>NC_072436.2:97750454-98053484 GCF_028878055.3 Symphalangus syndactylus
TACCTGGGCCCGGTGAAGTCTGAGTTCCCCCCCAGACTTAATACCATGGTCAGGTAGGGAGTTGAGGGAAGGGATGGCTGTGGACGAGGGCACAGACAGGGCAGAGAGAGGGTGGGCCATAGTCCTGGCACTGCACACCGCCCTGGCACTTGGCCCAGTGCATGCTGGGACTAGGGCTGCCCTTGGGAGCTCTGGCCAGCACATTTGGTTCTTCTTTGATGAAATTTTTTTAATTTTCAGATAAAGAACAGAGACTATTAACCACAAACACCCATGTTCCCCGACTCAGACTTCCTCTGGATTCTTTGAAGCTGGGGAGATGATCCCCCTCCATTCCTTAGGATACTGACCTTCCTCTGGGCCATTTGTCTCCAGTAGGGGTCAGCTGGGAGCTCTTAATTGGTGGTAAAGGTTGAAATGATGGCATTTGATAGCATGGCCATGAATGTACTCACAGAGTGCCCTACCTGGAATCCCAGCTCTGAGCCTGGGCTCCGATGGCCCTGGTGGGTGGAGAGCCCTTGCTAGTCTCAGAGTAGAGGGTAAGGGGAGGCAGGGGACAGAGAGGCTTCTGGCAGCCCCAGGAAATGTTGAGTGGCAGACTCAGCTGAACCGAGCTTGTTTTTCAGGACTACTTTAAAGTTCAGGCTCTTCCCCTGCTGAGGGGAAGTGAAGAAGACCATGGAGAAGACTAGAAATAATGAGGTTATCTGGAAACAGCCTCATGAAACCTGAATGTATTTTTGCTCAGAAAAAAGAAAGTGCAGTAACACTCACTCCATCAGACGCTGCCTTTGCTGCCCAGGCCGCCCCAGCCTGCCTGGCCTCACCTCCAGTCCTCCCTTCAGTAGGCAGCTTGTCTCCCTGCGGCCCAAGCTTGGGCTCCTCATTCCCTCCCGGTTGTGTGTGTCCTCTCACCCCCGCTGCTTCGCCTGTCTGTGAAGCCTCCTCCCCCTTCCACATTTGTTTTTCCTTTCTGTCTTTTGATTACCCCTACTCATGATATAATTCATCTGTGTCACACACCATCTTTGACTGTTTCCTCACACTTCGTGTGGGTCAGCTTGCCTCTGGCAACTCTTACTCTCTGAGTGGTTTTCTGGGTGGTTTTCCTCATGTTTCACACAGTGTCCTCCACACACAGGTGATCAATAAATACTTGTGGGTAGATAAAATATCCGATTGATGGGTGAATGGGTGAGTGGGTGGATGGGTGGTGAGTTGGTTGGATGGCAGGGCCACCCAACACCTTGGCCAGTCCCCTAAAGCTGAGGGATTTTTCAGATGCCTGAGGGAGGATTCTCCAGAGCTAGGGGCAGGGAGAATTCAACCCATTGCCATTTGCACAGCATTTACTATGCTGCTTGCCCTCTCTTGAGAAGGACTAGAAGGCAGACTGACCAATGTGGCCTTAGTCTAGAAGGCATCTCCCCCGTAATACTTTAAAATCAGACCATGGGCTTTTTAATCCATGGTCTGAAATAGTTTTCAAGGTTGGCACCTGGAAAACATCTACTTTGACATCTTTCTTTCAATCAGTAGTTGAAAGCAACCTCAAAGCCTGTGACTTACCTATCTACCTGCCTAGAAATTAATAATCACTTCCCCTAGTGCAGGGAATCAGAGGCTGAGATTTATAGTGGAGCCAGCACACTGTGTGAGGCCTGGGTCTTCACCTCCAGCCCTGCTGGGGGGTGGGGGATGGGGGTGGCGGCGCTCTTCATGGAGGCAGAGAAGAAGCACCAGGGAGTATCAGCACATAACAGGGTTTCTGATAGCTAGGCATCTGCCTTGGATGGGGAGCCCTGATGTGGCTGGGGCAGTAGCAAGATGAAGGCTATACTGCAGCAGCCCTGAAGCCTCTGGTTTGCTTCCCTCCTTTGCAATCCCAGTGAGTTATCCCTTCACAAGGATGGAAGGCACCAGATTAACCAATTCTAAATGCTGATCCATCGCATTTCCAACATGATTCCAAATGACCGCATGTTAATCCCACTTGTGTAGGCCTACCACAGACATGAATGTGTACCAGCAAACCCCACCCATTTGAAGCACTCCAGGAAGATTCTAGGGCATATTTCTTCTTGCCCTAGCAGTGTAGCCTGTGAGAGGAAGAGCCTCGGAGATCATTTATTCCCCACATTGACGTCTTCCACCAAGCCCCAGCTCCCACAGCTCTTGGCATGTGAACCACTCCACTGAGCACCTGATGTCCCTGCTGTTGCCTGGGTGTTTGTCTTACCTTCCCACCTAGACCTCCTGCTTCTTCGTTCCCTTTTGTGGCTGATTACTATTCCATTGTATGAATTTATAACCACATTTTATTTATCCATTTATTAGCTGATGGACATTTGGGTTATTTCCACATCTCGGCTCTTATGAACAAGGCTGCTATTAACGTTTATGTACAAGTTTTTGTGTGGATGTGTCTTTTTCTCTGTCTTAGATACACTCCTAGGAGTGCAGTTATTGGGTCATAGGTTTAATCTTTTGAGGAGAACTGCAAGACTGTTTTCCAAAGTGGCTACACCATTTTACACTCCCACTAAAAATGTACGAGGGTTCCAATTTCTCCACATCTTTGCCAAAACTTAACTTTTTTTTTTATTATAGTCATCCTAGTGGGTGTGAAGTGGAATATGACTGGGGTTTTGATTTGCATTTTCCTGATGGTTAATGATGCTAAGCATCTTTTCATGTGTTTATTATTACTGAGTATTAAGAGTTCTTTATGTAGTTTAGATACAGTCCCTTGTCAGAGGTAGGATTTGTTCCTATTTTCTCCCTTTCTGTGAATTATCCTTTCACTTTCTTTTTTTTTTTTTTTTTTTTTTTTTTTGAGACGGAGTCTCGCTCTGTCACCCAGGCTGGAGTGCAGTGGCGCGATCTCGGCTCACTGCAAGCTCCGCCTCCCGGGTTCACGCCATTCTTCTGCCTCAGCCTCTCCGAGTAGCTGGGACTACAGGCGCCCGCCACCACGCCCGGCTAATTTTTTGTATTTTTAGTAGAGACGGGGTTTCACCGTGGTCTCGATCTCCTGACCTCGTGATCCGCCCGCCTCGGCCTCCCAAAATGCTGGGATTACAAGCGTGAGCCACCGCGCCCGGCCCACCTTTCACTTTCTTTTTGGTGTTACTTTGAAGCACGAAAGTTTTCCATTTTAACAAAGCCCAGTCTTCCTTCTCTCCCTTCCTCCCTGCCCGCCTTCCTTCTTTCCTTCTTTTTTTTTTTTTTTTTTTGTGATGGAATCTTGCTCTGTCACCCAGGCTGGAGTGCAGTGGTGTGATCTTGGCTCACTGCAACCTCCACCTCCTGGGTTCAAGCAACTCTACTGCCTCAGCCTCCCAAGTAGCTGGGGCTACAGGTGTTCACCACCACGCCTGGCTAATTTTTGTATTTTTAGTAGAGACAGGGTTTCACCATGTTGGGTCAGGCTGGTCTCGAACTCCTGACCTCAGGTGATCCACCCACCTTGGCCTCCCAAAGTGCTGGGATTACAGGCATGAGCCACAGCACCCAGCCTAACAAAGCCCAGTTTCTCTAATGTTGCTTGTGTTTTTGATGTCATATCTAAGAAATAGTTGCCTAATTCAAAGTCATACAGATTTACTTCTATGTTTTCTTCTGTAAGTTTTCTAAGGCCAAGGCCGGGTGTGGTGGCTCACGCCTGTAATCCCAGCACTTTGGGAGGCCAAGGGGGGTGGATCACAAGGTCAGGAGTTCAAGACCAGCCTGGCCAAGATGGTGAAACCCCGTCTCTACTAAAAATATAAAAAATTTAGCCAGGCACAGTGGCAGGCACCTGTAATCCCAGCTACTCAGGGAGGCTGAGGCAGGAGAATTGCTTGAACCTGGGCAACAGAGGTTGCAGTGAGCTGAGATTGCACCACTGCACTCCAGCCTGGGCGACAGACTCTGTCTCAAAAAAAAAAAAAAAAATCAAATGAGTTTTCTAGTTTTAGCTCTTAGATTTAGGTGTTTGATACATTTTGAGTTAATTTTTGTATATTGTGTGAAGTAGGGGTCCAACTTCATTCTTTTGCAGGTGTGTATCCAATTGTCCCAGGATTACTGGTTGAAAAGACTGTTTTTTCCCCATTATTTTGGTACCCTTGTCAAAAATCATTTGACCATAAATGTGAGGGTGTGTTTCTGGACTCTCAGTCTGTTGATCTGCCCTTGCTGTTCTGTTGATCTATATGTCTATCCTTATGCCAGTACCACACTGTCTGTATTCCTTTTTTTTTTTTTCTTTTTTTTTGAGACAGAGTCTTGCTCCATCGCCCAGGCTGGTGTGCAGTGGTGTGATCTCGGCTCACTGCAAGTTCTGCTTCCCGGGTTCATGCCATTCTCCTGCCTCAGCCTCCCGAGTAGCTGGGACTACAGGCGCCTACCACCATGCCGGGCTAATTTTCTTTTTTTTGTATTTTTAGTAGACACCAGGTTTCACTATGTTAGCCAGGATGGTCTTGATCTCCTGACCTCGTGATCCACCCGCCTCGGCCTCCCAAAGTGCCGGGATTACAGGCGTGAGCCACCGCGCCCAGCCCACACTGTCTTTATTCCTATAGCTTTGTAGTAAGTTTTGAAATCAGGACGTGTCAGTCCTCCAATTTTGTTTTCTTTTTCAAGATTGTTTTGGATACACAGCAGATTCTTTTTTTATTTTTTGTAGCAACAGGGTCTTGTCTCAAGTGATCCTTCCACCTTAGCCTCCCAAAATTAGGGGATTATAGGTGTGAGCCACTGAGCCCAGCCTCTCAGCAGATTCTTAAAACACACTTGTTGCTTGGCTGCTTGCTTTCTTGTTTCCTTGATGGACTAGCCAGCCTGTGAAAGCCTAGCTGGCCTGCACGCTTAAGTGACAAATTCCTTTTCCTACTCCAGCCTCCCTTCATAAGGCATTTGGCCAGTAGAGATCTAGGCAGTTCTGGCTGAGCCATCTTAGTCCAGGGCAAGGTAGTAAGAGACAGAATTTGGCAGGTTGCAGCTGGTCCCTCAAGCAGGAGATCTAAATCCAACTCATCCTTCCCCCACTACCCCAAAACATCTCAGCATTCCTTCTTCTTCTGTCCTTGCCTTGCAGGCTTGGAGTCTGGGTAATTACAAGTTCTATCTAGACCCACTTCTGGCCACATCACACCAGCTCTTCTCTTTTGCCTGTCATCCCGCCACTCTCCTGCCCCTTCCTAACCATGATTCATGGCAAAATGGTGCAGGATGTGCCAGGCGTGGTGGCTCACGCCTGTAATCCCAGCACTTTGGGAGGCCAAGGTGGGCGGATCACAAGGTCAGGAGATCGAGACCATCATGGCTAACACGGTGAAACCCCGTCTCTACTAAAAATTCAAAAAAAATTTAGCCGGGTGTGGTGGCGGGCACCTGTAGTCCCAGCTACTCTGGAGGCCGAGGCAGGAGAGTGGCATGAACTCGGGAGGCGGAGCTTGTAGTGAGCCGAGATTGCGCCACTGCACTCCAGCCTGGGCGACAGAGCGAGACTCCGTCTCAAAAAAAAAAAAAAAGGTGCAGGATAGAGGCTACCTGTCCTGTCAGGTGGGGCTAGTGCAGCAGCCTGGCCTTCCTTGGTGCCTTGTCTGGTCACCCCCATAGGTTCTTTATGGACTCAACAGGAATGTCACTTGAGCTGCAGGTACTGATTTTACTGATGGATGATGAAATTTTTTTCTTCCCTGTTGGGCTTTCAGTCTTTGCCTTAAGGAGACCATAAAAAAAGTGGTGGGAGGCCAGGTGCAGTGGTTCATGCGTGTAATCCCAGCACTTTGGGAGGCCAAGGGGGCAGATCACTTAAGGTCAGGAGTTCGAGACCAGCCTGACCAACATGGAGAAACCTCGTCTCTACTAAAAATACATAATTAGCCGGGTGTGGTGGCGCATGCCTGTAATCCCAGCTACTCGGGAGGCTGAGGCAGGAGAATCTCTTAAACCTGGGAAGTGGAGGTCGCGGTGAGCCAAGATCGCGCCACTGCACTCCAGCCTGAGCAACAAGAGTGAAACTCTGTCTCAAAACAAAACAACAACAAAAAAGTGATAGGCTGGGCACAGTGACTCATGCCTGTAATCCCAGCACATTGGAAGGCTGAGGCAGGTGAATCATTTGAGGTCAGGAGTTCGAGACTAGCCTGGCCAACATGGTGAAACTCCATCTCTACTAAAAATACAAAAATTAGCCAGCCATGGTGGCAGGTGCCTGTAATCCCAGTTACTCAGGAGGCTGAGGCAGGAGAATCGCTTGAACCTGGGAGGTGGAGGTTGCAATGAGCTGAGATCACGCCACTGCACTCAAGCCTGGGCAATACAGCAAGACTCAGTCTCAAAAAAAAAAAAAAAAAAAAAGAGTGATAAACCCACTGGGTGCAGTGGCTCATACTTGTAATCCCAGCACTTTGGAAGGCTGAGGTGGGTAGATCACTTGAGGTCAGGAGTTTGAGACCAGCCAGGCCAACATGGTGAAACCCTGTCTCTACGAAAAATACAAAAATTAGCTGGGCAAAAACAAACAAACAAAAATTATCTGGATGTGGTGGCACATGCCTGTAGTCGCAGCTACTTGGGGGCTAAGGTAGGAGAATTGCTTGAACCTGGGAGGCGGAGGTTGCAGTGAGCCAAGATCATGCCACTGTACTCTAGCCTGGGCGACAGACTCTGTCTCAATCAATCAATAAAAGTTGAAGGGAAAAAAGAAAGAAAAAGGCCACTTAATTATCCCTTCTCTATACAGATTCTCAGCCAATTGAGAACTGCAGAAAGGAGTTAGGTAGAGGTAAAAATGGAGATTGTATTGTAGGTAGAGGCCCAGTCAACACATGGCTCAGACCCACAGCCAAAATGCACCTTCACCCCCTCCCCTTTTCTGTTTCCTGGTTTAAATCTGGGTTCTAGGCTGCAGAGCAAGTCAGCATGGGGAACGGGGACACTAAAGGGCAAGTGTCCTGGAGGACTTATCTGGAGCTCTCAAGATGGTGAGATGAGTCCTTTCGCCTGCTTACATGCAACTAGGTGCTGCTGTGTGACCTCTGAATAGTCCTGGCCCTACTGCAGGGTCACTACCCCTGCTGACCCCACCATCAAAACCTCTGGAATGTTGATGCTAGTTCTCCAAGTCTGCGCTTTGCATGCACCATGAAACTTGTTGCCAACTGTAATTTCTTGATTTGTGCAAGTGGGTTACATAATACCCAACCCATAGGATGCTAGAAGGACTGGGGAGACAGCATTTGATCAGGGCCTGGCACTCACTAGGCCCTCAGTGGGGCCATCCCAGTAAGCCTGGTTCAACAACCAGGGGGAACTAAGCCTGCTGTTGCAGATTCTCGGCCGTCTGCCTGTGTGCCGAGTCTCTTCGGGGGCCAAATGGTCAAGGTAAGTCTGTGTGCTGAAGTTAGAGATGTGGATTTGGGAGTGATTAGGGCTCAACAGAAATACATCATTGAAAGACAGGCGTTGGTGCAGGATGGGCCTACAGAAGTCCATTGTCTGTGCAGTGGGCTTTCAGTCCTGTGTTTCAGACACCCTCCAGGTTTGGGATGGGAGGGGCAGAGTTGTTAGGGGAAGTGACAACACCCCTGAGCCTCCCTCTAAACCCATATTTAGGATTGTCTAAGGCCAAATGGTGAAATAAGCTATGGTTTCCCCAAGGCCCCCTGCTTCCTCTTTCTGCACCCTTCTGTTCTTTCAGTGCCCTTCCTCCAAGCACCCAGGAAAACAAGGGTCCAAAAACAAAAAACTCCAAGACAGAGGGCAGCAAAATAGGAGCCAAATGCAGCCTACCACCTGCTTTTTACAGCCCATGAGCTATCAGTGGTTTTTACATTTTTAATTGGTTGAAAAAAATACTTTGTGACACATTAAATTCAAATTTCAGTGTCCATAAATAAAGTTTTATTGGAACACAGCCACAACCATTTGTTTACAAATTGTCTATGGCTGCTTTCAGCTGAGTTGAGGAGGTATAGGCTTGCAAAGTCTAAAATACTGACTCTCTGGCCCTTTAAGGAAAAGCTTGCCGATGCTCTAGGATGTGTCTTGCGCCCAGGAGATCTGCTTTCCAAGGAAAGGACAAACCAGTCAAATCCAGGCAGATGTGCAGAGTAGACACTGGACAGGGAAGCCTTCCTGATCCTTCCAGTGACACTGGAGGAGCTGAGGGGAGATAACTCTCTAATCCTGCAGATGGGACTGCTTCTGTCCACACTGAGTTAGGGGGCATGGAAACAGTGGGTTCAGGCCTATGACTCATTCTAACAGTATAAATAGCAGGATTCAGAAGGTGATTAATCATCTCCAGTGAGCCCACCCCACCAGCTTCCCTGCCAGGCTGGTGGTAGCGATTTTACCTGAGGCCTTTCATGTTCCCAGGGTCCTGCAGGCTGCCCTGGGGCCGGCCCTGAGCAGTATATTCATTGCTCACCTTTCTCCTGTCTTTGCAGAGTTTGCCTTCTGCCAGGTGGATGCCTCCATCGCTCTGGCCCTGGCCCTGGCCGTCCTGTGTGATCTGCTCCAGCAGTGGGACCAGCTGGCCCCTGGACTGCCCATCCTGCTGGGATGGCTGTTGGGAGAGAGTGACGACCTCGTGGCCTGTGTGGAGAGCATGCATCAGGTGATCCCGGGGTGTCAAGGGAGTGGGAGGCAGGGTTGGAGTGTCCTAAACCTGCTAGATGCAGCACCTACAGCCTCAGTTGGGCTTGTGCATGCTTAGACACACAGCAGGAACCACTAGGAAAGTCACCCACTGGGTGCTGCCGAGGACACGGGGACACTCTTAGGCTGACTTCTGGGGTGCTGATGGTCAGCCTCCAGATTAGCCAGGGGAGAGAACTCGGAAAGAAGCCCCCGGCCGGGCACAGTGGCTCACGCCTGTAATCTCAGCACTTTGGGAGGCCAAGGCGGGCGGATCATGAGGTCAGGAGATGGAGACCATCCTGGCTAACACGGTGAAACCCCGTCTCTACTAAAAATACAAAAAATTAGCCGGGCCTGGTGGCGGGCGCCTGTAGTCCCAGCTACTCGGGAGGCTGAGGCAGGAGAATAGTGTGAACCCGGGAGGCGGAGGTTGCAGTGAGCCGAGATTGCACCACTGCACCCCAGCCTGGGCAACAGAGCAAGACTCCATCTCAAAAAAAAAGAAAAGAAAAGAAAATTTAAAAAGAAGCCCCTGGATGCGGAGAGTTTAATTATGGAGACTGCTTGTTAGTCAGTATTGGAGTTAGCCTGGGGCTTCCCAAAGTTAGGTCTGAGGGTGAAGCATTTTCAGAGAATTAGGATCTTTGCTGGGAACTTCCTGCTTGAAGAAAACGATTATTAGCCCCCTCCAGGGTGGGTGCAGTCACAGATAGGGAAACTGAGGACAAAGACAAGCAACAAAAGCATCCTGAGAACTAAAATTGATCGCCACCAGCATCTGACTCAGCTGGCCTTTTTGGCATCCCCAGCAGGCCAAGGGTTCAAAAAGCATTGTCCCTGTTTATGAGAAATTTGGAGACATGATAAGTGTCTGATAAAAGGACCTTGAGAATCAGTGTTATAGAAACAGGACGCAACCTAGTGTCCTGTGTTTGGAGATTCCTTCCTCTCTGGCCTGCTGCAGAGATGACCTTTCCTCCCTCCTCTCCAATTTCCAGCTGCACCTTAAACTCAGGGCTCACTCCCTTGTTGAAGTCCCCTTTTCAGCATCCATCCCCCAAAGTATCTTGACTTTGAACCACAAACACATCTTTATCCAAGGTCATGTTAAGTCTGGGGAAAAAATTCCTCTCTGGTGGAGAAATACAGTGAGTGAAAATAGAAGGTGACCTTCAAGGCTGCAAGTGGTATGTGTACATGGGTGTTGACAGGCGAGAGTGCGCCCTCTGTCAGGTGGGGGAAGGGACACCCCTCTTGCATCTGGCAGGCTACTGCTTGGTCTGGACTGGGGCTTGTCACCATTCCCTGTAAGACTGACTTTCGGCTTTTTCATCTGATTTAGGTGGAAGAAGACTACCTGTTTGAAAAAGCAGAAGTCAACTTTTGGGCCGAGACCCTGATCTTTGTGAAATACCTCTGCAAGCACCTCTTCTGTCTCCTCTCCAAGTCCGGCTGGCGTCCCCCAAGCCCTGAGATGCTCTGTCACCTTCAAAGGATGGTGTCAGAGCAGTGTGACCTCCTGTCTCAGCTCTTCAGAGAGCTTCCACCAGCTGCTGAGTTTGTGAAGACAGTGGAGTTCACAAGACTACGCATTCAAGAGGAAAGGACTTTGGCTTGCTTGAGGCTGCTGGCCTTTTTGGAAGGAAAGGAAGGGGAAAACACCCTAGTTCTCAGTGTTCGGGACCCTTATGCAGAAGCGAGGCAGTTAACTCTTCAAAGAACAGAAGCGGCATGTTGAAGAAAATTTGGGGGATTGGAATGGGGGTATGTGTGGATTTTTCCTCCACTAAATCTGCAGGAAACATGTTGAACATAAATTCAAAAATTTTATCCCATTCATGCCTCCCCTACTTCTGTGAGTCCAGTCGTCTCTCACTCCTTACAGAGAAACTTTTCTTCAGTTCACTCATTCAGGGCAGCCTACTTTATTGCTGCTACTGTAGGAAGTGAGGCGACTCCGTTGCAGATTTACTCTGTCCCCAGGTGCAGGCCACCTGCAGCCTGAATGAGCCTTTTTCATCCCCCAGGGCCTCTAATGTCCTGCCATAGCCGCCCTGCATTCTCTGTGAAGTGACTACACAGAGTTGGATTTTAGCACATACCCATGATCCCTCCCCTCTCCCCTTTTCTGGCTTTATGTAGGGGCTAGATTCGTTGGCAAACAGCCCATTTGGTCAGATTTATAAATTTTGTTCCATTTTAGCAAAGCAGAAATATGTTCCAAATGTTGGATCCTAGGAGAATTCAGCATCAACGTTGCACAAATAATTTATTTTTATTGTCTGCATGTGTTAAGTCCTGCAGTGACCTACACATTCCATCCTAATTATTCAAAGAGCCATTGAGCGTTCCCCCTACCCCCCAAAAAGTATGCTAATGCTAGGAAACCTGGTTTTGCCACCCAGTGAAAGTATATCCATGCTCTTAGCTGTGAGGAACCTGGGGAAAAGAGAGCCAGAGAAAATGACTTACTCTATGCCTACATTGTTTACCTATCACTTGCTTGGTGGCAGTAACAAGTGTCTCACTTAAGATGCCATTAAACATATTTATTAGCTGGGCATGGTGGCTCACGCCTGTAATCCCAGCACTTTGGGAGGCTGAGGGAGGTGGATCATGAGGTCAGGAGTTCGAGACCAGCCTGACCAACATAGTGAAACCCTGTCTCTACTAAAAATACAAAAATTAGCAGGGCGTGGTGATGCGCACCTGTAATCCCAGCCACTCAGAAGGCTGAGGCAAGAGAAACGCTTGAACCCAGGAGGCGGAGGTTGCAGTGAGGCGACAGAGCGAGACTCCGTCTCAAACACACACACACTGTGCAGGAGAAACGCTTGAACCCAGGAGGCAGTTGCAGTGAGGCGACAGAGCAAGACTCTGACACACACACATTCTCAAAGGCAGAAGAAACGCTCGAACCCAGGAGGCGGAGGTTGCAGTGAGACGACAGAGCGAGACTCTGACAGACACACACACACACACACACACACACACACACACACACACACTAAGGCAGGAGAAACGCTTGAACCCAGGAGGCGGAGGTTGCAGTGAGCCAAGATCGCGCCACTGCACTCCAGCCTGGATGACAGAGCGAGACTCCGTCTTAAAAACACACACGCGGGCCGGGCGCGGTGGCTCACACCTGTAATCCCAGCACGTTGGAAGGCCAAGGCGGGTGGATCACAAGGTCAGGAGTTTAAGACCAGCCTGGCCAAGATGGTGAAACCCCTTCTCTACAAAAAATACAAAAAAATTAGCCGGACGTGGTGGTGGGCGCCTGTAATCCCAGCCACTCGGGAGGCTGAGGCAGAGAATTGCTTGAACCCGGGAAGCAGAGGTTGCAGTGAGCCGAGATCGCGCCACTGCACTCCAGCCTGGGCGACAGAGCGAGACTCGTCTCAAAAAAAAAAAAAAAAACACACACCCTTTACACACACATTTACCCTTTACACACACACACACACACACACACTCCCTCTTTCTCTCATCCTTTGCAGTGATTTTAATCTAGAAACCTTAATGATTTTCTGCCTTTTCTTTTTTTTTTTTTTTTTGAGACAGAGTCTCGCTCTGTCGCCCAGGCTGGAGTGCAGTGGTGCAATCTCGGCTCACTGCAAGCTCCGCCTCCCGGGTTCACGCCATTCTCCTGCCTCAGCCTCTCCGAGTAGCTGGGACTACAGGCGCCCGCCACCACGCCCGGCTAATTTTTTGTATTTTTAGTAGAGACGGAGTTTCACCGTGGTCTCGATCTCCTGACCTCGTGATCCGCCCGCCTTGGCCTCCCAAAGTGCTGGGATTACAAGCGTGAGCCACCGCGCCCGGCCTGATTTTCTGCCTTTTCAAGCCCAGCCCAGCCCTCTTCCTCAAACATCCAGCAGGTGGCGCTCTTGCATACGTTTTGCTGCTGGTCCAGTTTTTCATTGGCTCACCACTTTTTATTTATAATTTCAGAATAAGTGTTACCCACCAACAGTTATCTTGAGAATCATAGCTTTGGATGGGTCGTAGCTTCATCCGCATTCATTTTTCATCCTACTGATCTGAAAAAAACATTTCAATCATAGTATATAAAGTTGCTTCACATTTTAGGGTCTGTAAAAAAAAAAAAAGTACTCAGGTGAATGATCACTTAGAGTAATTTCATTGACGTTTCAGGGTCTGAAGGGGCGGGTTAGAGGAGGGTGAGTTTACAATCATTTCCTACTGCAGAAAAGCTCATATTTCAAATGTAATTCATCGCTCTTTGAGAGAAAACCATCTAACACTAAAAATGCAGCTGTAAGCCAGGCATGGTGGTGCACACTTGTAATCCCAGCTACTCAGGAGGCTGAGGTGGGAGGTTCGCCCAGGAGTTCACGCCTGTGAAAGGCCACTGCACTCCAGCCTGAGTAACACAGCAAGACCCCATCACTAAAAGAAAGGAATTTAAGAACAAAAAAGCAGCCATACTGGAAATATAGAAAAGGGGCTTTGTAGGAAGAGGCAGGAAAGAAGTTAACTCCGTGTCCAAAGTTTTGTCCTAAAGAGAACAGGAAATTCCCTGGGTGGTTTTGCAGCCACTCAGCCCCAAATGTGGTTCTTGTGATCCTGAATTAATTACCTAGTTAGGCAGCTGTGTAGCCCACACCTGATGGAAAGCTGCCAACCAAACACTTTTGTTCTAAGACCTAGCTGGTGAGAAGTGAGGGACTTGGTAACATAAACGTGGTGATAACCACAGAAAAATAATTATGAAACTGGCCCAACAAAGCCCAGCTCATTGGAAATGGCCAGCACTTCTTTTTTTCTCCATTTAAAATGAAATAAAAGCAGCTACGTTATACATTTTATACCAGCAGGTACTCTGTACACAAGCATGTCCCATAACATGTCCACATGTTATCTCCAGAATCCTAATCTGCAAAGTGGGTGTTCTCACAGCTGTTGACTGGGACTCACCTCAGATTTGGACGTTGATTCAAACAGATGTTTCCATTGGTTCCGTATCTGAAATCTTGTTACTAACCTAATAGAAGTGCCTAGGGAAGCGGCTGTTTCACACTGTTTGGTGAGATGTTTGGGGTCATCTCACCAAAGAACAAACCAGACCACAGCTGCCCAGGTATTTGACATACTCAAGGGGTCAGTGTAGGGTAGGTGCTAAAAGTGAAACTGGTCCCTCTGAGGTCACCTACTCTTGGCTGTGAGTCCTAGGGTCCAGGACTTGGGTGCCCCCACAGCTCTGCACTCATGATTCTGTGGCTCTCTGTCCATCTGGCCATAGTTCAGAAGCCTGGCTTTCTCCACCCTTATGCTTTTGTCAATTTGGTTTAATACATAAAGATGGTTTAGTTCTTGTTTGTCTTTTTAAACACCTTCACAGATATCATTTGCACCTTGCCAAAGGTGAGAGATGAATAAAGCAGGAATATTATCTTCGTTTAACAAGGAAACCCAAGTACCAAAGAGATGATGTGATTTGCCTAAGACCACATGATTTCTATGGGGCAGGGCCTGAACTCCAGCCCAGCATTCCTGATCCTTACCCTGGACTCTGGATCCCTGGGCCGTGAGGGGAGTACAGTAGTGGGAAATGGAGGCTACACTCCAGGGACTCGAATCCCTGAGTGGCAGGCCTAGTTCTTTCCCCGGCGGGTCCGGGACCTTCCAGCTTCAGGCCCAAGCTTTTTAGCAACCTGTATGAACGCGGAGCGAGAAGTGCCCTAGAGCAGACTCCAGATCGTTCCTAGTGGGGCTGTCAGCCGCTTTAGCCTCACTGGGCGCTAGATGGGAGTGTCTGCTCCGTACCCGGACGAAGGCGGGGCGCCTGCTGGCAAAGCGCATTTTCCAGCGCAAGCTGTTGGGGTGTGGGGCTGGCGAGAGAGGGAAAACAGAGGGTGGCGCGCCCACCATCAGCGTCTGTGCAGCCCCACCTGCGCCGCGGGTTGGACTCAGCCGGATCCTGCAGCCCTCATCGAGCAAAGGCTGGGCGCGGCGCCCCCACTGCCGGGGAGGGAAGAGGCTGGGAGGACGCAACGGGCCCAGGCTGTGCCGGGCGGGGAGCCTCGGCAGGCAGCTGCACCCCCAGCCCCAGAGGGCTGGGGAAGGCCGGGCCGACCAGCAGACGGAAAGGGTGGCGCTAAGTCGCCTTCAAGCCCGCACTGCTCTCCCGGCCTTTCCTCCTGTCCTCAGAGTCAGCTCCCCCGCCCGGGACGTCCCGCGCCACTCTGCGCCTTTGGCCCTGGCTCAAGGTCTTGTGATGTGATTAGCAAAGCCAGCGCCTTGTCCTCAGACACTCAGCCCTGCCCGGCAGGCCCCGGCGCTCAAGCCCTGTTTACTGAGCCTGGGCGGGGAGGGGGCGGAGAAACGAGCCCGGGCTACACCAGCAAGACTGCCGCGGCGGCCGCCCGCGTGGCCATCCCTACCCCCACCGCGACTCCACGTGCAGTCGGGCTGGAGCCGCCACCGACTGGACGCAGGCCCCGATCCCCCGCCTCCTGGCCGGAGCACCCTTTGCAAACCCGCCGGGCCGCGGGATGGTTGCGATATTTTGGCATTTTGCAATTCCCGCGCCCAGCACAAAACCGAAGGTGAGAGCTAAAAGCTCCACAGGTCCGCCTCGGAGAACAGGGCAGGGAAAGACACGTCCAGGGCTGCAGAATCCCGGCCACGCTAAACGTACCGGGGCTCTCCGACCGCGCAGCCCCAGAACAGGAGAGCCGTGGCTTCCCGCCGCCACCCGGTGGCATCCACTGGGGCCGAGCGCTACACGCCACACCGGCCGCCCGGGCCGCCAGCCCCGCCCGGAGGCCTCCCGCCCCCTCCCCCGGAAGAAAAAAATTGGCGGCGGCCAATGGGAGGCCGGGAAGGCGCCTGACGTCCGCGAGCGGGCGGGCGGCGTTGCCTGGAGACCCCGGCCGGGGCCGAGTTTTGTCCCCTCCCCCGGCGCGCCCGCCCCGCCGCAGCCGCACTCCCGGGCTCTATATAGGGCGCGCGCTCGCGGGCCGCCGAGTTCCAGCAGTCCGTGAACTGCCGTCGGCTCAGCGGGGGGGGCGGGCCGGGCACCCCGGGGCGCGGAGGAGCGCTTCTCGCTTCTCTCCTTCCCCCCTGCCGCACTCCGCCGGACCCTCCCGCCGGCCCGCACTGCTGCCCTCGCCCTCTCCTCTCGCCCCCCGGCAAACTTTCGGCCCCTCCCCGCCCCTCGCCCGTTATTCGTCGTGGCTCAACCCCGGCCACACCGCCCCAAGGGCTCCTCCCGACCACCCGGCCTGCCGCTCCAGCCACTGCGGGATCCAGAAACATGTCGACCACACTTCTGTCCGCCTTCTACGATGTCGACTTCTTGTGCAAGGTACGCCGGGGAGCGGGCCGGGCCGGCAGCAGCAGTTCTAGTTCTTGGACTTTGCCTCTGTCCCCAGGTCCTGGGGGACGCCCCTCCCGCCCTGCCTTTCAGGTCGGGAAAGTCCCGGGGGTTGCAAAAGAGTGTGCGAGCGCCCTGGAGGCGGGGAGGGCAGCAGGGAGGGCGCTGGTGTCGCGGTTGAGTTTCTCCACTGCCAACAGCGGCCACGCTGCCTGGGGCTTCCCGGACAGGCTTCGCGCCGCCCACCTAGGCGGCCGGGGCGGAGGATCACGTGTCGAAACCCAGCGCGGCCCTTGATGGGCGTCCTCCCCTCTGCCGCTCCCTCCAGCAAGATCTTGCTGCTTTTGCGCGTGTATAGGTGTAGGGTGGAGGCCGAGTCGGGATCCGCCAAGAGCGGGGGAAAAAGAGGAAAAGAATCAGGCTGGGAGTTCCTCTGCGGCTCGCCCCGAGTCTGTCTTCCCCTTCCGTTTTCATCCCTTCCCCGCTCCCCTCCCTTTGGCAGACGGAGAAATCCCTAGCCAACCTCAACCTGAACAACATGCTGGACAAAAAGGCGGTGGGGACGCCCGTGGCCGCCGCCCCTAGCTCGGGCTTCGCGCCGGGCTTCCTCCGACGGCACTCGGCCAGCAACCTGCATGCACTCGCCCACGCCGCGCCCAGCCCCGGCAGCTGCTCGCCCAAGTTCCCGGGCGCCGCTAACGGCAGCAGCTGCGGCAGCGCGGCGGCCGGCGGCCCGACCTCCTACGGCACCCTTAAGGAGCCGTCGGGGGGCGGCGGCACAGCCCTGCTCAACAAGGAGAACAAATTCCGGGACCGCTCGTTCAGCGAGAACGGCGACCGCAGCCAGCACCTCCTGCACCTGCAGCAGCAGCAGAAGGGGGGCGGCGGCTCCCAGATCAACTCCACGCGCTACAAGACCGAGCTGTGCCGGCCCTTCGAGGAGAGCGGCACGTGCAAGTACGGCGAAAAGTGCCAGTTCGCGCATGGCTTCCACGAGCTGCGCAGCCTGACTCGCCACCCGAAGTACAAGACGGAGCTGTGCCGCACCTTCCACACCATCGGCTTCTGCCCCTACGGGCCGCGCTGCCACTTCATCCACAACGCGGACGAGCGGCGGCCCGCGCCGTCGGGGGGCGCCTCCGGGGACCTGCGTGCCTTTGGCACGCGCGACGCGCTGCACCTGGGCTTCCCGCGGGAGCCGCGGCCCAAGCTGCACCACAGTCTCAGCTTCTCGGGCTTCCCGTCGGGCCACCATCAGCCCCCGGGCGGCCTCGAGTCGCCACTGCTGCTCGACAGCCCCACGTCGCGCACGCCGCCGCCGCCCTCCTGCTCTTCGGCCTCGTCCTGCTCCTCCTCCGCCTCCTCCTGTTCCTCGGCCTCCACGCCCTCGGGCGCCCCGACATGCTGCGCCTCCGCGGCGGCCGCGGCTGCGGCCGCTCTGCTGTACGGCGCCGGTGCCGAGGACCCGCTGGCGCCGGGGGCCCCGTGCGCGGCCTGCTCGTCGGCCTCGTGCGCCGCCAACGCCTTCGCTTTCGGCCCGGAGCTCAGCAGCCTCATCACGCCGCTCGCCATCCAGACCCACAACTTTGCCGCCGTGGCCGCTGCCGCCTACTACCGCAGTCAGCAGCAGCAGCAGGGCCTGGCGCCCACCGCGCAGCCCCCGGCGCCGCCCAGCGCGACCCTCCCCGCCGGGGCCGCCGCGCCTCCCTCGCCGCCCTTCAGCTTCCAACTGCCGCGCCGCCTGTCCGACTCGCCCGTGTTCGACGCGCCCCCCAGCCCCCCGGACTCGCTGTCGGACCGCGACAGCTACCTGAGCGGCTCCCTGAGCTCCGGCAGCCTCAGCGGCTCCGAGTCCCCCAGCCTCGACCCTGGCCGCCGCCTGCCAATCTTCAGCCGCCTCTCCATCTCCGACGACTGAGGCAAGAGGGCGCCAGTGAGGAGGAAGGGAAGGCGGTTCAGAGACGTTGGAGGACACCCCTCGCCATCTCGCCCCCCTGCTGGGGGCACGGGAGTGGGGGGTGACATGGGCCCCAGGCAGACTGCAAGCCCAACCGAGCACTTGGACTCGAACTCTGTGCCGGGAGGGGCCCCCACCCCTCCTTTTTCGGTTTTCTCTTTTTTTTTTTTCTTTATTACGAAATTTCATTCTTTTTGAGCAAAAAAGTCGAGGAACTTTTTCTATTGAACAAAATATTCACAACAGGGCAGTTGTGATACGAATAGAACAAAAAAAAAAAACACTTAAACTTCTTTAGGACTCCGATGAGTTTGGGACTTCAGGAAAAATCAACCCAACACCAGCAGCTACCAACCACCATTCCATCTCCTCACTTGAACAGCATTAGTTAAGTCCAGATGTGGGAACCCTTCTCTTGGAAGAAGTTCCTAATTGTTTGTCTCAGACCGGTGTAAACAAACTAGCCAGCCACCACCTTGCTAAACCTATAAGCTTTTTAGAATCCAATATTCTGCCAAGAATATGCCTTGTTAGCCCTCAGCCCATAGGTGTTTTTTGTTTTTTGACAGAATTATGTATGTCTGAGGGTGAAAAAACAAACCCTTGCATTCCAAAGGTCCATACTGGTTACTGGTTTCATTGCCACCACTTAGTGGATGTTTAGTTTAGAACCATTTTGTCTGCTCCCTCTGGAAGCCTTGCGCAGAGCTTTGTAATTGTTGGAGAATAACTGCTGAATTTTTAGCTGTTTTGAGTTGATTCGCACCACTGCACCACAACTCAATATGAAAAAAACTATTTAACTTATTTATTATCTTGTGAAAAGTATACAATGAAAATTTTGTTCATACTGTATTTATCAAGTATGATGAAAAGCAATAGATATATATTCTTTTATTATGTTAAATTATGATTGCCATTATTAATCGGCAAAATGTGGAGTGTATGTTCTTTTCACAGTAATATATGCCTTTTGTAACTTCACTTGGTTATTTTATTGTAAATGAGTACAAAATTCTTAATTTAAGAGATTGTATGTAATATTTATTTCATTAATTTCTTTCCTTGTTTACGTAAATTTTGAAAGATTGCATGATTTCTTGACAGAAATCTATCTTGATGCTGTGGAAGTAGTTTGAGGAACATCCTATGAGTTTTCTTAGAATGTATAAAGGTTGTAGCCCATCCAACTTTAAAGAAAAAAATGACCACATACTTTGCAATCAGGCTGAAATGTGGCATGCTTTTCTAATTCCAACTTTATAAACTAGCAAAAAAGTGTTTGCTTATTCCACCAGTTCTACTGTGACATACTCGAGTATAAAAACATGTAGCAATAACAGGGAGTGGGGGGGAGTCTCACAGTGCCTTTGGAAGGGCCCGAACTTGCCTTAAATCTTCCTCAACCAAATAAGTATTTTATTAGTGCTTGAGAGAATCTGAATGTAGGATGGGTTCAACTGCACAAAAGGAAAAGATTTTTACCACTTTTTTTATATAGATATAAAGTGAAGCAACCGCCTCTTAGTGCTGAAATATGTAGTACGTGAATATGCCTTGTTTAATTACAGAAAATTCCAAAACTTGTACTATTTTTTTTTTTTCCATGTAGAAAGGCAGGAATGTTTCCTAAGCTTTCCTGGACAGCAGATGAATGAGCGGTAGCTTTAGTTTGTACGTAGGTACAGTTGGAGCACTATATGTACTATCTGGACTACTTTGGACAGAAGTAGGTTTTTGAATGTAACAAGATAAGTCAACTTGAGTTGTAATATATTTTGGGGAATCAGTTCACTACAAATTGTGACTGTAAACATTGTACTGTAAATGTTTTGTAGTTTTCCCCCAATAAAATTTTTGGGAAAAAAAGGTATTAACATGCAAGAGCTTTCTTTTTAAACAGGAATGTCTAGCTTTCTAGCTTCCCAGCTAACCATGTCTGCCGTTCCCCAGGTCTTGGCATGGTGTGGGAGGACTTGGAGAGCTGGCAGAGCCAGAGTTCTGAAGAGCCTGCGGTCGTCTCAGCCCATATATCTTTTATAAGCAATTCTTCTAACTGAAAGAAAGTAATTATTCGGACTGTCAAGGGCATTAGGTAGCTAGCTGTTCCCTTTGGTAATAAGATGCATCCCAGAGTTGGCTGGCTGGTGGCAGGGCCTGGCTGGGAGGCCTGAAGGGGTGTGGTCTGCCTGTGAGTCATTGAGTGGATCATGTGGCTGCGGTAGCAGCTGAGGGTCCGATTTTTTGCTGGGAAACAGAACTGCTTGGGTGGGGAAGGGGAGGAGGATCTTTCTGCAGCCGGTGGCCTGCCAGGCCTGAGTGCTGAGCTGGAGGTGGAGAGTGAGGCCAGGCTTTCTCTGGGTTGGAGAACTGCAGTTTTGCCTGGATTTTGGAAAGCCTGGTATGTCCTTGTGGACAGGGTGGAGGGGAAGATTAAACAGGTTAAACTTATATCTGGGTGATGTTTGCTTATGCGAACAACTTCCTCTGGGAATGAACACATACAAGTTATTTATGCAAAAAAGATTTCTCGTCTGTGCTTTAGAGGACTGTAAGTGACCAGAAAGCAAATTCAACCCAGGTCTCTAGAAAAGGAAAAAAATACATTGATTTGCCTGCTGATTTCGCAAACAGTTGAACGAAATCTTACTATAGTGACTGGCTGTTTCTAACTTTAAAACAATCACTTTAGGAACTTAAATCGGGTTCATAAATCAATTCATGTTTCTTCTCCACCGCCGTCCCCCATACACACAGTTCAGACACTTTTTCCAAAGTAGGTAAGAGATTTAGCAATAGTTTGCTTTCTCGTATACAACAGCTGGGCTCCATCAACAATCCCCGCATCCCCGCTCCCTCCCGGGCCCTGCCTTAGCCAGGGTCTCTGGTGGCTCACAGCTGAGCGTGGAGGGGAGGGGGCAGTCTGGTGGATACGCCAGGCCTCGGGCAGCTGTTTCACGTTAATAATGACTGCACTGGTGTTAACTGGAGCGTTTTGGTGCTTGTTGCGTGCTGCCAAAGGGGATGGGAAACAGTTTCAAGGTTCTCCCAGATGCCAGCCCCTGACTGAAGGCCTCAGCAGCCGGGGAGGGGAAGCCCGAGGCCAAGGAGAGCTCAGGAGGGGCGAAGACTGCAGGCTCCCTGGACCCTACACCATAAAGAATGTGCAGTGGGGAGGAAAAGTCTAAAATGTGTTATTTAGGTTAAGCTGCATTTCAAAGGCCTTGTTTCCACTTCATTCCTAAACTTATTTTTCTAAACAAGTACTTTTGATCAGCTGGAATGTTGGGGTAAGTCACGTTCATTTTTAAAAACTGGTTTGAAAAGCCCAACTGTTAGGATCTGAAGTTTTGTATCGCAGACCCAGTGGAGTGTGGAAAGCTACGGGGGGATCATTCAGAAATTTCCTCTTGCCGCAGATCAATGGAGGGTACTAGGTCATTGTCTTCCTGCAGCGCCTGGAAATTAACAGCAAAAAAAAAAAAAAAAAAAAAAACCTCTACCGTTGCTTGATCACGCTTAGAAAAGTTTTCTTGTAAATTAAGGAAATAGAAGTAAAGATTGCAAGTAATGACAAACCAAAATTCCCATCCCGGACTGTTGACTCTAAGACTGAGTTGCACTTAGAAACTAAGGGAGAAAATTCCTCCGTAATCAGTTGTGAAAATGAGCCCAGAATGTGATGGTGTTTAGAATGTCTTCATCGTGGCGTTTCCACTGGATGTCTGAAGACTAAGGTATTTTTTAAGCAGCCTAATTAGTGTGTGCCACCTTCTAACTTATTTCAGAGAAAGGATGTGTGCATGTACACATTTTCCACCCCTCATGCTGTCTGAATCTACTGCTGGGTGTGTAAAAGAAAAAAAAAAGCACACACAAAAAAACTATTCAGAAGGCCAAAGCTCTGCACCAGCCCCAGGGAATAGATGGAGGATTGTGAGCCCTGCGGTGGCTCAGGACCCCGGATGAGAGAGCCAGGCCTGGTGGGCCCGACGCAGGAAAAACAAGCAGGCCTAGCTCTTGGCCGCCAGCCTGGCCCGGCACTAGAATGCTCGGTGCTAAAACCTGCCCCGGGGGTGCTCAGAAAAACCCCAGGGTGGCCATGTGCAGGGAGGAAGCCCGCTAGAGAGCATTGAACCTCGGAAGGGAACCGTCCCCAGACACCCGCTCTCCTTCAGTTTTGCTTGTGGTGACAAGTGAGGGCGGATGTGACTCTCACCAAGTTTTCTTGAGACCGGAAGTTGGGTCTGGGCACCGTCCTCGGCCTTGGAAGTTCGTGGGAGCCGGCACAGCCCTTAGAGGCTAACCGGGCTTACCTTCCATCGGGGCCCATTGTCGTGAACTCTAATTGTGTTTATTTTTTCTTGTCCACACTCCTGGGGGATATGCAGAGCTGTGGCCGTCCAAGGCAATTCCAGTTCTGTGCTGCTGCTGGCTCGGCTGAGGGAGGGAGGAGGAGAGCGGGGGCTGGGGCGGGGCGGGGCCTGGCGGCCGGACAGACCTCCCCAGGCCGAGCCCTGCAGGGAGGAGGCGGGAGGGAGCGGGGCAGCAGGAAGCCACAGCACCTCCAGGGCCCAACCTCTCCTGATGGGTTTTGCTAGACCTTGAAAGAGAGTGTGTGTGTGTGTGTGTGTGTGTGTGTGTGTGTGTGTGTGTGTGTGTGTGTTTTCGCGCGCGCATGCATGCTGTGCACGTGTGTGGAGGTCTGAGGGGTGCGCCTGTATGGGAAGTGTATTAGTACATGTTTCTGCGTCCTTTTCTGTCTATGGGTGTGCAGAGGTTTGTGGTGTTGCTCCGTCTGCAGGTGTTCAGGGGTCTGCATGTGCGATGTCGCCCTAGGGTAGTACTGGTGTGTGGATCTGTGTGCTTCTGTATGTGGAGGCTATGTAGGGGGAGGGTCTGTGGGTATGGCTGTGTTTGGATGTGAGTGTGTGTGTAAGTGTGTGTGGATGTGTATGAGTGCTGGTGTGGGTTTGGGTGTGTCTGTTGCTATGTAGGTATGTGGGTCTTTGGGGTGTGCCTGGGTGTAGGTGTGTCTGTTGTGATGTGGGGGGGGTTGGTGTGTATGCAAGGGTGTGTGTGTTGGTATACATGGGTGTGTCTGTGTGTAAGTGTGTGTGGATGTGTGTGAGGGCTGGTGTGGGTATAGGTATGTCTGTTGCTGTGTGGGTAGGTATGTGGGTCTTTGGGGTATGTCTGAGTCTGGGGTGTGTGTGTGTGTGTGTGTGATCTATGGGAGTGGGTTTGGGTGTGCCTGTGTGTAGCTGCTGCTGTGTGTAGGTAGGTGTGTGGCTCTGTGGGGGGTGAGCACCTGTAGGTGTTGCTGTGTATTTGGGTCTGGATATGTCTGCTGCGGTGTGCATGTGGGTGTGTCTGTATGTGGGTGTTACCAACACCTACAGAGGAAAAGCAGACCTTTTTAGCATGGCTCTTTCAAGTTTAAAAACTGCTTTCAAAACCCGGAAATGACCGCCAGGCTGGCATCCGCTTCCTGCAGGGCAGCAGGCCGGACAGGGCTGGGTGGGAGGGTGGTCAATGGGCCCCTGCCTTGCAGGGACCTCAGACTCACCTCCATTGCTGGGCACACCTGCCAAGGACAGGCCTTGGTGCCGCTGGCTGTCTGCAGGGACATTTTTAGAAAGAATTCACTCTGGGGGAAGGGGGAGGGGCCCTTTTATTTTCATCTGGGCAGAAATAGCTCCTGTCAGATAGCAGTTCTTGTGCCCTCTGGGGCGAGAGGCAGCTCTGAAATAGAAGGAAAGATATTAAGGACTTGAGACAGACAAGAAAACTCCTGAGCTCGCTGAAACCAAGTTTAAAATATTTCTCTAAAAATAAGCTTTGTTTTTCTTGTGGATTCCTCCGGCCCTCGTGTCAGGGTGCTTAGCTGGTCTGGGACGCCAGGCGGAATTTTTAAAAAACCAAGTGTTTCCCAGCTGTGGCCTTGGAAAGTTCTCTGTTTTCCATTTATTAAACTCTTAGTTTCCGGCTAATTAAAATTATTTTCAAATAAAACTCCATGGCCCAGCAATATTTGATGAAACACAGAATTCCCAGTGACCCCTCTGCAGGGGGCCAGGAGGCTGTGGGGCCGCCTGTGTCCCCTCCAGTGGGCTCAGTGTTGGTTTTATGGGGAGAGGGAACCCGGGCCTTTGAAATGCAGACCCAGGGCCTTGTCTTACTAAATCCCACCTCCGCTCCCGTGGTGACTGCTTGCTGGCGTGGTGACTGCTTGCTGGCGTGGTGACTGCTTGCAGATGGGCAGTCTCTGAGTCCTGCACCACTTGAGAAGGGGCTGCGGGGTAATTGGAAACCTGCTGTTTGTTTCCCCCGCACCACTAATAACCTGAGCAGAGGTGGGTGCACGTCAGGGGAGAGGAATTTGGCTAAGGCATGTGGCCACATGATCTTCTGCTACCTGGTGGTTTCTCCCTGGCCCCGCAGCTGGGGAAGCTTCAGCTCCCACCAGGCCAATGTGCCAGGACTTTATTGAGCACCTATAAGATGCCCAGACTGACATCTAGTCCCGGAGTTGGGTGGGTCTTGACTGACATCCAGGGCCACATGTTATGCAGATGGAAGTCGGTGAGACTGCAGGGTGGAGGCAGATTTTGCTGAGGGCCAGAGCTGGTGGGATTCAGACTTGCAGACAGATCCCCCTCCATGGTCCCCCGCATTCAGCCCACACAGCAGTGGGGCAGGATACTGGGTCTGTTGGCCCAGCCCTGCCCTTTCATTCATCCCACAGAGTTCTCCATTGTCTAGTAAATGCCTGCACTGGGCTAAGAGAGGGGAGCTGACAGGTGTTATTCCTGCCTTCAGGGAGTCTACATAATGATTTCAAGGTTCATTCATGTTGTAGCAGAAATCAACTTCATTCCTTTTTTATGACTGAATAATATTCCAGTGGATGGGACTTTGGGTTGTTTCCACTTTTTAGCTACTGTTGAATGTTGAATAATCCTGCTAGGCACAAGTGTACAAGTCCGTGTGTGAACATAAACTTTCTTTTTTTTTTTTTTGGAGATGGAATCTATCTATCTATCACCCAGGCTGGAGTGCAGTGGTGCAATCTCGGCTCACTGCAACCTCCGCCTCCCGAGTTCAAGTGATCCTCCTGCTTCAGCCTCCTGAGTAGCTGGGATTACAGGCAAGCACCACCAAGACCGGCTAATTTTTGTATTTTTGGTAGAGACAGGGTTTCTCCATGTTGGCCAGGCTGGTCTCGAACTCCTGACCTCAGGTGATCCACCTACCTTGGCCTCCCAAAGTGCCGGGATTACAGGCATGAACCACTGCGCCCAGCCCGTCTTAGTTTTTTCAAAAAGTACAATCACAAGCTGAAATCCAGGCTATAAAGGGGAAGAACAAGGTACTAAGGGAGCATCTGTCAGGGAAATTGACCACACGTAGGGCCCAGAAGGCACCTGAAGAAGCAAGAAAGGGCCAGGCATGGTGGCTCACACCTGTAATCCCAGCACTTTGGGAGGCCCAGGCGCGAGGATCGCTTGAGCCCAGAAGTTGGAGACCAGCCTGGGGGACGTGGTGAAACCCCTTCTCTACAAAATATTCTTGTGGTTTTTTTTTTGTTTTTTGTTTTTTTTTTTTTTTTGAGGCAGAGTGTTGCTCTGTCATCCAGGCTGGAATGCAATAGTACAGTCTTGGCTCACTGCAACCTCTGCCTCCCGGGTTCAAGCGATTCTCCTGCCTCAGCCTCCCGAGTAGCTGGGACTACAGGTGCTTGCCACCGCATCCGGCTAATTTTTGTATTTTTAGTACAGACAGGGTTTTACTGTGTTCGCCAGGCCGGTCTTGAACTCCTGACCTCGTGATCCATCTGCCTCGGCCTCCCAAAGTGCTGGGATTATAGGACTGAGCCACCGCACCCGGCTCTTTAACAAATTAGCTGGGAGTGACAGTGCACCACTGCACTCCAGCCTGGGGAACAGAGCAAGACTCCGTCTCCAAAAAAAAAAAAAGTTGTGTTTTTTTTTCACTGCAGAGTGCAGAGGGTTATCACACGTGGAAAGTGCTGGGACTTTGGAGTCAGATGGGGGCAATGGATCCTCAGGTGCTGCGAATTACTGGCTGTGTGACCTTGAGCACAATTCACAGCCTCTTTGAGACACAGTTTCTTCATTTGAAAAGTGGGTTATCCATAGTTGCTGTTATAAAGATTAAGTGCGATAATACATGTAAAGTGCCTTGCCCAGGGCCTGGAGGTGGTGTGTTGAGGAGCACGGGCTGGCTGCTATTATTATTAGTAGAACACTTCATCTCCTTCTGCTACCCCTCCTACCCTCGCCCAAGCTCACAGTTCTCCAGGTCAGAATGCCTTAACAATTCTAATAGCTACTATTTATGGAGCTCCTATTATATACTAAGGCTTTACATATGTTAATGAAGTCCTATAACAACCCAAGACCGAAGTCCTATTGCTATTCCCATTTCAAAGATGAGGAAATTGAGCTCAGAGGAGGTGTTATTCCTGCAGGCCTGCGGCCGTGGGGTAGGAAATGTCAAGGAAGAATCCAAAGGAATCTAAGCTTTTGCTCTTTCAAATACCACAGGCTGCTTTCCTGACCCCTTTCTTCCTGCTTTACTCCCACCTGTCTATAAAGCCCTGATCCTTTAAGAAACCCTCCAGGATTTCATTCCAGGATAGACTGTGTCCTGCCTCATCTGTGCGTTTTTTTGTTTTGTTTTGTTTTGTTTTGTTTTGTTTTGTTTTGTTTTGTTTTTAATAGAGACAGGGTCTCACCATTGTGCCCAGGCTGGTCTCAAACTCCTGGGCTTAAGTGATCTGCCCACCTCAGCCTCCCAAAGTGCTGGGATTATAGGCATGAGCCACCACACCCTGCCTCATCTGTTTTTAAAACACAGCTGGGCACAGTGGCTCCTGCCTGTAATCCCAGCATTTTGGGAAGCTGAGAGGCGGACGGATCACTTGAGTCCGGGAATTTGAGACCAGACTGGGCAACATGGCGAAACCCCATCTCTACAAACAATACAAAAACTAGCTGGGCGTGGTGGCACTCACCTGTAGTCCCAGCTACTCAGGAGACTGAGGTAGGAGAATCACCAGAGCCCAGGAGTTTGAGGCTGCGGTGAACTATGATCATGTCACTGCACTCGGGCCCAAGTAACAGAGTGAGACCTTGTCTCTAAAAATGATAAGAATAAAACTAATACTAATTTTGATGCTAAAAAAGGCTTAAAAACAACTGACCGCCGGGTGTAGTGGCTCACACCTGTAATCCCAGCACCATGGGAGGCCGAGGTGGGCAGATGACCTGAGGTCAGGAGTTCGAGACCAGCCTAGCCATCATGGCAAAATCCCGTCTCTACTAAAAATACAAAAATTAGCCAGGCATGCGTGGTGGCAAATGCCTGTAATCTCAGCTACTCGGGAGGCTGAGGCACAAGAATCACTTGAACCCAGAGGCGGAGGTTGCAGTGAGCCGAGATCTCGCCACTGCACTCCAGCCTGGGCGACACAGCAAGACTCCGTTTCAAAAAAAAAAAAAAAAAACCCACTGACTTAGTGTAGCCCTCTCATTCCATAGATGAGAAAATTAAGGTTGAGAAGGGGTAGGGGCACCCCTCTGGTGACTTGCCAGTTTCTGGGTCTCTACCTAGCACTTGGAAAAGAAAGAACCCAGGATACCTCCCTGAGCGTGCACTGTGCCAATAGGGCTGTTGGTATCGATTCTCACCAAAGCAAACCCAAATCCTTCTTGGCTGAGAGGCTGAGCGTGGCTGGTCCCTGGATGTTCCATCCAGCAGGCTTCTCAGAGGGGACCCAGAGAGTCTGTGGGGCTGACAGGCAGGAGATTGCCAACAACAGCCCTGTGGGTCCAGAGCCGCTGAAGGGGCTGGGACCGGAGGGAGCTTGGGCAGGCATTACCTCCATGGCTGTGGAAGGGCCTGGCCCTGAGGGGTTACAAGCAGGGGCTCCCATAGGCCTGCATTCAAATCTCAGCCCAGTGCTGCCTCCTACCTGCGTGACCTCAAGCAAATCTGAACTTCAGTTTTCTTTTTTCTTTTCTTTTTTTTTTTTGGACACAGAGTCTTGCTCTGTCACCCAGGCTGGAGTGCAGTGGCGCGATCTCTGCTCACTGCAACCTCCACCTCCCAGGTTCAAGTGATTCTCCTGTCTGAGCCTCGAGAGTAGCTGGGATTACAGATGCCCGCCACCATGCTCCGCTAATTTTTTGTATTTTAGTAGAGACGGGGTTTTGCCACGTTGGCCAGAACCTGTCTCAAAAAAAAAAAAAAAAAAAAAAAAAAGACCAGCCTGACCAACATGGAGAAACCCCATCTCTATTAAAAATACAAAATTAGCTGGGCATGGTGGCGCATGCCTGTAATCCCAGCTACTAGGGGGCTGAGGCAGGAGAATCGCTTGAACCTGGGTGGTGGAGGTTGCGGTGAGCCAAGATCGCACCACCGCACTCCAGCTTGGGCAACAAGAGCGAAACTCTGTCTCAAAAAAAAAAAAGTGCAATATTTACGGTTTGTTTGTTATTACCATTTTGGAGTATTTCTCCACTTCTAATCAGTAGGCATCCCAATCTGATGGGCATCAGGAAGGCCCCATGGTTTGCCCCCACCAAACTCCCAGGGTTTGTAGCTGTGCATGTGGCCATTTAGATTTAAATCAATTAAAAGTAAGCAAAATGTAAAGCTCACTTCCTCAGCAGTACTAGCTAGCTACATTTTAAGTATTCAATTCCCACATGGAGCTAGGGGCTACCTCATTAAACAGCACAGAACATTTCTGTCATCACAAAAGTTCTGTTGGACAGCACTGTGAGTTTAGAATGTTCTATTAAAATGCCAACAGCTGAAGGAAAGATGCTTCCAGCAGCAGGTCCTGGGATACCCCCATGATGTCCTTGCTGGTTCTCCTTCCTTCCAAAAGCCAAGAGACTCCAGAATATTCCCAAACTACTGCTTCACCTGGCAGATTGAAAGTGCCAGTGGAGAGGGGAAGGGACTGAGCTCTGCCAAACTGCCCACACGTGGTGGCATCTCTCAGCCCCACCCAGCAGTCTGGAACCCACCTCCTCCCAGATGCACCTCACACCAACCCCTCCAGTTGTCCCTGTCCCCAAGCATGTGACACCACATCTCTCAAGGAACCCATGCCAGAACCTGGCATGCTTCCCCAGTCTTTTCTCTCACTTCCCTCTACCCCTTCCCTCATAGGTTGCGAAAACATCATGACTCTGCTTTCTAACCAGGCCTTGACTTTGCCCCCTTTGTCTCTAGCTCCTCTGCAACTCAGGCCTCCCCCACGCTCACCCAGACACCTTGTCAACCAGGAGCCCTGGCTGGTCCTCCTCCAGGCCACCACTCCTCTAGAGCAAGATTGTAAAGCACTTGGGTGATCATACTCCTCTCTGCCCTAGGACGCTACACAGGGTCCCACCACCCACTGTTCAAGTCCAAGGAGGCTCTGGGATCCGGAAAAACCTGCCTCCTCTGCCTATGCTCCTTGCTTCTTAGCTGCTTGGGAGCACCAAGGATTCCTAGAGATGCTGTTCACACTCTGGGCCCTTTACTTTCCTTCCACCCCTGCCTGGGACATCCCCTTGTGACCCCCTGCTTCCTCGCCTCTTCCCTCAGCAGTCAGCCCAGGCTGAATCTCAACCTCAGATCTAGCCTCTCCACCCCACCCTGGCCCCCCCGGGGCCCCGTCCAGGCCTTTATCAGAGCACATATCACAGCATCCCACAACGGCTGGTTACGTCTGTCTTCTTCTCTACCCTGTCAGTTCCTTCAAAGCAAGAACATTGTGTTCCTCCTTGCAGCCCTTAAGCCTGGCTCCTCGAAGGGCTTCAATAACTGTTTGTACAACAAAACCAATCTGCCCTGTGAGACTGGCCCTGTTCGCTCCCATTGGACAGATGAGGAAAATGGAGCTCAGAGAATGAAAGATGCTTGCCTGAGGTCTCCCAGTGCATAAGTGGCAGCGCCATGATGCCGCCCCAGGCCCCCACAGAGAGGGCGGAGTGTCCCAGCCATTCAGAAGAGGGAAAGATGCACTATTCCTTGGTACAAGGAACCTCATGTTGATTCCCCCCCCCCTTTTTTTTTTTTGAGATGGAGTCTTGCTCCAGGTTGGAGTAAGTGGCGAGATCTTGGCTCACTGCAACCTCCGCCTCCCGGGCTCAAGCAATTCTCCTGCCTCAGCCTCCAGAGTAGCTGAGATTACAGGCATGCACCATCACACCTGGCTAATTTTTTTTTTTTTTTTTTTTTTTGTATTTTTAGTAGAGACGGGGTTTCATCATGTTGGCCAGGCTGGTCTCAAACTCCTGACCTTGTGATCCGCCCGCCTCGGCCTCCCAAAGTGCAGGGATTACAGGCATGAGCCACCACACCTGGCCTGATTTTTTCCTCTTTTTTATCTTTTTTTTTTTTGAGACAGAGTCTCACTCTATTGCCAGGCTGGAGTGCAATGGCGCTATCTCGGCTCACTGCAACCTCCGCCTCCCGGGTTCAAGTGATTCTCCTGCCTCAGCCTCCTGAGTAGCTGGAATTACAGGCATCCACCATAATGCCCGGCTAATTTTTTTGTATTTTTGTAGAGACGGGGTTTCACCATGTTGGTCAGGCTGATCTTGAACTCCTGACCTCAGGTGATCCGCCCGCCTCGGCCTCCTAAAGTGCTGGGATTACAGGTGTGAGCCACTGCTCCTGGCCAATTTTTTCCTCTAATTTGGAACTCATGCCTGCTTGTTATGAATATTCCAACAGCTGCAGTGAATCCCAATACGTGCAAGTGGAAAAGGCCCCTGTAACCTTCCTCCTCAGGCCCACTCAGCAAAGGTGACCACTCTGTAGCCACTTTGTGTGAGGCATTCCAGAGATCTGGTGAGGCAGCTATCTACAAATATTTATACACACGCATTCATATATGGTTTCAGTCACAAAATGGGGTCATTCTCTCCCCGGCCTATCATTTAGGGCATTGGAACACAGCTGCATGTGGCTCTGTTTGTGAGGGCCCAAGGGATGGACAGGGAGGCTCTGCATTATTTTGCTTTTACCAACATTGCAGCATGAACATTTTTTTAACTCAGGGCCTTGGGTGAATATCTCCATCAGATGAATCCTGAGAAGTAGCATGCATGGGTCACAGTGTGGCTCACGTGTTTCTTGGGAGGGTCACATGCATTTTTCCTCATTTATATTATTATTTTATTTTTTGTAGACAGGGGGTCTCGCTATGTTGCCCAGACTGGTGTCGAACTCCTGAGCTCAAGCCATCCTCCAGCCTGCCAAAGTGCTGGGATTATAGGCGTGAGCTACTGCGCCTGGCCCGTCATGCATTAAATGCTTGAAGCCTGCCCTCATAGTAACATGTTGCACTAAATATAATACCTCGGAGTCCGCGTCCATCTCTGTCTGTTCTCCTCCCCGCTGCCTGTTCTGAGTTTCTGGAGTCCACATCTCAGGGGCTCCAGCCTGGACTCTGGTCTTTCTCCAAATCCCTGCCCTGTTCTCAAGTCCTCCTGTTGTCGTCCACTGCCTAGGCTGGCACCACAGTCTGAGGCTGTCACCTGAGAGACCCAGGAGAGGCCTGAAGCAGTCCCAGTGGGCTCAGGGCTCCTGGGGCCTGAGGAACCAGAGACACTGAAGCCACGTGGGGGAGGCCCTGCCTGTGTGATGGGTGGTGGGAGCAAAACAAATCCTTTCTGAAACGACAGCATTGGGATGACAGCGTGTGTGGGAAGGGGTGTGCGTGTGTCAGTGCGTGAGGCTGCAGTGGGCCTCTGTGAGTGTGAGTGTGGGGGGGTGAGCCGGCATGACAGCATGTGCGGTGGTATGTGGGAGACGCCATGCGTGTGTTTTGGGGCGGTTATGTCAGGCGTTATGTAAGGGAGGCGCTCCCTGGGGCCAACAAACCGCAGTGGTGTAACCGCCAGGCCAGCAAGGAAGGAGGGAAAATGTAAACACCATTCTGTGCCTTTCCCTGCCCTGCCACAGGCCCTGCGGTCTTGCCTTCCCGCCACCTGAGGCCCCGTGGGCTGGCTGGGGGGTGATGATGGGGGCATGAGGGCTGAGGCCGAGGGTCCCAAGAGCTCCATAGGCGTGCACATCTGCAGCTCTTGATCCTGGCCCAAGGGATAGCACCAAAGGAGAGCCCAGCCAGGGCCTAACTGGGCTTCTCCTGGTCAGTTGCAGGCCATGCATCCCCCATGAGTGAGGCGTGCAGGCTTCCCCACCCCACAGTACTCCTGTGTCCCAGAGGCCTCTCCCTGGCATAGGAGCCCCTTGCCCTGCAATGAATCAGCGTGGGGCTCACGGCTCACCTGTTCACACCTGTATGGTGGCCTCAGGGCCAGCTGTCTCTGTCTCTCTCACATACACTCAAAGGCGCACCTCCTCCCTGCCCCGCTGCACATCCTGGCCCAGACACCTTCCTTCCCACCAGCTCCCAGTTTCCAGCCCTTCAGCCTGGCACCTGAGGCTCCCTCTTCTAGGAAGCAGCCCTGTCTGCTCCAGGCCAGAGGCCTTGCCCCCCACTCTGAGAACTCCTGAGGCCCCTGTGGACACAGAGCTGGACATCTGGCCAAGCTCAATAGTCCCCTGTTCTCCAGTTGCTCATTTTAATAATAATGGCCATGGCCAGGTGCAGTGGCTCACACCTGTAATCCCAGCACTTTGGGAGCCTGAGGCAGGAGGATCACCTGAGTCAGGAGTTCAAGACCAGCCTGGCCAACATGGCGAAACCCTGTCTCTACTAAAAATACAAATACTAGCTGGGCGTGGTGGCACGCGCCTGTAATCCCAGCTACTAGGGAGGCTGAAGCAGGAGAATCACTGGAACCTGGGAGCCGGAGGTTGCAGTGAGCTGAGATTGCGCCACTGCACTCCAGCCTGGGTGATAGACTGAGACTCCATCTCAATAATAATAATAATAACAGTGGCCATAATTTATGGAGTATACTCCATCAAACCCCCTCCCTCAAAGTGTCCTTATTATGCCATGCCATCCTTGAACCAATCCTAGAAGGTGGTGTTCTAACCATTATGGGAGCCAGAACCCCACCAGACAGAGGTTAAGTGAATCATCCACAGTTATGCAGCCACGCCTAGAAGTGGCTGGTGGCAGAACCTGTATTCACAATCTCCCGTGGCTGAGCCCCATTTCCCCACACCTCCAGGCTCTTGGGGAGCAGCAACTCTCCTGCCTCCCGCCCCCCACCTTCCCCAACATAATGCCAGCTGGGCGGCCACAAGATACTCAAATCAAGGCTGTGCCTTACTCAGTGCCTGCATGCAGTTGGTGCCATCTAAATGCTAGTTGATTGAGTAACTGAACAGGATTGAATGCAATCTTTTACTTGGAACAATAAAGTGAAATGTTGAGAGGAGGAGCTCTGCAATCACTCAGCTATATGACTTTAGGGAGCTGACAGACCCCGCTGAGCCTCAGTTTCCTCACCTGCAAGATGGGAATTGCCACTGTGTCTTCCACACAAGGTTACTGAGAGAATTCCTGCGACGCTGTGTGCGATGGGCTTGGCTCCATGCCTGGCACACATTTTGCAGTCACAAATGTCAACTGCTGCTGCTCCACTTTCGGGGTAGAGCTGGGGCAAGCATTTTCCCCCATTTTAACAGTGAGGAAAACTGAGGCCCAGAGAAACCACTTTCCCAAGTTCCTACAGGACTTGGACTGCAACTGCAAATTGCTGATTCCTAGCCTGGAACCTTTAACAACAGGCCAGCGCTTTTCATCCAGGTCAGTGTGGCTAGAGGCAGTGGAGTCAACGGAGGAGAATATTTTTCTAGACCTTACAAAAGTTTCTGATCAGCAAGAGGGCAGTGTCCTCTTGGAAAGATAGTACTTTCATTTTTCTACCCATGTGAAGGAGGGATTAATCAAGGAGGGCTTCCAGGAAGAGGTGGGCATCAGAGTAACCTTGTCTCCTTAAAGGAGGAAGACACTGTGGCCCTTCAGGGGAGGCTGAGCCTGTCTCTCCAGGGTGACCTGCCCTGTTAGCCTTCCAATCCTGGAAGACCTCCAGCCTGGCCTGGCCTGGGGTCCACAGGCTGTACCTGAGTGCTGTACCTCTATTCTCCTCTTTTCCCCCATCCCTTCCCAATGAAGGGCTTTGGGAGAATCTCCTCCAAAGCCCACTTCTTTTTTTTTTTTTTTTTTTTTTGAGATAGAGTCTTGCTCTGTCACCCAGGCTGGAGTGCGATGGTGCGACCTTGGTTCACTGCAACCTCCGCCTCCTGGGTTCAAGCGATTCTCCTGCCTCAGCTTCCTGAGTAGTTGGGATTACAGGCGCCTGCCACTGTGCCCGGCTAATTTTTGTATTTTTAGTAGAGACGGGGTTTCACCATGCTGGCCAGGCTGGTCTCAAACTCCCGACCTCAGGAGATCCACCCTCCTTGGCCTCCCAAACTGCTGGGATTACAGGCGTGAGCCACTGTGCCCGGCCCCCAAAGCCCACTTCTATCACCTCACTCCTGTCTGCTTTCATGGTCACGTCCTAGCTTCGGCACCTGGCATCCCAGGCAAGGCCCCTGCACCTGGCCCTGCCCTCCTGCAGCCCCTACCGACCCGTAGCTAACATTGCAGCAGCTCCCCACTCACCACTACTCGCCTCTTTTGCTGTTTCTGCACAGCCTCCTCACCAGTCAGCACACTATAGAGTTTACAGATTTGTCTTCATTATCTGTCTCCCACTAAAATGTCAGCTGCAGGGATTTGGAGAGGGGGAGAGGAGGGGTCTTTTTTCATTTTGCTCAACAAATACTTGAGGTAATGACTGCATGATCTCCACCCTCCTGCCACCGCACACTCATGCCAGGCACCTTTACCCTGATGCTGTTATGCCCTTGCCCTAGTGTCCTCCCAATGCCTTTGGCTGAATCATGCTACCTCTTGCAGAAAGGCTTCCAGGATTATACCTGCCCACAGCCCAGCCTCCCCTCTCTGACCTCATCACAGTGCAGAGGGTTCTTCTCTCCTTCCCCAAGCTCAGGTGGATTTCAGAGGAAGAAGGTGGACAGGGCAGGCCAGCTCCTTGGGGCTGTGCAGGACCAGGTGTGCATAGCCCCAGGCTTGGGAGGCCGGGGCTCCTGTAACCCACCAGCTTTGTCCAAGGTTGGGAAATGAGTCCTGTAATTTCTCCTCTTTTGACCCTAAGATCCTTTCGCTCCAAGTTCAACTTCAGCTAAACCTGTGGCAGGGGAGCCCACAGTTGAAGTAGGAGGTGTCTTGTAGCCCAGGTGGGCTGCTCAGCTCTAGGAAGGCCAGGCTCTGACCCAGAGACCCTGCAGCCAAGCCTCTGCCCTAGGGGCTTCTCATGAGCTGGAGGTTCAGGATCCCCTTGACCTTGGAAGCCTTCCCTGAGCATTCTTTTTTTCTTTTTTTTTTTTTTTTTTTTTTTTGAGACAGAGTCTTGCTCTGTCACCCAGGCTGGAGTGCAGTGGCGCGATCTCGGCTCACTGCAAGCTCCGCCTCCCGGGTTCACGCCATTCTCCTGCCTCAGCCTCTCCGAGTAGCTGGGACTACAGGCGCCCGCCACCACGCCCGGCTAATTTTTTGTATTTTTGGTAGAGACGGGGTTTCACCGTGGTCTCGATCTCCTGACCTCGTGATCCGCCCGCCTCGGCCTCCCAAAGTGCTGGGATTACAAGCGTGAGCCACCGCGCCCGGCCTCTTTTTTTCTTTTTCTTTTTTTTTAAGACAGAGTCTTGCTCTCTTGTCCAGGCTGGTGTGCAGTGGCGCAACCTTGGCTCACTGCAACCTCCGCCTCACAGGCTCGAGCCATCCTCCTTCCTCGGCCTCCCGAGTAGCTGGGATTACAGGCACACACCACTATGCCCAGCTAATTTTTTTTTTGTATTCTTAGTAGAGACAGGGTTTCACCATGTTGGCCAGCCTGGTCTCGAACTTCTGGCCTCAAGTGATCCTCCCGCCTTGGTCTCTCAAAGTGTTGGGATTACAGGCGTGAGCCACCAAGCCTGGCCATCCCTGAGCATTCTTGAAAAAAGCTGTCACCAGGCAGGCTGTGCTTCCCTGGGAGCACACAGATAGGAGGGAGAGAGAAAATTCTCTTCACAAAGAAACCCAAGCCAGGGAGGCAGGTGAGTGAAAACTGGAGAGATGGAAGGTGAGATGACTCAGGAGTTGCTGTGGTCCTGGCCCAAGCACAGGGCAGCAGGGGAGCTGGGAGTCCAGGGGAGAGGTGCCCTGAGGCTGGATATGGGGCCATGGGCCCTTGGGTGGAGAACGTCCTTCTCAGAGCAAGCTGGGGCCACTGGCCTCAGAGGTCTTCAGGGCCCAGGATGGTGGCATCTTCTTCCCTCTGGCTCCCCTTCACTAGGCCCATGCAGTCCCCACCTTCATGCATCCTGGGGAATGGGGAACTGGAATGACTCCCACGAACTGGAATGGCCAGCCTCCCTCAGCAGTAAAATAGTCTCTTGTGCAAGAATTAAATGGCATATAATACATAAAATACACCTTGCCTGGCACACAGTGGCACTAAGTCATGTCAGGGCCTTGCCCCACACCCCTGGTGGGCACCATCCCTGCAGATTTTCCCATGGTCACTTCTTCCAGTGAAGTCGGAGTACACAGAGAGCCTTTTTGCGTGGGGCTCCATGGAGGAAGAGGGATGCAGAGGGCTTGAGAACCCTCGCCCTGCCCAGGAGGGGTGGGGGAGCTCTTGCACCTGTACCTTATCCAGTTCGGGAAGTCCCTTCACTTCCCTTGGCCCCTATTCACCCTGAGCGCCTTCTCAGCCAGCCTCCTCCAGCCCAGCCCTCCTGTCCCTGGAAACTCCTCCAGACTCCCGCCCTCCCACAGCAATCGCGCCCCCCACCATGTCCCAGAGCGCTGTCTCTGGGCTGCTCCCTTCCATCCTGGAGGTCCTGCAGTGTGTGGTCTAGGGCCAGGTCCCCAATCACTGTGCCTTGTTTCCTCATCTATTATTCCCTTATCTTTACTCTTCCCTGGAGATACAGGAAGGGAAATGTTGTGCTCATCAAATAGTCACCGAGTTCCAGAGGGGTACAGGAAGCCTATTTATTAGGCCACACTGTCTTTTTAAAATCTCTACCTCCAGCTGGGCACAGTGGCTCACGCCTATAATCCCAGCACTTTGGGAGGCTGAGGTGGGAGAATCGCTTGAGCCCAGGAGTTTGAGACCAGCCTGGGCAACACGGAGAAACCCTGTCTCTACTAAAAATAGAAAAATTAGCTGAGCATGGTGGTGCGTGCCTGTAGTCCCAGCTACTTGGGAGGCTGAGATGGGAGGATCACCTGAGTCTGGGACCTGGAGGTTGCAGTGAGCTGAGACTGCACTACACCACTTCGCTCCAGCCTGAGCCACACAGTGAAACTCTATCTCAAATAAAATAAAATAAAATTCCCTAACAAGAGCCTGATCACCAGGTGGCCTGTTTACAGGAGACCAGCCCCATGACAGCATGTCTGTGAAATGGTAGATTCTGTGTGGTCAGAAGGATGTTTAAGCTGTCAAGTAAAGTTAAAAGAGCTTGAAAGACTGGGTGAGGTAGCTCATGCCTGTAATCCCAGCACTATGGGAGGCTGAGTCGGGCGAGTCACTTGAGGCCAGGAGTTGAAGACCAGCCTGGCCAAAGAACGTTGGTAGAGACGGGGTTCCGTAGAGATGGAACCCCGTCTCTACCAAAAATACAAAAAGTAGCCGAGCATGGTGGCACACACCTGTAGTCCCAGCTACTTGGGAGACTGAAGTGGGAGAATTGCAGAGATTGTACCACTGCACTCCAGCCTGGGGGACAGAGCGAGACCCTGTCAAAAAAAAAAAAAGAGCAAGGAAAGAACCATGTGTTACAGCACCACCTCTTTGGCTGAACATTATCTTTAACAGAGACACATGTATACATATACACTAGTGTGGGCATGACATTTTTTTCTGGCAGGCTACCTGAGAAATTATTAAGCGGTCACCTTCAGTGAAAGGTTGGGAAAAGAGGGGAGAGTTTTATCTTCATTTTATACTTTTTGTTTGACTTTCCTACCATGTGAATATATTGTTATTATTTTTTATTATATTTTATTTTTGAGACAGAGTCTCGCTCTGTCGCCCAGGCTAGAGTGCAGCGGCGCAATCTCGGCTCACTGCAACCTCTGCCTCCCGGATTCAAGCGATTCTTGTACCTCTGGGTAGCTAGGTACAGGCATGCGCCACCACGCCCGCCTAATTTTTGTATTTTTGTAGAGACAGATTTTCGTATTTTTGTAGAGACAGATTTTCTTCATGTTGGTCAGGCTGGTCTCAAACTCCTGACCTAATGATCCGCCTGCCTTGGCCTCCCAAAGTGCTGGGATTACAGGTGTGAGCCACTGCACCCAGCCTGTTATTATTTTTTAAATGTCCAACGGATATTATCTGAGTACTTGGGATGAGGGGCCTTTCTGTTCTTTTTCTGTGGTGTCAAAGAAGAAAGCGGTAATGGAAGTTGGCAGGAAAAAGCTATGGGTTTGTTGGGTCTTGCTGTTGGGGGCAGGGCCTGGCTGGGGACAAGAGGCTGAAAGGCCCAAGGACCCTGGAAGGGGATGGAGGAGTCACTGCATGGGGTGGGGGTTCTGCCCAGCCACCCACTGGCTGGGCGGCCTCTGAGGGGCCTGGGTGGGGCCTCAGGCTTTGGAGCGCTCTCTCCCCGTTGAGCTAAGCCTCCCAAAGCACCAGCTCCTTTACTCAGGGGGCACGAAACAAGACCTCTGTCTGTGTGCCTGAGGTTTGCCCACAGTTTGCATGTCCCCCCACTGCCTGTCCTCTTCCTGAGCCTCTGGCCGTGGCCTGTGGCAGATAGAAGGCGGAGGTGAAGGAGATCTCGGGCCAGGGGCTCTCCGATGAGTCTTGCCATGTCTGCTCACAGCTGCCTCCCTCCATCCCTGTGGCAGATGACCAGGCAGGAGCCACACCTTGCTGGCTACTCCTGGAGGGCCTGGGGATGCCCGGGGCTGCAGGGGTGCAAAGATGACACCCCACTTCTCCCCATGCTCTGGCCAGACAGGCTCCCTAGGTTGCCATCGCTCCTGGCCCAGCCCCAGATGGGGCAGGCTGTGGTTTCTGGTGTCAATCACCCCTGCACTGACCACCACGCCAAGCCATGCCCCTCATCCCTAGTGGACAGAGACCTCCCCATACATCCCTGAGGTGGGAAAAGTGATGTGAGCTCCATTTCACAGGCTGAGAAACTGAAGGCCAGGTTGGTAAAGTGACTTGCCAAGGACATGGTGAGCTGGTGACAGCACAGAACCTGAGAGCCAGGTGTCTCTCCATCCCGGTGCTCGCCTCTCAAGGGCGGGCTGATAAGAAATGAAGTTAATAGGATTTCAGGATTATGTGAGGAAAAGCCTGCCCTAAAAGTGACCCACAGCCTGTGATCCCAGCACTTTGGGAGGCCGAGGCGGGCAGATTGCTTGAGCTCAGGAGTTTGAAACTAACCTGAATAACCTGGTGAAACCCCATCCCCACAAAAACACAAAAATTAGCCAGGTGTGGTGACAGTGCCTGTAGTCCCAGCTGCTCAGGAGACTGAGGTGGGAGGATCACTTGAGCCCGGGAGGTAGAAGCTGCAGTGAGCCAAGAGTGTGGCACTGCACTCCAGCTGGGGCTACAGAGTGAAACCCTGTCTCAAAAAAGAAGAAAGAAAGAAAGAAAGAAAGAAAGAAAGAAAGAAAGAAAGAAAGAAAGAAAGAAAGAAAGAAAGAAAGAAAGAAAGAAAGAAAGAAAGAAAGAAAGAGAGAGAGAGAGAGAGAGAGAGAAAGAAAGAAAGAGAAAGAAAGAAAGATTACGTCTGCTACACAAAAAACTGCACACAGATACTTATAGTAGCTTTATTCATAATTGCCAAAACATGAGCATAATCAAGATGTCCTCCAGTAGGTAATGGAGAAATAAATTGTGGGACATCCAGACAATGAAATATTATTAAATGCTAAAAAGAAATGAGCTATTGACTGGGCACAGTGGCTCACACCTGTAATTCCAGCACTTTGGGAGGCCAAGGCAGGCGGATCACCTGAGATCAGGAGTTCATGACCAGCCTGGCCAACATGGCAAAACCCCATCTCTAATAAAAATACAAAAATTAGCTGGGTGTGGTGGTGCGTGCCTGTAATCCCAGCTACTCAGGAGGCTGAGGCAGGAGAATCATTTGAATCCAGGAGGCAGAGGTTGCAGTGAGCTGAGATCGCGCCACTGCACTCCAGCCTGGGCAAGAGAGTGAGACTCCATCTCAAAAAAAAAAAAAGAAATGAGCTATCAAGTCATGAAAAGACATGGAGGAAAAACTTCAGTGCATATCACAAAGTGAAAGAAGGCAATCTGAAAAGTTATGCATGCTGTATGATTTCAACTATATGACATTTGGGAAAAGGCAAAACTATGGAGACAGTAAAAAAACAATCAGTAAAAAGGTGGTCATCTGGGGTTGAGAAGAGGGAGAAATGGGTAGATGGAGCACAGAGGATTTTAGGGCAGTGAAACAACAGTGTATGATGTCATTATACATTTGTCCAAACCCATAGAATATACAAGGCCAAGAGTGAGCCCTAATGCAAACTATGGACTTTGGGTGATACTATGTGTCAATGCAGGTTCATTGATTACAACAAATGAACCACTCTGGTGGGAGATACGGATAATGGGGGAGGAAGGAGGTATATGAGCATTCTATAGTTTCTGCTTAATTTTGCTGAGAAGCCAAAACTCTAAAAAAGAAAGCCTTTTTTTTTTTTTTTTTTTTTTTTTGAGATAGGGTCTTGCTCTGTCACCCAGGCTGGAGTGCAATGGCATGATCACGGCTCACTGCAGCCTCAACCTGTCAGACTCCAGTGATCCTTCCCACCTCAGCCTCCCAAGTAGCTGGGACTACAAGTATGCACCACCACACTGGGCTAATTTTTGTATTTTTTGTAGAGACCAGGTTTCCCAGGCTGGTCTTGAACTCTGGGAATCAAGTGATCTGTCCACCTTGGCCTCCCAAAGTTGCTGGGATTACAGACATGAGCTACTACACCCGGCAGAAAGTCTATTTTTAATAAAGTGACCTAGGAGCAAGGGTTCCAAAGAGCCCCTCTTGACACTCTCTCCAAGGCCCCAAGGCCCTTTCTGGTCCCTGCCAGCGGGGAGGTGGGCTAAGGGATGCTCAGCTCCTTCCTAGCATGAGGAAGTGAGACAAGCTTTGGTGGGCTCCCAGTGTTGGGGGCTGCAAGACAGCAGGCCCATCTTCACCCCCTCTCATCTCCCCTCACACTTCCTGGAGGAGCCTCAAAGATCCCTAGCCGTTGGCTCCCTTCTCCCCGGCTTCCTGTTTGGGTTCCAGAGAGACGTTTGGCCGTTTCTGCAGCTGAACTGGGAGCCAGTTGAACTGGTGGGAGGGAGGACACTTGCTGGGGAGTGAATTGAGGGGCTGTCAGCCCAGGGGGCAGCAGCTGGGGGTTGGTTGGAGCCTCAGCTAAAATCATTCGGAGGCTCAAATCCTCAGGCCTGGAGCCTCTGAGACCTCAGTTAGTTCAGCCCCTACCTGGATGCAGTATATATTGGGGTTGGGCCGCTGAGCCGTGGACATCACCTTAGCCTGTTACAGCCATGCAGGCACCTTCTTACTGGTGTGACTTGAGCAGGCCACTTTGTCCAGCCGAGCCCCAGGTTCACCATCAGTGAATTCCCACTCCGTAGGCACATAGGCTGGTAATCAGCACTTACACTTATGGCAGATGGAGCCCATACTTTGGACATGTCAGAAGACAGGAAACCCAGCCTGTCCCCTACTGCTTCCTACCTGCCCCTCACCCTCTGCCCCTTGTGGCTCCTCACACTGCAAACTTGATCCTAGCTCCAGACCTGCCAGGGGTCTTGGGGAGTAGATGACAGGTCCACCTTCAGAAAACCCAGGGTGGTTCAGGCTAGAGACAGACATACTTTGCTAAGTACTCACTCGAGGTAGCAGCGTGGGAAGGCTGAGTTTCAAGGAAAGATTCTTAGGGAAAGAGTGTTTCAGCCAGGCATGGTGGCTCACGCCAGTAATTCCAACACTTTGGGAGGCCAAGGTGGGAGGATCGCTGAAGCCCAGGAGTTTGAGACCAGCCTGGGCAATATACTGAGGCCCTGTCTGTACAAAAATTTTTGAAAATTATCCAGGTGGTATACACCTGTAGTCCCAGCCACTGGAGAAGCTGATGTGGGAGAGGTGGGAGGATCACCTGAGCCCACCAGGAGGTTGAGGGAGCCACAACAGCAACCGCTGCACTCCAGCCTGGGCAACAGAGGAGATCTTGTCAAAAAAAAAAAAAAAAAAAAAGGGAAGAAGAGAGTCTCAAGTCAGTTGTTTCAGAGTGAGTGGAGATAGTCTGGCATAGAAAGCTGGGCAAGGGGGCCGGGCGCGGTGGCTCATGCCTGTAATTCCAGCGCTTTGGGAGGCCGAGGCAGGTGGATCACCTGAGGTCAGGAGTTCGAGACCAGCCTGGCCAACATGACAAACCCTGTCTCTATTAAAATACAAAAATTAGCTGGGCATGGTGGCAAGCACCTGTAATCCCAGCTACTCCGGAGGCTGAGGCAGGAGAGTCACTTGAACCTGGGAGACAGAGGTTGCAGTGAGCCGAGATTGCACCACTGCACTCCAGCCTGGGCAACAGAGCGAGACTCCGTCTCAAAATAAAGAAAAAAAGAAAGCTGGGAAAGGGGATCCCATTAGCAAATACCCAGAGGTAAGGCGGGTACCTGCTGTAGATAGGCTCCCACTCATCCTGCCTCCTCTACTCCCTGGGGTCCAAGACTGGCCAAAGGCCTCAGGTGCCCTGGGGAGTCAGCAGGATCACAGTCCCTGCAGGTCTTGGCTCTGTCTGCCCCCACCAGGAAGCAGGCCCACCAGGAAGCAGGCTCACCAGGTGAGCAGAGGCTGAGGTCACTGTAGTGCTTCCTGGCTACAGGGAGGGGATGGGGCCTGACTCACAGGGCCCACAGGACACAGCCTTCCAGCTGTGGCTGGGAAAGGACGGCCCTGCCCCCGGGGAGGCCACACCACACACCCTGGAGCCAGGGAGGGAGGACGGCCCTCCAGGGGCTGCCGCCAGAGGGGCATGCCCACGTGGGCTCCACCTCAGCAAGGCTATTTACAAACAGGAAAGGCAATGCCTTCCTCCAGTGGAGTGTGTTGGTGAGAAGCTTCTCTTTGTGGGTGCACAAAGGGATGTTTGGGAGTCGGCGCTCTGCAGGGTTGGGGTTAGGAGTAGAGGGGTACCCAGCTCCTGCTTCTCCAGCCCCAGCACAGCTACATCCTCCTGCTGCTGCTCCCAGCAAGGGTCCCAGGAAAGGAGAGTATGAGCCCAAAGTGTGGGCTGGCCCCTGGCCCCAGGGTGCCCTGGCAGAGAACTGCCTCCCTCAGGAGATGAGGGCCTTCCAGGGCCAGCTGCTTGGCCTCCCCCTTTAGAATGGGGCCTCCTGGGGGCGGAAGCTGAGTCTTCTTCCAAGACAGAACCAGGCGCTCTCCTTCTTTCCGTTCTCCATGTACCCTGGCAGTTCTGTGCCCGTTTTCTCTGGTGACATATGACCTGGGCCTGTGATGTCAAAGGATCTCTGTTTCTTTCCCTTGGGCTGTAGGGCTGGCCATCCCACGTCAGACCTTCTCCCTGGTCCATGAGAGTTTGGAGGGGAGGTAGGGCTGAGGAGGTGTTGATGGGAGGAAAAGAAGGCAGGGCTGATGCATAATTTGTGGAGTCCAGTCTAAAATGGAAAGTCAGGGCCCCGTGGTGGCTCACGCCTATAATCCCAGCACTTTGGGAGGCCAAGGCAGGCGTGGTGGTATACATCTATAGTCCCAGCTACTTGGGAGGCTGAGGCACGAGAATTGCTTGAACCCAGGAGGTTGAGGTTGCAGTGAACCGATATCGCGCCACTGCACTCCAGCCTGGGCAACAGATAGAGATTCTGTCTCAAAAAAAAAAAAAAAAAGAAAGAAAAGAAAAAAGGAAAGTCAGGGCCCCTTGTTCAAAATTTTTAAATTCCAGGATGACATTAACAGAGCATTAAACCAACCATGGGGCTACATAGGCCACTGTTCATGAAGCCAGCCCTGCAGGAGGGGGCAGGTGTTCCAGAAGCAGGGCCCTTGGTGGGGAAAGGAAAGGAGGTTGGAGCAAGGACCCAGGGTCCCTGCTGGACCCCCAGAAAACAAGGGAAGTGAGGCTGATGAGGCTGGATGGCACCAGATGCAGAGGGTCCTGAACACTCAAACTCGACCCTGATCCTAGAGGTAGACATTGAAGATTCCTGAGCCACAGGGAAGTGGGCCAGGGAGGCTGGGTCAGGGCGGCAGAGACATTAGACCTGGGAGGGCCCTCAAAACTCATCTGCTTACCCTTTCCTGAAGAGGAGACTGAGGCCCAGAGAGGGACCAAGACCCGCCCAAGGTCACCCGGCAAAGGGTGCAGAGCCGGGCCAGAGCCCTGGCTGCCTAGGATCTTGTCTCAGGTTGTGCGGCAAATTAAGTTGAGAGCCGATGTGCAGGGTAGGAGGGTGGCTGGTGCTGGGCCTCTGATGTCTGTGTTCACCTAAGGAGTAGGACCCACCCTCCCAGCACCTCTGAGCCGTGACCTTCCTTTCCTGGGTGCTCTTCTCTGGCCCTGCCTCAGGGTTTTCTGTGTCCCTCTCATTTGGGGTCCCTCCTCTTGCTTCTCTGCTGCCTTCTATACTTGGCCCAGGAGCAGAGCCTCACTAGGCATCTGGACTTTTGGAAAATTCCTGCCCCACCCCCTACCCCACTGCCAGCCTGGCCTTCAGGGGCACCGAGTGGGGGACCCTGTGAAAAGAAGACAGCCAAGGGCCGGAAGCAGTGGCTCCCGCCTGTAATCCCAGCACTTTGGGAGGCTGAGGCGGGTGGATCACCTGAGGTCAGGGGTTCGAGACCAGCCTGACCAACATAATGAAACCCCATCTCTACTAAAAATACAAAAAATTAGCTGGGCATGGTGGCAGGCGCCTGTAATCCCAGCTACTTGGGAGGCTGAAGCAGGAGAATCGCTTGAACCCAGGAGGTGGAGGTTGCAGTTAGCCAAGATAGTGCCATTCCACTCCAGCCTGGGCAACAAGAGTGAAAGTCCATCTCAAAAAAAAAAGAAGGCAGCCGAGGCCCACGAGGTTCCTCCAGGCCCCAGTTCCCCTATTTCCTCTAGCCTGCCCCCTCAATGTAACCAGATGACCTGTCTCCTCCCTATTCTCCCTGCATTCCAGGGCCCACCTAATGCATCTGGAGGCCTCATGGAGGCCTTGGGGCCCCCTGAGGACCACAAATCCGTTACTTCTCAGTGCCCTTGGGGACCTGGAGAATGGTCCAAAAACAGCCCATGCAAATACATGCAAAAGAGATGCAAATAGAAATGTGAGCATCCCCAGTTAAAGCCAATCTGGGCTTTAAGTGTTGCTTCCCTCCTCTCTGCTTTGCCTGATTCATCAAAATTTGTGAGTTTGTGTGAATGAGTGAGAGTGTGTGTGAGAGAGAAAGAGACAGAAACAGTGCAAAAGACAGCGTGGCAGGCTGGGCGGGAAACCTGGCTCGAAGTGTGTGCGCTGTGCTGGGATATGGGAACACTACTTATGGCTGAGAAGCACGTATTATGTGTTTCCCGGGCTCCCCAGTATCCTCTGACAAACCCTGGGCTCACTGTCAAGGATGGGGGAACTGGACTGTGGGGAGCAGTGGTCCAGGGAGGGGGGAGGGGCAAAGGGGAGCAGGTTGAGGTTCTCAAGGATGTACTAGGGGTTCAGCTCTGAGTCTAAGACAAGGGGCTGGGGCCCCAGAGGAAACCTCTGAGCCCCTGAGGTATGGGCCTGGAAGCCCCATCAGTGCCAGTCAGAGGCCATCCCCTTTCTTAGTGTTGCTGCTGCCCTGAGGAACTCGTGTGGGAGCCACCGGGCCAGCGAGGCTCTTGACCTTTGGGGGCCTTTCTTTCCTCATCTGTAGACACAAGCGCTGGTGTGAGGAAACCGCAGTGCAATGCTGATTCTACCCCATCCTGCCCTGGTAAGATGATTTGTAACATGCAGGAAGACGGAAAATGGCAGGTCCTTCTAGATGTCTCTGCAAAAAACTTAGTAAAACATCTTAAAGTAATGAGCCCCATTTTAGGAGGGAGAGAGAAATGCCCATCCAGAGCCAGTGGGTCTCCATGTGGAGTCTCCTTGGGTCACATCTTCAGTTCTGAGGGGATCGGGGCACCCTTACTTGGAAGAGCTAAAGTCATCTCTCCCACATAATGGAGGCCATAAGGGGTTGTTAAGTGTTCAGGTATCAAACCAGGTGAGAGAAAGTCTAAAGGAGAAAGGGGCCAGGTGCAGTGGCACATGCCTGTAATCCCAGCACTTTGGGAGGCTGAGGAGGGAGGATCGCTCGAGCCCAAGAGTTTGAGACCAGCCTGGGCAATATAATGAGATCCCCATGTCTACAAAAAAAAATTTTTTTTTTTTTTTTTTTTTTTTTTTTGAGATGGAGTCTCGCTCTGTCACCCAGGCTGGAGTACAGTGGCGCAATCTCGGCTCACTGCAAGCTCCGTCTCCTGGGTTCACGCCATTCTCCTGCCTCAGCCTCCAGAGTAGCTGGGACTACAGGTGCCCACCACCACGCCCGGCTAATTTTTTGTATTTTTAGTAGAGACAGCGTTTCACCACATTAGCCAGGATGGTCTCGATCTCCTGACCTCGTGATCTGCCCACCTCGGCCTCCCAAAGTGCTGAGATTTAAAAAAATTTTTTAAATTAGTCAGGCATGGTGGTGCACACCTGTGGTCCCAGCTATTTGGGAGGCTGAGGCAGGAAGACCACTTGAGCCCAGGAGGTCAAGGCTGCAGTGAGCTATGATCACAGCACGGTACTCCAGCCTGGGTGACGGACCAAACCATGTCTCAAAAAACAAACAAAAAGGCCGGGCGCGGTGGCTCACACCTGTAATCCCAGCACTTTGGAAGGCTGAGGAGGGTGGATCACTTGAGTGAGGTCAGGAGTTTGAGACCAGTCTGGCCAACATGGTGAAACCCTGTCTCTACTAAAAATACAAAAATTAGCCAGGAGTGGTGGTGTGTGCCTGTAATCCCAGCTACACGGGAGGCTGAGGCAGGAGAATGGCTTGAACCCAGGAGGAGAATGGCTTGAACCCGAGAGGCAGAGGGTGACAGAGCGAGACTCCGTCCCAAAAAAAGAAAGAAAGAAAGAAAGAAAGAAAGAGACGCACGGTTGGGAACTGTGGCTGAAAAGAAGCTGAGCTTGGGGCCTAGACAGCTGTGACAAGAAAGGTGTCAGGTCTTTTTCAGTTTTGTATAGCTCTTGCACCAGGCAGGCCAGCTTCTGCCACTTCCTGTCTGTTTGAGTGTGGCCAAGTCCTTTAATTTCACCCAGCCTCAGTTTCCCCATCTGTAAAATGGGGATGACAATGCCTGTCACTAGGCCTGCAGTGTCAATGCAGTTCACTGACATGCAGAGAGAGCAGTGCAGGCCCAGGCTACTGCTTACCCACCATAGTAACTTACCCACCATAGTAAGTCACCTGGGGCTTCCCCACGAGCAGGAATGAGAGCACATCAATAGAGTTATTACTTAAATAGATAATTCCATTTTTCTGTATTTATAGAAAAAGACGCAGGTGAACCCTGTGTCATACTGTCTGTGGTTCCTACTGTGGGGAGTGTGACCATGGCTTCACCCAGGGGCAGGCCCTAGGCTTAGGGGCAATAGAGCAGTCCCCGCCCCCAGCGCTCGGAGGCTGTGCACTTAAACTTCAAAGGACCTTCCAACAGATGCAGCCAGTTTCCTGCAGCCGTGCAGCAGCCAACGCCAGCCTGAATCACCCCAGCCTAAGGGAAGCTGGGGAGCAGAGGCCCACAGACAGCTTAGCCCAGGTTAATATGAGAGGCTTCCTGGAGGCAGAACACACCCAGATTCTAATTGCTAGAAGAAAGAAAAGAATGGCGTGTTGAGGAGTTGCTGTAGCCCAGAGTGTTGGGGCCTGGGATGTGTAGATTCAGAGGGGTCTTTAGGAGGAACGACTTGGGAGATAAGAGCACTGATAAATGAGGTCACAGGTAGGAATGTAACCTGTGGACTCTCCAAGCCCCAGGAGCAGCTGGGTTCAGGCAGGTCCTCTCCTCCAGAAAGCCCACCGGGAGTGCCTCCAGTGGTGTAGCTTGCAGCTTCCAAGCTACAGGAAGAGTCCTTGAGTCTGTGCTGTGGGTATGAGAGAGTGAGATGGGGTGGACACGGGCCAGGGCCAGGGCAGGATGGGGGCATGGGGAAGTGGTATCCCTAAGCAAGGGGCTTAGAGGCCTTGTGTAGGGCTGGCACACGGCAGGTGGGAGGGATTTTTAGGTAGGCTCAGGTGCAGATGGAGACATTACGCCATGGCCCGACAGGTGGTTAATATTTAATCCCCTCCTTAATCATTAACTCCCTGGCTGGCTGGGGAAGAACAGGGCTGTTGTCAAATCAGTAACCACAGGCCCAGGAACAATGTCCACAGATCTCATGGCCTCTCCCATTGCTGGCCGAGTGGGGTAACCCCTGGCCCTGGGGGCCAGGTGCATCTCCCTCCCACGGTGACCTTGGGCCATGGAGAGGGCTCGAAGAGGCCAATACTCTCCGAGCCCCTGGATCGCCCTCTACCCTCTACCCTCTGCTTACTGGTGGGGAGTGGTGGGAGGTGGTGTCCATTCAGGCGTGAGGGTTCTAGTCCCTGCCCACTCCTTCCAGACTCTGTGACCTTGGGCAACTCACGTAGCCTCCCTGAACCTCAGTTTCCTCATCTGTGCAATGAGGATAATTATTCGTGTCTTGGAGGATTGTCATGAAATTTGAATGAGAGAAGGGTATACAAGGAAATACTTTCTAAGCTGACGATTGAGTTAGCAAACAAGTTAGAGAAAGTACAGATGGGAAGAGACAGAGAGCAAAGGGTAAAGAGGAAAGAAAACAGCTTGAGAGCTCTTGTTTCCATCCACCCAAATGCAGTTCCTTTCCTTGGAGTTTGTTTTAATTCATTCAACGAGCGTTGATTGATAAGGCTGTGTCTGCCTACGTGGGGCTTTAGGGATAATTTAAAAAGGAGTAAACCTCACCCTCAGGGAGCAAGGGTGACCAGGCTCCAGGGCTGAACCCGGCAGTGTCTGGGATGAAGGTCAGCAGGTCAGTGGGATGGGCTGGAGGGTCACAGCAGGCCTTAAGGCTGAAGCAGGGCGGGGGGAGAGGATCCTGAGGGATGAGTAGGAGTTGGGTGTGGAGGTGTAGGGAGGACTGTGAATGCAAGCTTGCACCTAGGGATGTTTGTGTACTTGAATTCAAGCACATAAGCAGACTATCTGAACACAGCCTGTCGCAAGGGTACACATGAATCACCCACAAACTCAGAGTAGTCAGCCACCCACCCACAAACACACACACACAGATGCACACGGTCACCCCAGGGGCGTGTGGACACACCAGGACCTTGGGATGGCAAGCCCCTCCTCTTCCAGCCCCAGCCCTGAGGCTTTCTGGATAACTTAGCATATGTGTCCTCCAGTTTGTGTGCTTTCTGGGCCTGGCTGACACTCAGCACAGGACTGAACACTTCTGGAGTTCCAAAGTCTTCAGGTGCATCAAGAAGCCATGGTATCCTCTCAAAGCCACCAAGTCTCCAGCTGGGACCCAGTGTGGATGTGAGGGAGCTGTAGGCAGAGAGCTTGGAGCTGGTATGGAGCCCTGGACACATCGCTGCCTGGGACAGGAGACAGGGCAGCTGGACATTGCAAACCCTCCCTGACCACTCCCCACCCTGTGGGAGCAGGCGGAGGCTGGCCTGGGGGCAGCAGCTGGGGCTTCTTGGAGGAGGTGGGCATAGAGCTGGCCTTTAGAATGGAAGGATTTGAGGGGCAGAGGTAGGTCGCAGGGAGCTACTGGAGGACCCAGGAGCCAAGCCCCCAGCCCTCCTCTGGGTGGTCCACTCACATCCCACACTTAGGCTGGGCTCAGGCTGCCAGAACCAAAAAGAAGCCAAGCAGTGACTTTTTTTTTTTTTTTTTTTTTTTTGTGAGACAGAGTCTCACTCTGTTGCGCAGGCTGGAGTGCAGTGGCTCGATCTCAGCTTACTGCAACCTCTGCCTCTTGGGTTCAAGCGATTCTCCTGCCTTAGCCTCTCGAGTAGGAGTAGCTGAGACTACAGGTGCGTGCCACCATGTCCAGCTAATTTTTGTATTTTCAGTAGAGATGGGGTTTCACCATATTGGCCAGGCTGGTCTGGAACTCCAGACCTTGTGATCCTCCCGCCTTGGCCTCCAAAAGTGCTGGGATTACAGGTGTGAGCCACCTTGCTCAGACCAGGTGGTGACTTTTGAGAAACTGGGCTGAGTGGTAATAAAAACAAAATTCTGTCCTTCCCCGTGCTGCCTCCTGCAGGGGACTCTGAGGACTGGAAGTCTGGGGGAGGGGTCCGGCTCTGAGCTTTCTAAGCAAATACTAAGACTTCTTCTACAGGAAGCCAGTCCTGACCCATGGTCCCTGCCCCAAGGAGTTGCTAGTCCAGTGGATGCCATGGATCCAAACTGCCAGAGCCTGAGTCCTGCCTTGATCTGTTTCCGGCTGTGTGACCTTGGGTCTGTTACCCAACCTCTCTGTGCCTCTGTTTTTTAATCTAGAACATGGAGGTGACAATAGTGGAGTGAATTTGCTGCTTGTGGTTGCTGTGAGGGTTAGATGAGACCCAGGGCTCAGCACAGTGCCTGGCATATAGTAAGTGCTACAGCCATTTGAAGGAGAATGTGTTTTTGACTGCCACGTTTAGGGAAGCTTCCTGGAGGAGGAGACATATAAGCAGGCCCCTGAAGGACCAGCAGGGTCCCCAGAGATCCAGAGGGAGGGAAGGTACCACTTCCCTATGGAAGGGCCAGGGTGAGTGTGGGCAGGAAAGAATGTGGCATAGTTGGGGTCACCAGGAGCCTGTGAGGCCACAGCGCCCGCTTGGAGGATGGAAGTGACGGTGATGATCAGGGTGGGGAGTGGTCAGGGAGAGTTTGCAATGTCCAGCTGCCCTGGAGAGGGGAACGCTTGGAGGCTTGTGAGGGGAGCCCCAGCATTGCTCAGGCTGAGCTTGGCAGCAAAGAGCAGGCCCCATTGGTGGGAGAAACCCAGGCAGAAGGCTGTCGGGAGACAAGAACCCTGCAAGAAGGAGGCACGAGGGCTCTGGGCTCAGGCGGTGCTGGGAGGCTGGCCGGAGACTGTGGAAGGGGCAGCGCACAGGCCTCATCTGCAGGCTGGCCTCTCCAGCTGGACTCACTCAAAAAATGTCCTCCACAAAGCCCCATCAGAGAGCCCTGGGACATGTTGAGGCCCCGTCCAGCCCCGACTTCCTATGGGTCTGGCCCAGTGACCTTGGGCAGGTCACTTCCCCAGCCTCCGTTTTTTTCTTTTTTTTCTTTTTTTGAGATGGAGTCTTGCTCTGTCGCCCAGGCTGGAGTGCAGTGGCGCGATCTCGGCTCACCGCAAGCTCCGCCTCCCGGGTTCACGCCATTCTCCTACCTCAGCCTCCCCAGTAGCTGGGACTATAGGCGCCTGCCACCACGCCCAGCTAATTTTTTTGTATTTTTAGTAGAGACGGGGTTTCACCGTGTTAGCCAGGATGGTCTCAATCTCCTGACCTCGTGATCTGCCCGCCTCGGCCTCCCAAAGTGCTGGGATTACAGGCGTGAGCCACCGTGCCCAGCCCCCAGCCTCCATTTTTTCATCTGCCAAGTGGGCACAGGAATTCCTGCCCACCATCCTTGCCCATGGGGTTGGAGAGGCAGTCTGATCTTGGGATGCAGAAGTCCCAAGAGGAGGCTCTGCTGCTTTTCACCCAAGGGCCAGGCAGGGAGGTTCAGGGCTGGGGAAGAGCCAGGCTACAGCTTTGCCTCTCTCCTCCTGGGCTGGCCCCTCAGCTTATCTGGGTCAGGGCAGAAGCTGGGGTGGGCGCGGAGAAGATACTCCTTCAGCGGCCTGATAGTGTGAGGGGATGATAAAGGGCCCAGGCCCAGCAGCCGGCTTAGGGAGAGGTGCGACCAGTGAAGCTGGGCTGGAGGGTGGCATTGCTCCAGGCTGGCACTGACCTGCCCCTCATCCAGCCCTACTGCATCCCTGATTGGGTACTGCCCAGCCTTACACCACCCCATGGGCAGGAGGAGGGAGAGGCCTCTGAAGGTTGGTGGTGGCCTTTGGACACTGTTTCAGGGAACTGATGGGGGCAGAGGCCAGTCTCTGGGGTAACAGAAGGGTGACCGACTTGCCCTGAGTTGCCTGGGGCTTTCCCAGTTTCAAAGTGGAAAGCCTGTCCTGGGAAACCCTTCAGCCCCAAGCAAATCAGAATGGTTTGCTGAGGCCAGCCATTCAGTTTTTGGTTTTTTGTTTGTTTGTTTGTTTTTTGTTTTTTTCTTGAGACAGAGTCTTGCACCCAGGCTGGAGTGCAGTGGCGTGATCTCAGCTCACTGCAACCTCCACCTCCCAGGTTCAAACGATTCTCCTGCCTCAGCCTCCCCAGTAGCTGGTGTTATAGGCACATGCCGCCAAGCCTGGCTAATTTTTGTATTTTTAGTACAGACAGGGTTTCACTATGTTGACCAGGCTGGTCTCGAACTCCTGACCTCAAGTGATGCACTCGCCTCGGCCTCCCAAAGTGCTCCCACAGGCGTGAGCCACCGCGCCTGGCTGCCTCTGTTTCTTATCTACAACAAGGAGGTGATAGTAGAGTAAACTTGCTGCTTGTGGTTGCTGTGGGGGTTAGATGAGACCCAGGGCTCAGCACGGTGCCTAGCACATAGTAAGTGCTACAGCCATTTGAAAGATAATGTGGTTTTTTGTTTGTTTTTAAATTTTTTTTCTTTTTTTTTTTTTTTTGAGATAGAGTCTTGCCCTGTCGCCCAGGATGGAGTGCAGTGGCTCGATCTCGGCTCACTGCAACCTCCACCTCCTGGGTTCCAGCCATTCTCTTGCCTCAGCCTCCCAAGTAGCTGGGACTACAGGTGCATGCCACCACACCTGCCTTTTTTTTTTTGTTTGTTTGTTTTTTTTTGAGACGGAGTCTCGCTCTGTCGCCCAGGCTGGAGTGCAATGGCAAGATATCGGCTCACTGCAACCTCCGCCTCCCAGGTTCAAGCGATTCTCCTGCCCCAGCTCCTGAGTAGCTGGGATTACAGGCGCCCACCACTAGTCCAGCTAATTTTTGTATTTTTAGTAGAGACAGGGTTTCACCATGTTGGTCAGGCTGGTCTCGAACTCCTGACCTGAGGTGATCCACCCACCTTGGCCTCCCAAAGCATTGTGATTATAGGTGTGAGCCACTGCACCCGGCCGAGAATGTGTTCTTGACTGGCATGTTCAGGGAAGCTTCCTGGAGGAGGAGACATATAAGCAGGCCCTTGAAGGACCAGCAGAGTCCCCAGAGATCCAGAGGAAGGGAAGGTACCACTTCCCTGCAGAGGGGCCAGGGTGAATGTGGGCAGGAAGGAACACAGCATGGCTGGGGTCACCAGGAGCTTGTGAGGCCACAGCCTTTCCTGGAGGATGGAAGTGAGGGTGATGATTGGGGTGGGGAGTGGTCAGGGAGGGTTTGCAATGTCCAGCTGCCATGGAGGGGGGAACGCTTGGAGGCTTGTGAGGGGAGCCCCAGCATCGCTCAGGCTGAGCTTGGCAGCAAAGAGCAGGCCCTGCTGGAGGGAGAAACCCAGGCAGAAGGCCATCAGGAGACAGGAGCCTCATGTGAGGGAGGCACCGCGGCTGGGGGCTCAGTGCTTGATGACAGGTTCAGAACAGGCTGCTGGGACCAAACAGGAAAGTTGTCAGGAGGGCAGAGGGATATCCAGGGACACCTCCCCACAGGGCACTCAGAAGGGAGACCCTCTGCAACCTGTTCTTCCAGCCTAAGCCCCCCTGCCCCCTGCCTTGGGCTTGCTTTCCTCCCGCACTTACCCTGTAAAAAATCATGGCCTTGGCCTGGCACGGTGGCTCACGCCTGTAATCCCAGCAGTTTGGGAGGCTGAGGCGGGTGGATCACAAGGTCAGGAGCTCAAGACCAGCCTGGTCAACATGGCGAAACCCTGTCTCTACTAAAAATACAAAAATTATCCGGGTATGGTGATGCATGCCTGCATTCCCAGCTACTTGGGAGGCTGAGGCAGGAGAATTGCTTGAACCCAGGAGGTGGGAGGTTACAGTGAGCCAAGATCGTGCCATTGCACTCCAGCCTGGGCAACGAGAGCAAGACTCCATCTCAAAAAAAAAAAAAAAAAAAGGAGGGGGGGCTTTCCTTACCTTGATGCTGACACAGGAGGTGAAAATCCCAAAGACCCTTGGCCCTGGCACCCCATCTAGGATGGGCACGGACGGGGAGATGAGAGCAAGATTCATGCAGGGTACAGAGCACCCCAGGGGAGAAGGCTCTGAGTTTTGTTTGGGTGATGGGCCTGAGGGGATAAGACAGGCAAGTTGCATCCAAAGCAGCTCCTAAGTTTCAGCCAAAAGAATGTATAATACCTGAGAGGGAAGGTGGGCTCTGGGGAAATGTATGAATCAGATGCCAGCTGGGCGCAGTGGCTAACACCTGCAATCCTGATACTTTGGGTGGATCACTTGAGCCCAGGAGTTTGAGACCACCCTGGGCAACATGGTGAAACCCTGTCACTACACACAAAAAAAACAAAAATTGCCCAGGTGTGGCACATGCTTGAAGTCCTAGCTACTCAGGAGGCTGAGGAAGAATAATGGCTTGAGCCCAGAAAGTGGAGGCTGCGATGAGCCATGTTTGCAGCACTGCACTTCAGCCTGGGTGACAGAGCAAGACCCTGCCTCAAGGAAAAAAGAAGAATTAGATGCCCCCAGAGTGGCTATTCTAGGCTGGATGGGCCGTCTACCCCACCTCCCTCCCAGGAGCCCGGAGTTGGTGGTGTGGACAAAGTCTGTTAGTAAAGCTGGATGAGGTCCTGTTGTTAACATCAGGGTTGGCAAATGGGCCCAATTAAGCTCGTCACATTCTAACTGTAGGCACTGTTGCTTCCAGAAAGTCCTTCCTGGCCCTCTGTGGCCCACCCCCGCAACGGCTCCTTCCACCTCACATCACACCCCATCGCTTTCACCTACTTACGCCTCCACTATCCCCTCCTCCCTGGAGGTGTCCCTGTCTGGTCACCTCTGAATCTCCAACACCTTCCAGGCAGTGTGCTCAGAAGATTGCATACTTCCAGGCATCTCCCACCACACATGCCTGAAGATTCATGTGTGGTGGGAGATGGGGCCCCCAGCAGTGACCATGAAGTTCCAGAGATGCGGGGGTCCTGGGGAAGGGCTGGTGACCCGGAGCTCAAGGAGGGGCCCAACGGCCAGTCGAGGTGTTCTGGGGGGAGAGAGTGCTGCAAGGTGTCCCCAATTTCTGAGGCTGTTTGTGTCTCTAACCCATGCTTCCCTCCCTCTTGCGCCAGACTCAGCCAAGAGAACAAACTGTGTGAGCAGATGGTGCTGCCGTCCAGGCTGAGACAGAATATCCACAGACAGGCTGGCCAAAGGGTCCGGCCCTGGACCTCCTAGGTGTGGCTGAGGCTGGGGAGGGGAGAGGCTGGTGAGGGGAGAGGCTGAGGGCCGGGCCACCACTCCGGGAGAGCCTGCGGGGAGAGGTGCTGAGGGCAGGGGAGCCAGGCCTGGCTGGCCTTTGAAGGGTAGGCCTTCCTGGGGAGGACACTTTAATCGCCCCCAATTAAACCATTGCCGGAAGCTTTTAACAGCCCCATAATGCCTTTTAAGGACCGCCCTTTTGTTAGGCAGCCAAGCTGTTATGCAAAAAGAGAGCAGGCCAGGGCCTCTTACCACTTTCCCCAGGCCCTAAGACCAGCGGGCCCCAAACTCCAGTCTGAGTCCAAAGAGGCTGCTTGTTGGAGAATCAAAGGCTGGGGAAGCTGCTTTGATCTGGGGAAACCCAGCCCTTCCCAGCCTCCCCAGCTCGAGACCTCCTCTCACCCCCTCCCAAGGGCTTGAGCCCTTGAGGTCTTCACTCCCTCAGTTTCCAGTGTGGAGCCTGATGGCTGATCCCTGGGGTCCTGGGAGGCTGCCCCTGCACCTTACTTCAAGAGGCAGGCCTGCCACAGGGTAGGAGCTTCCAGGGCTCCCACTATCCCTCAGGGCAAGGGCACCCTGGCCTCACCTCTTCAACCTGCGCTCTAAGGTCTTCTCGGTCCCGTGAGACTCCGAGTGTCAGATGGGCATCACCTGGGACTCTGTTAGAAGCAAAGGCTCTTAGGCCCCACTCCAGGCCTTCTGTACCAGAACCTGCTTTTTAACAATTTCCTCAGGGAAAGTTGAGACATTTGAGAAGTAATGCTCAGGTGTCTTCCCTCCCTGGCCCCCAAAGCAAGATAGAGTGTAGGAATATGTTAGCCATGGTAGATAGAGTATAGGAATGATGTTAGCCATGGTAGATAGAGGAGTGTAGGAATGATGTTAGCCATGGTAGATAGAGGAGTGTAGGAATGATGTTAGCCATAGTAGATAGAGTGTAGGAATGATGTTAGCCATGGTAGATAGAGGAGTGTAGGAATGATGTTAGCCATGGTAGATAGAGGAGTGTAGGAATGATGTTAGCCATGGTAGATAGAGGAGTGTAGGAATGATGTTAGCCATGGTAGATAGAGTGTAGGAATGATGTTAGCCATGGTAGATAGAGTGTAGGAATGATGTTAGCCATGGTAGACTGTGGGCACTACACCCCTATTTTCCAAATTTTCTTCACCATATCTGTTTCTAAAAACAACAACAAAGCCCTTTTGTAAATAGCAGCTTCTGGAGGACCCCAAATGGAAGGCTTCCATTTGGTCCTTTGGTTGACATCAAAACCCTCCACCCTGGTGTCCACATCTGCTCCCTCACTGCATACCCAAAACTGCCGGAGGGAGACAGGACAGGCATTCCCATTATACAGAAGAAGAAACAAGCCCAGGAAGGCTGGTGGACTGGCTTGAGTGAGGAGCAGAGTTAGAGGGAAACTCAGGAAACCCAGCCCGGTTCAGGACCTGCCTACTGTCAGGTCAAGCCAGGCTGCCACAGACAGCTGTGAAGTAGGAGCACTGCACAAGGGTGTCTGGCCTGGGGGTGGGCGGGGGGTGGGGCTGAACTACAGCTCCCTCCCCACTCACCAACAGTGTCCTTGTTGGGCAGGAGGAAGGGGAACCTTTTTCTTTCCTTCTTCTTCTTTTTTTTTTTTTTTTTGAGACGTAGTCTTGCTCTGTCGCCCAGGCTGGAGTGCAGTGGTGCGATATCAGCTCACTGCAACCTCTGCCTCCCGGGTTCAAGAGATTCTCTGCTTCAGCCTCCTGAGTAGCTGGGATTACAGGTACCCGCCACCACACCCGACTAATTTTTTTGAATTTTTAGTAGAGGCAGGGTTTCACCATCTTGGCCAGGCTGGTCTTGAACTCCTGACCTCGTGATCCACCCTCCTCAGCCTCTCAAAGTGCTGGGATTACAGGCATGAGCCACACCCAGCAGCCTTTTTCTTTTTTTCTTTCTTTCTTTTTCTCTTTTTTTTTTTTTTTGAGACGGAGTTTTGCTCTTCTCGCCCAGTCTGGAGTGCAATGGCGCAATCTTGGCTCACTGCAACCTCTGCCTCCTGTGGTCAAGCGATTCTCCTGCCTCAGCCTCCCGAGTAACTGGAATTACAGGCACCTGCCACCACGCCTGGCTAATTTTTTGTATTTTTAGTAGACACAGAGTTTCACCATGTTGGTCAGGCTGGTCTTGAACTCCTGACCTCAGGTGATCCACCTGCCTCAGCCTCCCAAAGTGCTGGAATTACAGGCATGAGCCACCACGCCTGGCCCCGGCCACCTTTTTCTAATTTACACAAAAGTCCCACATAGGTTTCCAGAATTCCCTATTTCCCTCCTCCTCCCCCTAAGAGTTGCAGGTCATCAGCACCTGTCACTTGCTATCCTTTCAGGCTCAGTACTTTCTTTCTGGGTCCCATGTAGTCCCCATAACAACTCTCTGACTCATTCTTCCCATGAAGCCTTCTTCCTTCTGCTGTTTTCCTGGAAGTTGTTTCTTTGAAAACCAAACAAGACCGGAGGAGCACTCCACCAGATGAGTCAGATCCTGTAGGGACCAAGGTCTCCCACCGCAGACCCTGGGACAGATAGTCTGGCTCAGCAGGGAACACCAATAGGGGTTGGTTTAGAGGCATTTTCTGGATGTTTTCAGGTCTTGAGCCTTTAGCAAATCTTGAGTACCTGGGTGTACGAAGAGCTGAAATCCACCTTACTTTTCCTCCAGGGTCTTCCAGCAACCCCTAGATGCAGGCAGTGTGTTTAGGGCCCCTGGGGCTGTGGGAGAACCCTTTAGCGCAGGGCCCAGCAAATGCTTTCTGTAAAGGGCCAGATGTAAAAATAATAAGGCTTTGGAGTCTTTTGTCTCTGTCACAACTACCCAACTTGGCCATACCTGACTGGGCACAACTGTGCTTCAATAACATTTTTTAATGGGCACTGACATTTTAACTTCATATGATTTTCACATGTGCCAGAGTGTTATGCTGCTTTTGATTTCCTCCCTGCAACCACGTAAAAAATCATTCTAGCTCTCAGGCTGCACAAAAGCAGACAGTGGGTAAAACTGGGCCCACAGGCCAACTGTAGCCTCAGCTACTGGGGAGCCCAAACCATAGTTTGCTCACCCATGAAACAAAGCTAAGTTTTACAGGTCGGTCATCAAGTTAGCCTTGGATTCAAGTCCTGGTTATTTAATTAACCACTGGTGTGAGTCATGGCACGTTACTAAGCCTCTCTGAACCTCTGTTTCTTCTCTGTCACCTGGGGACGGTGGTGTCTGTTGTTCCGGGATTGAGAGAGATGAAGCACATGAAGCACTTACTCACCTCAGTGACTGGTGTGCGCAGCCACTCCCAGCGGGTGAACCATGAACTTGTAGCAGCCCATTCGGAGGTCAGCGGGAGGGGGCGCGAGCCTAACGAGGTCAGGAGTCCTTTCCTGGAGGAAATCGGGGGTGAGCTGGACTGATATGAGACCAGCAGTGATGGAAGGAGAGAGAAACTTTGGAGAGGTCAGGCCGAGAAAACTCAATCCTGGGGTCTGGCCACTAAAGGCTCTGAGAAGGGGCCCCCTTCAAAGGAGGGCCAAGGGGAGGTTCATCTACAGGTGCTGCCTGGGCGTCGGGGAACTAGGGTGGGGGGACGGTAGGGGAAGACACCATGGACTAGAGATATGTGAGGAGGTTGCTGGTGAATCCATATGATTGGGAGTGGGGGTGGTGGGGTGGGGGTTCCCCTGAGTGCCAGGATCTATAGATGGAAACAGCCCCAGGGAATGTGCCTACAGGCACTAAATGCAGTTTTGACTGCAAGCACATTTCCGCATTAATGTGAAGGGGCTGCCTGTTGTTTTGCTGACGAAGTAGCTGTCCTTTCCCTCCTCCTACCCTCCATGGCACCATCATGTCATGATACACGCCGGTCCCTTTGCTCCTCCTTACTGACTGGTGCAGGGGTAGCATCTGAGCAAAGCCCAGCTAATCAGGGTCCTTCCCTAAGAGTCTTGTTCACGTGGGATCAGAGAAGAGTATAAGTCCCTCTCTGTGAGCAGGAACATCAAGATGTGAACCTCAGGCGTGGCCAGCAGCTGTGTTGCCTACCACAGGGAAGTCAGAAAATTCAGGAGAGAATGAAGTTGATCCCACCAGGAAGGGATTCAGTGAGAGTCGGGAGAGGCCTGCGTTCCTGCCCTTCCACTGTGTGTGGCTTGGCGACAGTTCTTCCTCTGATGTAGGAGCTACCCAAATTCTTTGAATAAACGTCTTTTTTATTTTTAATTTTTTTTGAGATGGAGTTTCGCTCTCGTTGCCCAGGCTGGAGTGCAATGGCGCGATCTCAGCTCACTGCAACCTCCGCCTCCCGGGTTCAAGCAATTCTCTTGCCTCAGCTTCCCAAGTAGCTAGGATTACAGGCGTGTGCCACCACGCCTGGCTAATTATGTATTTTTAGTAGAGATGGGGTTTCACTATGTTGGTGAGGCTAGTCTTGAACTCCTGACCTCAGATGATCCGCCTGCCTCAGCCTCCCAAAGTGCTGGGATTACAGTTGTGAGCCACCACACCCAGCAAACGCCTCTTTTTCTAAAGCGAGTTCTAGTTTCTATCACTTGCAATTAAAGAAAGTCGCTGACCACATGCATCATCACAGCATTCCTCCCCATCATTTATTGCTCATTTGCTGTTGCCAGGCACCGGATAAGTGCCTTACATCCATTACTTAATAGAATTCTCAGTTATGCTGTGAGCTGCGGGTGCGCCTACCTCCATTTTACATTTGATTCAACTGAGGCTCCGACTTGACCGGACGTTTAAGTGGGGTGGTCTTCAGGCCCTGGGCTGAGTTCTCTTTGGCTGATTACGTGAAAGCCGTGATTACTCTCTCCCAAACAATCTTCTCATTCCCGTCTTTTAATTCCACCTCTATGATTTCCAATTTTCAATCTAGAAAATTTCTTTGTTTTATTTATTTGAGACAGGGTTTCACTCTGTTGCCCAGGCTTGAGTTCAGTGGCACAATCTCCGCTTACTGCAACCTCCACCTCCCAGACTCAGGTGATCCTCCCACCTTAGCCTCCTAAGCTCCCGAGTACCTGGGACTACAGGCATGCACCACCATGCCTGACTTAATTGTTTATATTTTTTTGTAGAGATGAGGTTTCGCCATGTTGCCTAGGCTGGTCTCAAACTCCTGGGTTCAAGTGATCCGCCCTCCTCGGCCTCCCGAAAAGTTGGGATTACAGGTGTGAGCCACTGCACCCAGCTGATGTTTCTTTTATTTTTAATTAATTTATTTACTAATTTATTTCGAGACAAGAGTTTCACTCCTGTTGCCCAGGCTGGAGTGCAATGGCACAATCTCAGCTCACTGCAACCTCTGCCTCCCAGGTTCAAGCGATTCTCCTGCCTTAGCCTGCTGAGTAGCTAGGATTACAGGTGTGCGCCACCACCCTCAGCTAGTTTTGTGTTTTTAGTAGAGATGGGGTTTCACCATGTTGGCCAGGTTGGTCTCAAACTCCTGAACTCAGGTGATCTGCCCCCCTCGGCCTCCCAAAGTGCTGGGATTACAGGTATGAGCCACTGCACTGGCATTTTTTTTTTTTGAGACTTTTTTTTTGAGATGGAGTCTCACTCTGTTGCCCAGGCTGGAGTGCAGTGGCCTGATCTCGGCTCACCGCAACCTCCTGGGCTCTTGTGATTCTTATGCCTCACCTCCCAAGTAGCTGGGATTATAGGCATGTGCCACCATGCTGACTAATTTTTGTATTTTTAGTAGAAGCAGGGTTTCACCATGTTGGCCAGGCTGGTCTCAAACTCCTGACCTCAAGTGATCCACCTGTCTCAGCCTCCTAAAGTGCTCAGATTACAGGTGTGAGCCATGGTGCCCAGCCCCTTTCTTTTAAAATCAAGACTGTAATCCCAGCACTTTTCAAGGCCGAGGTGGGCAGATTGCTTGAGGCCAGGAGTTCAAGACCAGTCTGGCCAACATGGTGAGACCCCCTTTTTAAAAAAAAAAAAAAAAAAAAAAAAAAGACTGATATATCCAGCTGCTTACTTGCTAGAGATATCTCAAAAATAGATCTCAAAAACTAAATTCCTGCTCTCCCTTCTCCCAACAAATCTGCCCCTCCTCTATGGTTTCCCATCTCAGTAACTGGCCCCACCCAGCTTCCCCAGTCAGAAACCTGAGCGGTATATTTGACATCTTCTCCTTTGACCTCCATAACTGCCCTATCACCAGGTCCTATTGTACCCACTCCCTGCGCACATCTTGGCTCTGCCCCTTCTCTCTGGCTCCACTATCCCCCCGAGTCCAACCACTCTTCCCCTGCAAGATAGCCTCCTCCCTGGTCTCCTGAAACCTGCTCTAAGCCATTACCCCTTCAGCTACTGGAGTACAGCAAGAACTGCAGCCATGCCCCTCACCACTTGAAACCACTCACTGGTTCTAGTCCAGAGTCCTTCCCAAGACCTGTGTGTTCTCGCCAGATTCAGCCCTGTCTACTTCCCAACCTCATCTTGGGTCTGTCTTTTGCTCCCTCACTGTGGCCTCCTTTCAGTACGAGGAGTACCCAGCTCTTCTGACCTGAGGGCCTTTGTACATGCTATTTCTGCTGTCTGTCCAGTGCTCTCCCCATCTCTACTTCCCCAGCTCCTATCATTCCTAGATATCCTTCAGTTGCTGCTGTAAGCTTTAGGGATACCCTCTCTTGGGCCCGCTGGGAAATCTGATCCCATCGCACCCTTCTGTCTCTGCAGTACTCACTAACTATGGGTTGGGTGTGTATTGAATATTTGTCTCCCTTGCTAGATGATTCACTCTCCCAGGGCGGGGATTGGGTCTGTGTCATTCACCATTGTACCTGCGGCACCCAGCGCAGTGTCAGGCACAGAGCAGGTGCTCAGAAACATGTGCTGAATAAATGAGCGAGTGACAGAGGCTTGGGGAGGACCCATGGTTTGTGCTAGGGTCACACTGCCAGTGAATGGAGGAGCCTAGATGTCACCCCAATCTCTTGGGCTGTCAAGTACACTCTGTTAGCTTCATGCAATATCGGCACCCTTGGGAGAACCAGGAAGGGAGGGGCTGAGGATCCAGATCCCAGGTGCTTAGACTCACCAGAAAGGATGCTGGAGGTAGAGTGGGGTGGGGGCAACCAAATGGAGTCAGATTGGGGTAAGGAGATTCTCAGGCACTCAGCACAAAAGCTGAGACAGGAGCTATTCAAGGCCACGGTGTGGCTTAGGGATGGAGCTGGGGTGGAGACAAGGGTGGGGGTAGGAGAGAGGGAGAGGACACCACAAGTGGAACCCTGGCCTCACACCCAGGCCCCACACGAAGAGCTTGGCCTGTGCTGCCTCATCTACTACCCTGCCCACCATGCAAGGCAGGGTTAATATGTCCTGTTACAGACAAGGAAACGGAGCTTGAGAGAAAGAAAGTAGCTCGCTGAAAGTCTCCCAGCTAGTAAGTGTCAGGACCAGATTGGAATCTGGAGCCTGAGAAATCAGCTATTTGGAAAAATCAGTCCAGACAAGAAAATGGTAGGACAGAGCCCACCGTGGGTGAGAGGTGGTCACATGGCCACCCTCCCTCCATCATTTCACCCCTGCAGCCCCAGCATCTGTGGGGACATCTTTTTGAAATTCCAAAAGCTCTGGATGCAAACCCCAAAGCCTCTCTGAGTAAGTCCTCAGGTGGCCAGATCCTCCCAGGCTGGCGCCTACCTCCCTGGAGGATTTCCCCTGCATGGCTTCCATTTGAAAAGGAGCTTAGGGCCTCGGTACAGACCCCGCTGGGCCCTTCGATGCCCTGGCTCAAGGATGCAGAGTGGAGGAGCCTGGCCTGCTGGGGAGGGGGTGGGGGTGGGAGCAGGTGTGGGGTGGAGGAGGGGGCACTGGAAAATCCCTCTGAGCCTGGCCTTGGGTGTTGAGTTTATTTTATTTAATGTTACCTGTAGACCCCCCACCTTTTTCCCCATTTAACATCTCTTGTACGTAGCTTTTTAAAAAACTCACATCAGGCTGGGTGCGGTGGCTCATGCCTGTAATCCCAACACTTTGGGAGGCTGAGGTGGGTGGATCACCTGAGGTCAGGGGTTCAAGACAACCCTGGCCAACATGGTGAAACCCTGTCTCTACTAAAAATACAAAAATTAGCCGGGCTCGGTGGTGTGTGAGGTGTGTGACTATAGTCCCAGCTACTCAGGAGTCTGAGGCAGAAGAATCACTTGAGCCCGGGAGGCAGAGGTTGCAGTGAGCGGAGATTGCTCCACTGCACTCCAGCCTGGGCGACAGAGTGAGACTCGGTCTCAAAAACAAACAAACAAACAAAAAACAAAAAACCTCACAACATTTATGTAGCCTTTTATAAATATGAACTCATCAATCCTCAGAACAACTTCATGATATAGGTATTATTGTGCTCAAATTTTACAAGTAAAAAAGTTGAAGCAGAAGAAGGTCAAGGACTTGCCCAAGGTCATCAGCAGTCAGTGGCAGAGGTGGAGCTTCAACCCAGGCAGCTGGCCTCTGGACGCTATGCTCCGAAATCCCTCCTGTCTTTGGAGACAGAGGCCTCTGAAAGTCCTGCTCCCCAGCCAGGCCACTGAGGGCCTCAGAGATAACCGTTCCTTTCTTTTCACATAGGCCCAGAATTTGTTTACCTCGAGTGAGCAAGTAGCCGCCCCAAACAAAGGGGATGCGAGTGGAGATAACTCAATGGTTCAGGGCCTGGCCAGGCAGTTGGGAGGGCCAGGATTGAGCCCAGCCAGCTTGGGGGCCAGGCTTGAGAAACTGCTGGGACCTGGCTGCCGGCTGTTTGTTGCAAAACAATGAGTCAGCCCCGGAGGAAGGGGAGCAGGGGTGCTGGGGAATCGGGTGGAGAGGCCTCTCCTCCCCCAGCCCTGACTCCAGCTTTTCCCATGGTGGGTTCTGCCCACCCCCACCCTCTCAGACCTTGGTCTTCAGAAGGCTCAACCAATTTCCTTTTTTGTTGTTTGGCTGTGATAGGAAAAGTATTGAAAAATAGAAAGTGCCCTAGACAAGAAAACACTCTGAAAGCTGAAACGTGAAACCTGGCAGCCTGGGCCAACGCCCCAGCGGGAGGTGGCCAGCGAACCAGGATTCTATCCCTGGGCTCCCTCCCAGGCAGGCACCAGCCCATGAAGGCACTGCAGCCCCGTCAGTAGAGATGAGAACTCGGAGGTCACCGGTTCAAGGTCGCATGGCTGGTGCTATGGCCCGGGAGGGTGGGCAGGTCTCAGGGACCAGGTCCCTAGATAGGAAGAGGCTGGAAACACAGACTTCCTTTAAAAACAAAACGTTAGCCTTGCCAAGGGACCATGCAGTTCTATTCCCACATGGCACCAGAGCTCCTTGCCAGAAGCACACTAGGGTATGTGACAGTTCTCTACCCTGGCCTTCCCCAATGAGCCAAAGCCACTCCTAACAGATCCCATCTGCCCACAGTGGGTGTCACAAGCCACTCCATTCCTCCTCTGGCCCTGCCCCCTCCACCTCCAGGCCCCTTCCTCTCACTTTTCTAGTAAAGATAGTGCCTTCCCATTGTTGAGAACAGGACAGAGGGAATTTGCTCATGATCACAGAGCAAATTTATTAATTCATTCATCAAAACCGTATTGGGCTGCTACAGAGCCTGACTCCAGAGAATAGTGAGAAGGGAGGACATGGTCTCTTGGGGAGCCAGCTGTATACACAGATAACTGCTCTACAACAGCACATTGATCAAGACTTACCTGCTATGTGTGCAGTGGGATGCTAAGGGGCCTGACCCAGCCTGAGGGACAGAGAAGTCTTTCTGGAGGAGTCAGAAAGAGCTGGGTCTTAAGAATTGACCCCTATGAGTGCACCAGGGCCAGGGGGTGATGATATCCACAATCTCCCAGGCCCCCTGTCTTGGCTCTATCCACTGTTGGGTCTACAGAACCACTCAGTCAATAGAACTGAGCTCCCACAATGGCCCAGTGGTCCACAATGGGGGTGGTGTGGGTGTGGACACAAGGCAACTATCACATGGTACCCGTGCTCAGAAAGCTTTCTGGGCCATTGGGGAAGACAAAACTATCATCCTTGCAATGTTGAGGAAAGCCAACAAGTGTTGGGAGCTCCTCTGTGAACAGTCGTCCCTCCCTCTGTATCCTAGGGGTATTGTGGCGGGGGGATTGGTTCCAAGACTCCCATGGATACCGAAATCCACAGATGCTCAAGTCCCTGATATAAAATGGCATAGTATTTACAAATAACCTATGCATAACTTCTTGCATACTTTATTTTTGGCTAAGCAGGCATGAATGACTCACGTATACTTTAAATTATCTCTATATTACTTATAATACCTAATACAATGTAAATGTGATGTATTTTTGTTTTTTTCCTGTAAAGACAGGGTCTTGCTTTGTGGCCCCTGGCTGGAGTGCAGTGGCTCGATCGTGGCTCACTGCAGCCTCGACCTCCCAGGTTCAAATGATCCTCCTACCTCAGCCTCTGGATTAGCTGAGACTACAGGGACACACCACCACGCCCAGCTAATTTAAAAAAATTTTTGTATAGCTAGGATCTCTCTATGTTGCCCAGGCTGGTCTTGAACTTCGGGGCTCAAGCAATCCTCCAGCTTCAGCCTCCCAAAGTGTTGGGATTACAGGCGTGAGCCACTAGGCCTAGGTGCTATGTAAATATTTATTATACTCTATTTTAAAATGTTGTATCATTTTTTATTATATTGTTATTTTCATCATGTTTTTAATATACTTTCCATCTGTGGTTGGTTGAATCCATTGATGTGGAGCCTGAGGATAGGGAGGGCCTACTGTATCTCTCTATGCAGAGATTACCTTGTTTGGCCAGGCATGGTGGCTCATGCCTGTAATCCCAGCAATTTGGGAGGCTGAGGCAGTCAGATTGCTTGAGCCCATAAGTTCAAGACCAGCCTAGGCAAATTTTTTGTCTCTACAAAAAATACAACAATTAGCTGGGTGTGGTGGTGCACGCCTGTAGTCCCAGCTACTCTGGAAGCTGAGGTGGGAGAATCACCTGAGCCTGGGAGGCTACAGTGAGCTGAGATTGAGCCACTGCACTCCAGCCTGGGTGACTGAGCAAGACCCTGCCTCAAAAAACAAACAAACAAAACAGAAAACGTACCTTATTTAATCCTCACAGGTGGACATTCTTCTTATTTCCATTTTATAAACAGGAAACAGAGGCTCAGAAAGAGGCTCTGGAGTGGAGCCAGAATCTTAACTCTGGAGCCTGTGTGTGGAGCCTGAGCCTTTAGCCACTCTGCTCATTCCAGTTCCAGGGGATGGAGGGATGGGAGAAGCAGCAGTAACAGCCTTAATTGCCAGGCTAAAGAGCGAGGACTTTATTCATCAGGCAATGGGGAGCCAGCAAAAGCTTCTGAGGAAGGGCATGACATAATCTGACCTGTGTTTTGGCACAATAACTCCAGAGGCAACTTGGAGAATATATTAAAAATACAATGCAGGCCAGGTACAGTGGCTCACACCTGTAATCCCAGCACTTTGGGAGGCCGAGTTGGGTGGAGCACAAGGTCGGGAGATCGAGACCATCCTGGCCAACATGGTGAAACCGTCTCTACTAAAAATACAAAAATTAGCTGGGTGTGGCAGCGCATGCATGTAATCCCAGCTATTTGGGAGGCTGAGGCAGGAGAATTGCTTGAACCCAGAAGGCGGAGGTTGCAGTGAGCCGAGATTGCGCACTGCACTCCAGCCTGGTGACAGAGCTGGACTCCGTCTCAAAAAAAAAAAAAGCACAATGCCAAAGGAGGATAACTGTCTTGCTGTTCAGTTGAGAAAGATGAAGGCTGAGTGGGGCATTGAGGGTGCTGAGAAAAAAGGATTGCTCAGAGAGGTAGAAGATCTGGCTTCAGCCCTGGTCTGGTCTCTTCTTCAGGAGAATAATCATCGCTTGACCTCCTCTGACCATCTGCTGCCAGTGAAGCCAGACAATGGCCATTCACCCAACAGATGCCAATTGAGCCCCTCCTAAGTGCAGGACCTATCAGTCCTGAGACCCAACAGGGGCAAGACATTTTCTGACCTCAGGGAGCTCAGGTCATTGTGGTCCATAATCCTCAAACAGTTAGCAATGTCACACATGCTGCTTTCTCCCCTCCAACCCTCCAACAGCTCTTAAATGAGTTTTCATATAGACTGTTTTCTGATTGTTTAGGCAGAAACCTCTCCCTGCCTCCATCCCTCTCTTGCCCCTGAGAGGCTTTGAGACTCATCTCTCTTCATCTGTACATTTCCCAGAGAACCAGGTACAGTACTGAGTACATTACTAAGTAGTCATTTAGTATTTGCTGAGGCTAATTAGTAACCGAGAAAAACTATTCTCCTGCTGACCTTGAATCCAGACCACAGACAAATTCCTTAATTTATCCAGACAGCTTTCAAAAGGTGCTATTGGCCCTAGAGTCCCTGTTAAAGAATGAGGCTGACCAAGTGAGCCCATTCTGTGAGACCACAGGGCTGTTACTGTGGGCTCAGAATGATGACCTTGCTGAGCCTTTAAGGCCACAACCCTGTGTACCGTGGACGGAGTGATCTCTGAAGGCTGTCAGTCACTCCAAGTGAGCCAATCAGCACAAGCTATCTGGAATTAAAAGCTATATTAAATTATGAATGTGAGGGCTCCTGTGAGGATGGGATCTGGTGTCCTGTATTACCATAAGCCCTATGCTGCTCTAGACTTTGACTGTTGAGGCAGCTAAGATACAGGCAAGCCCAAATCTAGAGCTTGGAAGGGACCCTGTGAGGCTATTCCAGTCCTTTGGGGGCCTCAGTGCAGGTAGCTCTGGAGTGAGAAATGGGGTAGGACCTGGGAGCCTCAAGTGGGAAGTGACTATGGGAGGTCAAACATACTGGAATGCATTTTGGGGGTTGTTTTTATTTCCTGGACTTGTATGTTTTTATTTCCTCTTTGCCCTTCCTTAGGATTTACTAAAGCTCTTTGGCAAGTTTCAGCTGCTTCAGCTGTGTGTGTGTGTGTGTGTGTGTGTGTGTGTGTGTGTGTCAGATCTTGGGTGTGAGGGAATGGACAGAGAAGGAGAGTGAGGGATTTGCTGGGGGTGAGGTTTAGCTTGGATCAGTATCAGGAAGCAGAAATTCTGGGTTTTATGGTCGGGGGACGGGGGTCTTTCTCTTCCCCTCCCAGACCCTGTTCCAGCAGTGGGGCGGCCCAGGTCATGACTGGGACTATTTCTTCCTTTTATTTCTGGCAAAAGCTACAGGAGGGGAGTTCCCCTTCTCTGTTTGTTTTGATTCTGTTGTTTTCTTAAAGAGAGGAAGGAAAACCATCATCACTTTTTCGGTTTTGTGAACAATAAAGGCAGGCTGAGAGGATGTTCGCCTGGGCTGGGGCTGTGGGGGCTGGGCCAACACCTCCTCCTCTTTCCCTCTGGCAACCCTTCTCCTGGCAGCTCGGCGCCTGGGGAGACCCCCAGAACACAGATCAGGCCACATTGTGGGGTCAAGTTTAAGTGCCGGCTCTGCCTTTTAACTGCTTTTCACTGGTCTAAGGTGTATCTGTATAGGGTTGTTGAGATTGAAAACAAAAATACTCGCTTGTAAAAACACAGTGCTGGGTCTACACTAAATGTCCCAGAAATGTCTTTCCTTTGCTTCCTTCCACTGGGAAGGAAGCCCAATGAGCTATACCATGAGCCCAATGGTATTGTATACCCAGGGCCACCCTCCTGTCTTCCTGCTTGTCCACACAGAGCTGGCTTCTTCCATGGCAGGACCTGCAAATGCTGGGCTCACAGAAGGCTCTGAGAAGTAAATAACAGGTGAGGCTGGGGGTGCCTTCTTATTTCTTGGGGTTGTCCCCAGTCTGTTAAGAGACAGTCTAATGTTGCCTTTGAATTTCTTTTGCTTTCTTTCTTTCTTTTTTTTTTTTTTGTGAAATGGAGTTTCCCTCTGGTTGCCCAGACTGCAGTGCAATGGCGTGATCTCAGCTCACTGCAACCTCTGCCTCCCGGGATCAAGCGATTCTCCTGCCTCAGCCTCCCAAGTAGCTGGGATTACGGGCACCCGCCACTATGCCCAGCTAATTTTTTGTACTTTTAGTAGAGATGGGGTTTCACCATGTTGGCCAGGCTGGTGTTGAACTCCTGACTTCAGGTGATCCACCTGCCTTGATCTCCCACAATGCTGGGATTATAGGTGTGAGCCACTGGGCCCAGCCATTGAATTTCTCCTAGCCCTTCAGTTCCTCAAGCTTCATGCCTCCCAAGGTTGCACCCCCCATGGCCTGTCCTGCAGTCCTAGGGCCCTTCTCTGAGGGGATGAAGGGGGCACTTCCCTGAACAGAGAGAAAGGGAGACCCACACCACTTGGATTAAACTCCCTGGGCCCTAGCTGGCTCTGCAACTTGGCCGAGAAGCCCTATCTCCTAGGGCCTCAGTGTCTTAGTCCATAAAATGGTTCCTTTTAAAATACAAACATTGTTTTGTAGAGTCGAAACACTTTGCAGACCTGCACTCTGTGACAGTAGTTGTACTTGTAAAATCCTTTGATTAAAAAAAAGACAATCGTGCCGGGCACGGTGGCTCACGCCTGTAATCCCAGCACTTTGGGAGGCCGAGGCAGGCGAATCACAAGGTCAGGGGATCGAGACCATCCTGGCTAACATGGTGAAACCCCGTCTCTGCTAAAAATACAAAAAAAAAAAAAAAAAAAGAAATTAACTGGGCGTGGTGGCACATGCCTGTAGTCCCAGCTATTCAGGAGGCTGAGGCAGGAGAATGGCGTGAACCCGGGAGGTAGAGCTTGCAGTGAGCCGAGATTGTGCCACTGTATTCCAGCCTGGGCGACAGAGCAAGACTCCATCTCAAAAAAAAAAAAAAAAAAAGACAAATGACCGTCTGCAAGGATACCTTCATCAATGCTTTAATTTTTTAAAAATTTTATTTATTTATTTATTTATTTATTTATTTATTTATTTATTTACTTCTGAGATGGAGTTTCGCTCTTGTTGTGCAGGCTGGAGTGCAATGGCATGATCTCAGCTCACCACAACCTCCACTTCCCGGGTTCAAGCAATTCTCTTGCCTCAGACTCCCAAGTAGTTGGAATTACAGGCATGCATCACCACACCCAGCTAAGTTTTTGTATTTTTAGTAGAGATGGGGTTTCTCCATGTTGGTCAGGCTGGTCTCAAACTCCTGACATCAGGTGATCTGCCCACCTTGGCCTCCCAAAGTGCTGGGATTACAAGCATGAGCCACCGTGCCCAGCCTGCAATGCTTTTAGATGAGTGTATATTTTATTCAACAGCCCTAAGTACATTTGAAAATGTGTCCCCTTGGCTGGGTGTGGTGGCTCACATCTGTAATTCCAGCACTTTGGGGGGCTGAGGCAGGCGGATCACCTGAAGTTAGGAGTTCGAGACCAGCCTGGCCAACATGGTGAAACCCTGTCTCTACTAAAAATACAAAAAATTAGCTGGGCATGGTGGCGAGTACTTGTAATCCCAGCTACTCGGGGGCTGAGGCAGGAGAACCGCTTGAACCTGGGAGGCGGAGCTTTCAGTGAGCCGAGACTGAGCCACTGCATGCCAGCCTGAGCAACAGAGTGAGACTCTGACTCAAAAAAAAAAAAAGAAAAGAAAAAGAAAAAAAGAAAATGTGTCCGCTTATGTGGGAGGCATCAGCTTGTGGATGATGCTGATTCCTAAGGGGCTTGAGGCTCCCAGCGTGTGCAAATTTGTGTCTTTGAGGGGACAGATAGCCCTGGAATTAGTTGATTCCTCCTTGGCCCTCCTGGGGCAGACCCAGGGACTCAGGGACACCAAATGGGTAGTCCCTGGCTCAAATGCAAAAGTCCAACAGTGACTGACCAGAATGTACAATGTAGTGGTTTCTCTTTAACATGTGGATCCTGCCTTGGATGCCTGCCAGGGCTTCCATCCTTGTTCTGCCACTAACCAGCTCTCCCCCCAAGGCATGCTACTTTATCTCCTGGGCCCCAGCATTGTCACCTATAAAATGGGGTTGACAGTACTTGTGACTTTTTGTGAAAATTAATGAGATAATTAACTCATGAGACTTGCTTAGCACAGGGCACAGTTGTTGCTTAACAAATATTACTTTTTTTTTTTTTTGAGATGGAGTTTCACTTTTGCTGTCCACGCTGGAGTGCAATGGTGCAATCTCAGCTCACCGCAACCTCCGCCTCCTGGGTTTAAGCGATTCTCCTGCCTCAGCCTCCTGAGTAGCCGGGATTACAGGCATGCGCCATCACGCCTGGCTAATTTTTTTTTTTTTCATAGTAGAGACGGGGTTTCTCCATGTTGGTCAGGGTGGTCTCGAACTCCAGCCTAAGGTGATCCACCCGCCTTGGCCTCCCAAAGTGCTGGGATTACAGGCATGAGCCACCGCACCCGGCCCAAATATTACATTTAAAAGCAAAAATAAAAACAAACCCACGAGTGCCCAAGCTTCTCTTCTTGCAGTTGCTGCTCACCATCCTGTGGGCTGGCGCTGTCTGCTTTTGGAATGGTCTCCTCTGACTCCTCCATCCTTCAAGCTCAGCCTTCTTCAGGAAGCCCTCCTGGCTCCTGCAGGCTGTCCCTGCAGACCCCTTCCCTTGCCTGTGCCCCTTCAGCATGCGGCGCTGGCCCTACCAACTATGCCCCCCTACGTGGTTCCCTGATGGGCCCTGTCTCCCTGAGAGCAGGATTCCAGTCCCCCTGCGCTGTTGCTTGGGGAGCCCTGCAGGTCCAGGCCCCATTCCCAGCCCCACACAGCTCTGGAGACCAGAGCTTGGTTCCCAACCACATGAAGGAAGGCACACGGAAAAACCATAAACCCGAACGCTGAGCGGGATGTTTGTCAAAGCAGGACAGATCTGCGGCCAGGGACGTGGAGGGAGTGCGCTGGCCCTGAGCGGAAGCGAGCATTTCAGGGAGCCGGGATGAGCACCGAGGAGCTGGCACGGGCAGGGCACGGCAGGAAGGAGGCCCATTAACACTTCTGCCCCGACCACGCTTCCTCCGGCACCTCGGCCAGGATGCACACAGGCGCGTTTGTCCCACTTTCACTGCGGCACTGTGTTCGCAGCAGCCCTGGCTCCCCAAGCCCCAGGTGGGTGGGTGTTGCCTGGGCACAAATAACCTTTATGGATGAGCAGTGCTGGAGGGAGGCAGGTTCAGAATTGACCTTAGAGCTACCTCCCTGACAGCAATGCAGCCACTCAGGAGGCCTGGTTGCATGGAGGCCATGGCATTGCCCCCAGGGCCCCCAAATCATGGGGGTAATCCCAGGAGAAAGCAGCCGCCTTTGAAAGGCGAGAGTGCCCCAAGTGAGCCCTTCCTCCAGGGCCCATCACTCTGCCTGCTGCCACCTCCTGGCACAGGGACTGTGGATTCTAATCTCCTTGAGGGGCTCGAGGTGACAGGCCTGCCTTGGTGAGGCTTGCAAAGGAGAGGGAAAGAAGGAAACCCCAATGATGCCTCATTGCCCTCCTTCCACCATCCCAGGAGGAGTGGGGCCTCAACCAAGCATCCAGGGACTACCTTCCCTTCCATCCCTTCCATGAAGCCCAGCCCACGTTAGCCTGATAGTTTATTCACAGAAGGGCCTTTGGTGCTCTTTCTTAGGCCAGTGGGTGACAGAAGTCACACATGCCACCGATAAACCCTCCAGTCACGCCCCACTGAACTTCATCCCCCATTCACACTTAGCCTGAAGCCCCTCTCCTCTACCCCAAGGCCTGCCTGGGTTTTTTTTCCGCTGTCTTTTGCTCATTTAATCTAGGGACAGGTGCAGGCACGTGCTGGCTGACTGTCAGCGCCCCCTAGAGATGGCCCAAGGACCCACACCCACCCCCAAGGAGGCCTCAACTGAACCTTTTCTTTGGAGGCTGGGAGGTGAAGGAAGGGAGCCTCCGTTCCCTGCCAGCCACGACGCCAAGCTCACCCCGGTGCAGTTAGCCCCTCTCTGTAGAGATCATTGTCCTCCTTTGACATCTGGGGAGACTGAGGCTGGGAGAAGAAAGAAAAGTCAAGCCCTGCCTCCTGGGGTTCTCAGTCTAGCTGGGGCGGCGTCAGGTGGGAGGGGCTTGTGAGTGGGAACAGAGCATGTTCTGCCTGGGTGCCCGCGGGTGCCCTGCCTGCAGAGTCACAGGCCCTGTGCCCCGGGTGCCCCTTCTCTCTGGCTGGGCTTAGAGTGGCAGATAGGCCACTTTGAAGAGGGCAGGAGGGGCTGCCAGGCCCTCAGGAAGTCAGATGAGCTTCCCTATCTCCTGGACCCCCCCAGGAATGGGACACCACCCCGGCCACAGCCACCAACGTTTGCTCACTTGGGTTTATCTCCAACCCTCTGATCCGACTGGAGGGTGTGACACTGGCCTCAGTCACAAACCCTTTCACATCCTGCAGAACCAGATGTAAAGGTTGGCTGGCCAGGCACAACACACCCCCCGCCAATCCCCACCACCCCTGCAACACACACACAGACAGACAGAAACACTTCCTCCATGCCCAGCGCCCCTCCTCCCACGCTCACCACACGGATATCCCTATGGACACACCTCAGGCACAAATACGTTCTCCACCCACGCCCTGTCCCCTTGGGGGCATAGACAGCACACACGCTTGTGCCCGCCCCACAGCCCCCGAAACCTCCCTCCCACCACAACCCCACAGACACAAAGACGCCTCCACTCCTTCCCAGACACTGCCCTGGCCTCAGCAAGCTCACACATTAAGACGCCACCTTGTCAGAGACTGCACGCTTGTGCCCTCACGTGCTCGGGAACCCACTCTGCAGGTATCCACACACCCAGGAACCTGAGCCAAGCCCCTCACCACCCCAGCCTGGATCAAGTCATTTATGTTGATAAACCACTTATTTATAGTTCACAGGTTCTGAAAGGTGAGTGTGTGTGTGTGAGAGAGAGAGAGAAAATGAGCAGGGTGTGGGACAAGCAGAGCAGAGAGGAAGAGAGGGAAGGAAAAGTTCTGTGAGTCACTTGCAGCTTAACAATGCCACATCTCAGCTCCCCAGGCCAGGGGGAAGGGCCCATTTGTCAACACAGCCAGGGCCTGGCTGTGGGCCAGTCAAGTGAGGTCCTGTCTCCTAGGCCAATGAGATAGGGAGGTGAGGATCCCCCCCAAGAGACAATTGCTGTTCCCCTGTCTACACCCTGGGGGGTATGCACTCTGGGCAGCCCCAGAGCCCTTCTATTTATCCTTACCATAACTCCCCAGCTGAGGTGGCCCCACCACTCCCAGCCTGGCCCCTGCTCCTATCTCTAGGACCCTGTGTTCCCCACCCAACTGCTCCCCATTCAACCCTCCAGGCCTTTCTTCCCGCTGTGCCTCCCGCCTGCAGCGTCCTCCATCCCCTCCGCACTTGGTCCTCTCCATCCTTCAGGCTTCAGCGCCTTCCCCTGTTCTGCCTCCCGCCTCTGAACGCTTCCTGCTGTCTCCAAACCACAGTCTCTTTTCCATATTTTCTGGATAGTGAGCCACTACTCTCTTCCCAGACCATGAGCTCGTCAAGGACAGGCCCCGGAATTTCTTCCTTTGCCCCCAGAAAGTCCCACCCAGGACCCTAGCAGGGCTGTGGAGCAGCAAGTGCCAGGATGTTCTTGAGAGACAGACAGTAAGGGACTGAAAAGGCCAGGTGAACCCTTCTGCAGCCTCTGCCCAGCAGGTCGCTGGTTCCCTTGGGACTTGATTCTCCTGGACAAGCCCCTCCACAGCTTAGGCAGGCTAGGGCAGCAAGGATTTCTCACCAGGCCCTGTCTGACACCAGGTCTGGGGGACAGCAGTGGACGCCCAGAGAGCAGCACATGGCCTCACCTGCCTGGTGCCAAGCTCATGCTGGTTTTCCTCAGGAGCACACCCACCCCTGCAATAGCCCTGTGAACTGGGGGCTTCCACTAACTCAGGAAACTGAGGCTTAGAGAGGCCTGGGGATTGCCCGGGTCACCTAACTGGTGAGCAGCAGAGCCCCAGATCCATGCTGTTTCCTCCATACCCCACCGCCCCTGCCCCCACAGTCGCTGCCCCCAGCAGCCCCTGCCTCTGAATCTCACTGGTCTCAGACCTCAAACTTTTGCTCTGTTTCATCTCCTGAAACTTTGCTCATTTCTTCCCCTATCGCTCTCCTGAGCCTCCACCCCTTTGCCTAACTGCACCTCCTTTTACTTGCCCCTGGAGCAGAAGAAGGAAGAAGGCCCATGGCTGTGGGCATCTCTATGTGCTGTTTCTCAGAGGGAGCGAGGCTTAGCACACAATTCTGGAGGTGGAAGCCTTTTCTTTTTTTTATTTAAAAATATAATTTTTAAAAATATAATAGGGGCCGAGAGTGGTGGCTCATGCCTGTAATCCCAGCACTTAGGGGGGCCGAGGAGGGCAAATCACCTGAGGTCAGGAGTTCTGGACCAGCCTGTTCAACGTGGCAAAACCCCATCACTGCTAAAAATACAAAAATTAGCCGGATGTGGTGGTACATGCCTGTAATCCCAGCTACTTGGGAGGCTGAGGCAGGAGAATCACTTGAACCTGGGAGGCAGAGATTGCAGTGAGCCGAGATCACACCATTGCACTCCAGCCTGGGTGACGAAGCAAGACTCTGTCTCAAAATAATAATAATAATAATAGGGACAGGTAGGCCAGATGTGGTGGTTAAAAAAAAAAAAATGGAGACAGGGTTTCACCATGTTGCCCAGGCTGTTCTCAAATTCCTCGGCTCAAGTGATCCATCTACCTACAAAGTGCTGAGATTATAGGTGTGAGCCACCACAAGGCTTTTCTTTTTCTTTCTTTCTCTTTTTTTTTTTTTTTTGAGACGGAGTCTTGCTCTGTCGCCCAGCCTGGAGTGCAGTGGTGCAATCTCGGCTCACTGCAAGTTGTGCCTCCCAGGTTCACGCCATTCTCCTGCCTCAGCCTCCCGAGTAGCTGGGATTACAGGCACCCGCCCCTGTGCCCAGCTAATTTTTTTTTTTTTTTTTTTAGTAGAGACGGGGTTTCACCATGTTGGCCAGGCTGATCTCGAACTCCTGACCTCGTGATTCGCCCACCTCAGCCTCCCGAAGTGCTGGGATTACAGGCGTGAGCCACCGCGCCCAGCCTGCAAGGCTTTTCTTAAACCTGGACTCAGAAGCTAGACACAAACCTGCCCTTCCCTCTCCGGGGACCAGCGGGGGCTGTGTTCCCAAGAGGCTCTCCTTGTGGGTTTGCACCTCTCTGGCTGACTGTCCCTCGCACACGCACGTACCATAGCTGACTTGCCTTCAGAGGCCACAGAATCTCCCTTGTAAGCAATGATGGGAAAAACAGGTAATGGGTGCTGGGAAATGCATGGGGCAGACTCTCTTCATGGCGCGACCTCAAGCGTGTGATCCCAGCCTGCACATAGCATATGATTATTTGATAAAATATCGCATTCCAACCCCAAGCCAGCTGTCCTTGGTTTTTCTCCACCCCCCTTGCTGGTTGCCGGACCCACAGTGTCTGTGAAATATGGTTGTGATTTCATGCTTAACCAAAGTCAAGGCTGGATTCCTTGATGAGTTCAGTTTTGCTGGAAGATAAGAACTGACCCAGATTCTTGTGTGTTGATACTATGGGGGGAGTGTTCCAGGGAAAGGGGGAGATGGACAGGCTTTGGAGGGGTGGGGTCCACTCTTTGCCACAAGGGGGCTTTGGGTGGCACAGTTGGGAGTGGCTGCTAGCACACCTGGGGATGGTGGCCTTCATGACACAGAGTTGGGGGTGCAGTCCTGGCAACTTCACTACCTGGTAACTTCACTCGCCTGGTAACTTCACTACCCCCTTGAAGTAAGTGTGGCCATGTGAGTTGCTTTGGCCAAAGAAATGTGAGTAGAATGGATACATCTCCCTTCCAGGTCGCAGCAATAAGAGCAAATGTGTGACTCCCCATAGCCCCTTCTTGCCACCATGTGATCATCCGCAATGCCGTTGATATGAAGCCTCCTTAAGCCCGGGTCTCTGGGCTAGGACGACACAGCTCAGGATCCTCCAAGTCATCTGTGCTCATTTGCCATGATGGAAATAAACCTTTGCTGTTTTAAGCCACCAAAACATTGGGATGGGCCAGGCCCAGTGGCTCATGCCTGTAATCCCAGCACGCTGGGAGGCGTAGGCAGGTGGATTACTTGAGCCCAGGAGTTTGACAGCAGCCTAGGATTTGTGTGTTCCAAGCAACATAGGAAAACCCTGTCTCTACAAAAAATAAAAAAATTAGCCTGGTGTGGTGGTGCAAGCCTGTAGTCCCAGCTACTCGGGAGGCGGAAGAATTGTTCAAGGCCAGGAGTTCCAGACTGCAGCGCCGACGACAAAGCGAGACCCTGTCTCTAAAACAAAATAAACCCCCAAAAACATTGGGATGTTTGTTACTGCAGCATAAACTAGCTTCTTCTGCCTGATATACCTACCTTATAGGGTTGAAGAGATTATCTAGTGATGAGATTATTCACTAAATAACACAAGTGAAGAGTTTAGCAAAGTGCCCAGAAATACGCAGCTGCTTCTTCCTCCTTTTTCCCTTTCTCTCCTAATGTTATTTCTCTTTTTCTGCCACTTTGAACCAGGTCACAGGAAGTTTTCCAGGCCCACTAAGTATGTATAATAGTATAGGAGCACAGAAGTGGTGGGTGGTTGGGGGGACAGACATATATTCGAGTAACCATCACATGATGTGCTAAGTGCTATATTACCACTGTGAGTCCAGAGCTAGACAAGCCCAGGGGATGGGGATAATATGTTTACTGAGGTCCTCAAAAGTGAAATCTGAACTAGAGATACTAGCTATCGAAGGGTTAGTTCGGTTTCTTTAGGCAGAGCAGGGAGAATGGAGCATTCTAATAATGAGAGCAACTGCCATTTACTGAGCACCTGCTATGTGCCAGATATTGAATCACGCAGTTTTCCAATTCTCCCCTCCTGTCGGATCTACAATATCTATGGTGCATGTATTACCGGTTTTTGTTGTTGTTGTTGTTTGCATCAAAATTTTTTTTTCCCAAGAGAGGGTCTCTCTCTTTTGCCCAGGCTGGAGTACAGTGGCATGATTACTGCTCACCACAGCCTCAACCTCCTGGGCTCAAGTCATCCTCCCACCTCAGCCTCCCAAGTAGCTGGGACTACAGGCATACGCCACCACACCCGGCTAATTTTTTTACTTTTTTGTAGAGATGGGGTCTCACTATATTGCCCAGGCTTGTCTCAAACTCCTGGGCTCAAGTGGTCCTCCTGCCTAGGTCTCCTAAAGTGCCAGGATTACAGGCGTGAGCCACCGTGTCCAGCCCAGCCCATTTCCAGCTTTTTCAGTTTTGCTCAAGTTGTTCCTTGTGTTTGGAATGTCCTTTCCCAAATATATCCTCCTGCCTGAGGCCTGCTTTTCCTCCTAAGCTCAGCCCAGTTCCCCCCTTGTCTCTTTGTTGAGATGGCCCGGCTGGAATGGAGACTTGCGGAGTGTGTTCTGTTTGAATGATCTGGTTTGAATGATGGGATGAGAATAGGAGTGCAGACATTTGCTAACATTTAACACACAGATTTCAGTCACACATGTATATGATTTGTGGAAGCATAATTATCCCGAAGGTGTGTGCCAAGAGTTGTTTCTTCCTGATAGAAGAACATAATCAAACAAGTCTGGAAACCACTGCTGTGCAGAGTTGTTGAAGTTGGTTGTTTACTGGCTGTGTGACTTGGGCAAGTCACTCAGCCTCTCTGAGCTCAAGTTTTCCTGCCTGTAAAACGAGAATTATCTTGGTGCCTACCTCACGAGGTTATGGGGACTTGGTGAGATAAAGCTTGGATAAAACTCATACACATCTGTGCCTCCCAGATGTGTCTGAGTTCCAGCCTGGGCAGAGCCTTGTTGGGTGCGTCCAAGCTGCTGGTGGGTCCTGACAGGAGAGGCAGAGGAGGGAGGGGAAGAGGAGCTGCACCAGGTGACGGGGACCCTTGTGACTTAGGCAGGCTGAGCTGAGACATCCCAGTGGTGTTTGACAAAAGGTGGGGGCTCTTCTCTGGCCAAGTAAATATTAGAAGAAAAGGCTGTCTCCAGGGAACGGCTCCCCTCCCACTCCCCTTTGAGGGCCAAAGTCCCCAGGGGCCAGTCTGGAGGCTCCTTTTATGTGACTGTAAAGTAATCCAGGGCCTGGCAAGGTCGAGCCTGGGCGGGCACTGACATGCAGGGCAGCATTGATGTGGTCAATGATTACCTTTTATGCCTGGCCATAAAGGCAACTGCCCAGCCCTCCGGACAATGCCTCCTCTAGACAATGCCTTGGGAGGGTGGGTGTACACACACACGCACACACACACACACAACTGCCAGGCAGGGACCTGTGCTAACTGAGGTCTCCGAAGACATCCTTGCAAGGCGTCTCCATCTCCCTTGGAGTCCCTGAAGACTTGGCCCAGGAGCTAAGGGGTTTAGGTGGCCATAAGTGAGGCCGGTGAAGTGTAAAACACAAAAGAGTGACATCCAGGGGCCTGGATCCTGTTCCAGGTGTATCTATGCAGATGGGGAGGGGTCGTCACCCAGACTCAGGTACCACATCTACAGGGAAGGAGGGTATTCTGGGACAGATCAAAGTCTACTCCCATTTTACAAGTGATGCAGTTGAGGTCTGTGCGTGCAGTGGCTTGCCCTGGGTACCAAGGATGGAGATGATGGCCAAGATCTGCTCTGACAGTGACAAACCCTCTGGCCACTGCCCCCAAGGGGGTCCAAGTAGGAATATCAGGGGTCAGGAAGGGTTTGGGTCAATTCTCAGACAAGATATCTCTCCTGGGGCTCAGAGGGGAGCTGGTGAGAACCCAAGGACGTGGCCCCAAGCCTGATGTGGGAAAAGACCTAGGGTGAGCCCCTCTAGCGGCCACAAAGGCCACATGCAGGGCCCTGCCCTCATGGGGCCCCCTTACATAGCCCCACCTCATTCTGTCCCCGATGCACAGATACTCCCACCACCTGGATGATGGCGGCTTGGCTATGCGGGTCAGGGCTGGGGCATAGATGGCCAGATTAATATTCTACCTCCTTGGTTGATAAGGCCCAGTAACCTTTGTCCCAGCGAGCGAGGCTGGAGAAGTAGGGGCCATGGCCCTGGTAAGAAGGTCTCACTTTGTCAGGTTCCAGAGCCTGGGCATTGCTACTGGGTGCTGAGGACAGGGCTCAGGAGACCTGGGTCCCCAGCCAGCTCACCCTGGGGCTGTGCATCGCTTTTCTCCCCAGCCAATGGGAGTAGGACTCTGTGCTGTCTTCCTGGTGAGGATGGTAAGGATCACACCAAGGACTCTGCAGGGAAGGTCCCGAATGGATCAGGCTGCTATCTTGAGGAAAGAGGGTTATTATTCACAGTAGTCATAAATGCCCTGTGAAACTGGAGTGGAGTTGCTTTGAGCTCTAGCCAGAATGCCCCAATCAACCTTTGGCTCTGATAAAGATAAGCAGGCTCAAGGTGATAACACATAAACCAGAAACTGTCAACAGGAGCTAATTAGGGCACTGGGTGCCGGGCGAGCCACACCCCCTACTCTTATGGAGGAGAAATCTCAGGTGGGGGAGGATGTGGGCTCATTGCCTGGACCTTAGCCTATTGCTTGTTTGTCACCTTCTGGCCACTTTTCCACCTCCAACCACTACCTCCCACCCCTCTGCCTGCATTATATAACATAACATGAAACAAGATGGAATAAAACAGAATCCAATGTGATGGGCACCATATAACACAGTGGAAAGAGTCCTGATTTGGGGCCAGGTGTGGTGGCTCATGCCTGTAATCCCAGCACTTTGGGAGGCAGAGGCAGGCGGATCACCTGAGGTCAGGAGTTCAAGAACAGCCTGACCAACATGGTGAAACCCGGTATCTACTAAAAATACAAAAATTAGCCAGGCGTGGTGGCAGGCACCTGTAGTCCCAGCTACTTGGGAGGCTGAGGCAGCAGAATCGCTTGAACCCGGGAGGTGGAGGTTACAGTGAGCCGAGGTCACACCACTCCAGCCTGGGCGACAGAGCGAGACTCCGTCTCAAAAAAAAAAAAGTCCAGAATTGGGAGCCAAGGAACCCGAGTCCAGCCTGGTGCTGCATGCCCTTGAGCTGGTCATTTGTCCCTAAGCCGCAGTCTCCCTCTCTGTAAAATGGAGGCCAGAAGTGGGGCAGGTGTGCAGTCATCCCTTGCTGGGATCTTGTCTAGGTTTAAAGTCCATGCTTTTCTGCGACACAACACTGCAATCTGCGAAGTGCACAAAACATTGCCCTGGTGCCACCCAGCAACACAGGGGTGTGTGTGACACTTGGCAGAATCACAGATCCACCCCACAGGGAGAGGGAGGTCATGTGGAGGCCCTGAGACATAGCTAGTTCGAAGGGGTCCTGGAATCCCTCTCCCTATCCGCAGCCTGCTCTAGGGGCACTCAGGTCTATTTTTAACTCCGTGCCCAGTAAATAAATGTGGCGTTGGGGCTGGGGCCCAGTGGTCCATTTCCCCTCACTCATCAATATACATCTCTCCCGCCTTGCCCACCACACACACACACACACACACACACACACGTTGAAGTGGCCGCTCATAGGTAACCCCCAGTGCTGAGCCAGGGCTCCCGGCGATGTGGTTCAGGCTGGGCCTCCTTCGAGCTGGGGGAGTCGCTGGAGGCACCAGCCCCGCTCCTGTCCTAGTTTTAGCCCAGATTCTGCTTCCCATCAGCAAAGTCCAAGTCACTTTTCCTGGGAACTGGCAGGAAGGGTGTAGACAGGGTTGGGCAGAGAGAGAAGTGGGTGTGAAAAGACAGGGAGGGGCCGGGAGCGTTGGCTCAACCATGTAATCCCAGCACTTTGGGAGGCCGAGGCGGGTGGATCACGAGGTCAGGAGATTGAGACCATCCTGGCTAACACGGTGAAACCCCATCTCTATTAAAAATACAAAAATTTAGCTGAGCATGGTGGCACATGCCTGTAGTCCCAGCTACTCGGGAGGCTGAGGCAGGAGAATCACTTGAACCTGGGAGGCAGAGGTTGCAGTGAGCCAAGATTGTGCCACTGCACCCCAGTGTGGGCGACAGAGTGAGACTCCATCTCAAAAAAAAAAAAAAAAAAGACAGAGGAAAGTGGCCAGGAGGTGGGTGAGTAGAAGGGAGGAGAAAAGAGGGCCTGACCATTCTTCCTGCCACCCACTTCTCTGGGCAGCAGGGTCACCTGCACTGAAGCTTGCCTGGTTCAGAGCTGGGCAGGCAAGGCTAGGCAGTGACTCAGTCCCAGGGCCAGCCACCCACTCTCACAGGCCCCAAGACCGAGGGAGGAGGGCACAAATCAGGACCTGGGAGCTGAGGTCTCAGCCTCAAACAGAAGTCACTACAAGGGGCAGTGGTTCTAGGCTGGGAGCAGTTTCTCCTGCCTGGGGCGTATTTGGGCGGTGAAGAGGAGGAGGGAGAATCTGAGGAAGGTGGTGTCCAAAGTGAATCTTGAAAGGTGGGTAGAAATGCATCTTCCTTGACCTCTGTCAGCTCAGCTTCCTCCTCTGAACAATGGTATCTTTTTGTTGTTGTTGTTGTTTTTTTTTTGAGACAAATTCCCTCAGTTGCCCAGGCTGGAGTGCAGTGGCGTGATCTCAGCTCACAGCAACCTCCACCTCCAGGGCTCCAGTGATCCTCCCACCTCAGCCTCCCAAGTAGCTGGGACTGGGACTACAGGTGCATGCCACCACACCCGGCTAATTTTTGCATTGTTTGTAGAGATGGGGCTCGCCATGTTGCCCAGGCTGGTCTTGAACTCCTGAGCTCAAGTGATCCTTCTGCCTCGGCCTCCCAAAGTGCTGGGATGACAGGTGAGAGCCATTGCACCCGGTCAACAGTGGGTATAATTAATGGGACTTTTTTCATCGGCCTCATCAGGAGGATAGGACACAGCCTTGCTAGTGCTAAGTGCTAGGTGCTGACACATGGGCCACTGATGCTATGGGCAAGAGGGTTAGCGGGGAGGGGATTTCAGGCACAGTGAACAGCACAGACACGAAGGCGAAAAATGAAAGAAAACAAAATGCCACAGCCCTGAGCCATCCGGGGTGCTGGGAGCAGTGCAGAGCCACTGCCAACTTCTGTGTGTTGCAGGCAGGAGCAGGCATGGTGAAGCTGTGGAGTGGCCGCCAGAGCGATCAGAAGTCTAGCCAAAGAGGCGTGGATCCAAAAGGGCCAACCCTGGTAGGGGGAAGTCCCCAAGACTGGGCCACAAGGGCCTGATCTCAACTCCTAGGTGTTGAGAGAGGCCCAAGGCTGTGTGGGGCTTTGATGCTCCTTCTGTGGGGTGAGGGTGGGTGAGAAATTTTGAGGAGTTGCAGGGGAGGAGTCTAGAGGGGTGTGTAGGAGAGAGAGAGAGAAAGAAACGGAGAGAACTAGAAAGTTGGAGGCCAATACCAAGGGGCAGCCAGAATTAATGCCTGTTCTGGAGAGGGAGCAAGCAGCGCCGATCTCTTTCCCAGCCCAGGCCGCTTTGCCCTCCAGTACCAGGAAGTGCAGGGGCCTCTGCAGGAGAGAGGCCAGGAGGCTGCTCCACACACGCCCTGTTTTTGCTCAGTCTAACTCTGCTCCCTGGCCTGCCTCAGCCCTGCACCCGGACTGTTTCATCAAGTCATAGAGCAGCTGGGTGTGAGTGTGTGGGTGTTTGTGTGTGTGTGCACACGCATGCGTGTACATGTGGCATTTCTAGATCAGAGAATGCTCAGAGGCCCTGCTAAAGGTCAGGTCAGTAAGGAGTGAGGGCATGGCCAGCCCCTCAGGCCCTGGCACCCGGATAGCTCCTTCCCACCCAAATCTGCCAGGCCTCGGGGGCAGTGGCAGCTGACAGGCCTCTGAGTCAGGATGGGTGAAGAGCAGGAGCTGGAAGGGCCGGCCAAGGAGGAGCAGGTCATCACCTGCTGAGTGGTGGGTCATGCATTTAGCCCAGTGGCGGGGAGCAGTGCTGCAGGGGGCAGGGGGTTGGAGGGGTGGGGGATTTCTGCCATTGAAACAATAGGTCTGTGTTACTGGGGCTGGGGGCCAGGAGGCAGGATAGGACATGCTCTTGCCTCCCCACCTCCGCTCTGCTCAGCAGCTGGTGGAGGCCTGGGAGAAGAATCCCAGGCTGATGCCTAGCGTGGGCCCAGGAAAGTCTTTGGGGATTTGATGCAACCCCGAGATCCTGATGGCTCATGGAGAGGCTGTGCCTGCACCTCTTGGTGGTGAGCCATCTGGGGCTCGCCCCGCACCCAGCACGTGGCTAGGAGCGTAGTGAACTCCGTGTCTAGGAACGGGCAGGACCCAGGAATGCTAGTGAAAAGATGCGTTTGAGGCCCGAGCTCTCTATGTCCAGAAGCAGCCCCCTCAGGTTGTGGGGGGACACTCTGGGTCTTGCACCTGCCAAGGCCCCTGCCACAGAGAATGGGAACAGCATTGATCCCCCAGGGCCACTCCAAGTTTTCTGGTCTCAAGGTGCAGTCCCTGTGGGTCTGTGTGTGGGCACCCTCTCTGCCTAGCCCAGTTCCAGCTACAGAAGCTGTGTGGAAACGTCTCCCCTGAACAAAGTGCCTTTGAACTTTCCAGGAATCCTGGCCCGGGGTGAAGCAGGGGTGGCAGGGAAGGACATGCGTGGGGTGGGATGTTCCAGAATCCACTGGAGCCCAAACCCGAGAGCACCGAGTTCCCACAAGCCAATGCCTGGCTGTGGAGGGACCGGGAGGTCACAGGGGTGCACCTGCATCAGAATGAGGCAGGTAGAGTGTGTGTGAGAGTGAGACATAGGGCTGGAAGGTACCTGGAATGTCACATGTCCATGCCCCTAATGCCAAAGGCTACCTGGTGAAAGTAATATTACTTTTTCTTTTTCTTTTTTGAGACAAGGTCTCACTCTGTCACCCAGGCTGGAGTGCAGTTGTGTGAACACAGCTCACTGCAGCCTCAACCGCCTGGGCTCAAGTGATCCTCCCACCTCAGCTGGGACCACAGGTGTGAATTTTCTGTAGAGATGGGAATCTCACCATGTTGCCCAGGCTGGTCTCAAACTTCTGGCCTCAAGTGATGCTCCCATCTTGGCCTCCCAAAGTGCTGAGATTATAGACAAGAACCACCATGCCCAGCCTCACTTTTTTTGTTGTTGTTTGTAAAAAATGTTAAAGAAGAGACATGGTAGAGTGTAGTGGTTGAAAGTGCAGACTTAGGCCGGGTGTGGTGGCTCACGCCTGTAATCCCAGCCCTTTGGGAAGCTGAGGTGGGCAGATCACCTGAGGTCAGGAGTTCAAGACCAGCCTGGCCAACATGGTGAAACTCCATCTCTACAAAAATACAAACATTAGCCAGGCATGATGGCGGATGCCTGTAATCCCAGCTACTTGGGAGGCTGAGGTGGGAGAATCACTTGAACCCGGGAGGCGGAGGTTGTAGTTAGCCAAGATCGCGCCATTGTGCTCCAGTCTGGGTGACAGAGTGAGACTCTATCTTAAAAAAAAAAAGGAAAGTGCAGACTGCAGAGTCCAATAGCCTGGGTGTGGACCGTGACTGCCCACTCCTAACTGCTTTGATGGTGGGAAGTCAGTTTATCTGTCTCTGTGCCTCAGTTTCCACAACTGTGAAATGGGCATCAGAACGGTATCTACCTCACAGGGTCATTACAAGAATGAAATGAACAAATATAAATGAAGTGTTTAGAAACGGGCCTTATTCTACGTCAATCTATGCAGGCGTGGTTGGTCCTTGCTGAAGGAATGGAATTCCATGTCAGTCAATCGATTATTGCTAGGCCCAGGCCAGTCAGAGCTCTGGCCAACTGGGCCCACATAGGGTGTGGCAGGGCAGCCAGTGTCAGCACATCCAAAGTCCTCGACCTGCTGAGTTGGCAGAGGGCCTGCCCTACACTCCCCAGCCCCAAAGAACACCCTAGAAAAGTGCCTGGGGCTTCCTTAGGTGTCACTGGGTAGACGGAACAGGAGATCGGGAGCCCCTGACTGTGGCTGAGACCCTCCTGCAGCCCTCGCTGTGTGTCCAGGCCTGGCACGGGGCAGTGGCGCATGTTTTCCATGGCATGTGGAGGGTATGAGGGTACAGGACTCACTCCAGGGGGGCTGTAGTCACACGTGTGTGCTTATGGGGGCTCAAAATCCTCCAACCCATGGGCGCTCTCCTGCTCTGACTAGAACCGATTGCAGCAAGTCCAGGCCAGTCTGTCTGGCACTAATTCTGAGCTAACTTATACTTTTAATGATTTCATCCAGCAAGTCAGTCAGTCAGGCAGTCAACAAACATTTTTGGAGGCCCTAGTACATGTCACACCATTAAAGTGGAGGTACACAGAGGTCTCTGTCTTGAAGGATGGGCTTATTGCGATGAGAAAGGGATTCCTGGCTGCAGGCATTGTGTGCGCCAAGGCACAGTGAAAAAGGAAAGCCTGCCCAAGGTGGGATATGTGGCTGAAGGGAAGGCAAATGGGAGGAGGGCAGGGCAGGAGTCAGGGCTGGGGCTGAGATGAGGAAGGGCCCTGTGAGGCAGGCTCAGGGGTCCAGCATCTTCTGGAAGGAGCCCTTGAAGGTGCAACTTCAAATATCCAGAGATTGAAGGTGGCTTTCCTGCCATCCCACGAGGCCTGGTCCAGGAGCTGTTCAGTGTGAGCCTTGGCTAGTTAATGACAGCATGAGTGTTGGGTGGGTCTGAGGGTCCAGGTTACCCCATACAATGCAGACCACACGATTGGCTCATTGTGGAGTTGTGCAACATGGCATCGCTGTGGCATCTGGGGCCTGGTGTCTGGGCATTAGTGACTGTGCCCATTTGTGTGTGTCAATGAGTGTCTGTGGGCTGTGGTTCAGCCACTGTGTGTGTGTGTGTGTGTGTGTGTGTGTGTGTGTGTGTGTGTGTGGTGCAGGTGTCTGCCATGATTGGGGCACTCCCCAGGTGCTGGAAGACTGACGAGTATTAGTCCATAGATACAGCCTACTCCAATCCCATCCTAGGCACAGCTGCTATGATGAGAGCATCTGGAGGTGATTCCACATCTGGGCTTGCAGTAGTAACAGCAGCAGGATCATACTTGGCTGGAAGGTGCGTCTCTGGGCACCAGGCCAAGCAGGCATTGGCTTCCCCGGAGCCTGGCTTGGGGATGTGCAGGGGTGGGAGGTCTGGAGTGGGACTAGCTGGGTCTTAAGGCTCCTGAGGGTGACTGTGGGGATAAAGGTCCAGCAGCCCTCTCTCCCTGACTCTCCAACCTCCATCCACCCCCACTCCAAATGTCCATTCCTTCATCCACCCATTTCTGCTTTTCCATTTGTCCATCCGTCCTCGTTTGCCTTTCAGCCCATCTGTTAGTCTATCCATTTGTCCATCTGTCCTCCTCCGCCTTTCGGTCTGCCTGTTAGTCTATTCGTTTGTGCAACCCCCTTCTCCGCCTTTCGGTCTGTTAGTCTATTCATTTGTCCGTCTATCCTCATCCATTTTTCAGTCCATCTGTTAGTTTGTCCATTTGTCTGTCCGTCTGTCCATTTGTCCATCCTCCTCTGCCTTTCAGCCCATCTGTGAGTCTATCCATTTGTCTATCCGTCTATCCATTTGTCCGTCTGTCCTCCTCTGCCTTTCTGTCCATCTGTTAGTCTATCTGTTTGTCCATCTGTCTTCCTCCATCTTTCAGTCCATCTGTTAGTCTATCCATTGGGCCTCCCATTGGCCCCCTGTCTGTCTCTGGTCCTCTCTGTCACCTGCCTGTTCCCCCAGGCACCTCATTCTCGAGTCGTCTGATGCAAGCTATGATCAGGGGCTTCACTCTGGCCCCTCAATAGCCCCTGTGGCTGCAGCTTGGGCCTGCCCAATCCCTAGTGTGTGAGCCTGCCCAGTGAGCCTCTGCCTCACTCTGGAGTGTGTCATGAACTCCTAAAACAGATCTGATGCATCCTTGCCAGTCCTGGAATAATCACACCAACAGCTTCAGATTCCCCTTTCAGTCCTGTCCCCAGATGGTCCTCTTGTCTCTCACCTGGACAAGGTTCCTCTCCTCCAGGGAGGACTCCCTGACCACCCACCCATGGGCTCTGCGGCCACCACATGCTGTACTCATAGGTTTCAATCTGTTGCAGCCAGGCTCAGCCTGTGGGAAACCTGGCCTTTCTCCTAAAAGGGATTACTCATGACACGGACCCAGCCAGACCTTTTCCCACTCAGAATTCTAGCATGGTGCTGTGGCCCCCGCAGGAGGTTCTTCCTGTAGAACACCAGGATCCCCACTCACCTTCCAAACATAGGCTCGAAGCTGCTGCTTCCCAAAGCTCTGATTCCCTGGGCTACCTCCTACCGTCCTTTGCCTGGACAATGGGTTTGAGGGGCTGACCTGGTCAGAGAGGGACAGACCTCCAGGTGCCGCTCCCTCCAGGGCCTCAGAGAACTCAGAGCACCAGGGTGGGGAGGGGTGAGGGTGGGGTAATTAATCATGGAATGTGTGTCTGTGTGTGTGTGCAAATGTGTGTGGCATTCATTTATAGAACAAACATTTCCTGAGCACTGGCATGTGCCAGACACCGTTACAGGCATTGGAGAGATAGCAGTGAACAAAACCAATGGCCCCTGCCCCCAGGAGGCAGATGTCCCAGCCAGGGAGACCTAGGAGGCTGCAGGGCCTGTGAGTGTCAGGGAGTGTGAGCGAGTGTGAGGGTGGTGAGAGCCTGTGGAGAAGGGGCCCGTACATGAACAGGGCCAGGTCTAGGTCAGGACATGGGTGTTCAGACTCAAGTGTCTGTCTTTGGTGGATAGGAGTGTCCACTGGGGTCTGTGCCAAGGAGTTTGTGTGTCTGTGCGGGCCCAGAATCGACATGTGCCTATCAGCCACTTTGGGAGGCTGTGTGGCAACCACACCTGGCTGACTCCCAGGCTGCGGGGCTCTATTTTTAGAAATGACAGCCTGCAAATCCCCACACTCCCCCATCCCTATCCCATACCTGCTCAGGTGCCTAGCCTCTGGGGAGGGCCCAGCTGGCCTATCTGCAGAGAGAGCCCACGCTTCAAATGGAGCAGCCTCTGGCCTCCAGGTAACCAGGGTGGGGTGTGCCTGGGGCCCTGCTGATCGATGGGGGAATCCCAGCTGCCTTGCCTCACACCTGCAACCCTACCTCCTGCCTCCCAGCATAGCCCCTGTGTGGGAGGCACAGCTCTGGAATCCTCCAGGGCTCCGCTGGCCCACGGTGCCCCGCCTGATCACCCCGGGAAGTGGGCCAGGCAGGGCTGGAGGTGAGAAGGGAGGAGGGAAGTAGATCAACGATGACCTCCCATCTTATCAAATATCTGAGCCCCTCCATCACCCCCTCCTTCCATGGGGTCTTCTTCCCTGGCTGCAAGTAGATAGTCCAGGTAGGTAGAAGCTGGGGCTGCCTGGGTGTCACCGTCCCCTGCCTCTGACACTCCCTCACTCTCTCTACTGTGTGTCCTATTTACCTTATCTTCTTTCGCCCTCATCACTACTCTGAGTTAATAACAGTCGTGCATTGATCTGTTAGCAGGCATGATGCTAAGTGCTTTGCATGTATGCTCTCCTTTAATCCTCACAATGACCCTGTAAGGTCAGCAATTGTTATTTCACTAGAAGGGAGAAAGCCACAGCTCAGAGGCATCCGCATCACCCAGTGAGGAGGGCAGAGAGTAGGGCTTCCTGCCCAGGTTCTGGAGAGCCCTTAGCTGTACCGTGGCCTTGGGATCACGCTCTGCTGCTTTCCTCCCAGCCATGGTCCCTTGGTGGGAGCTGAGCTGCGTCCTCGAGGGGTGTGGACTGTGGACATTGTTCACAGGAGCCAGAGACATCACTCTTTAGGATTCTACCAGCAACACCTGAATTGGCTCGACATTTGTGGAGGAGATGTTTCCCTGAATTACTGACTTTTGTTTTATAATAATTAAAATCTTTATTTGGTCTTATTTAATACAGTTTAGAAGCTATCTAATCTGTTTTTTTTGGAGAGGCAAACTTCTTTTGAAAATGTAAGTTTTGGCTGGGCGAGGTGCTGTATGCCTATAATCCCAGCAATTTGGGAGGCCAGGGAGGGTAGATCAACTGAGGTCAGGAGTTCCAGATCAGCCTGGACAACATGGTGAAACCCTGTCTCTCTACTAAGAAGTAGCCGGCTGTGGTGGTGGGCAACTGTAATCGTAGCTACTAGGGAGGCTGAGGCAGGAGAATTGCTCGAACCTGGGAGGTGGAAGTTGCAGTGAGCCAAAATCACGCCACTGCACTCCAGCCTGGATGTCAGAGTGAGACTCTGTATCCAAAAAAAAAAAAGAAAAGAAAGAAAGAAAAGAAAATGTAAGTTTTGCTTTTAATTAAAAATAAAGTCGCCGGGTGCGGTGGCTCACACCTATAATCCCAGCACTTTGGGAGGCCGAGGTGGGTGGATCATGAGGTCAGGAGTTCAAGACCAGCCTGACCAACATGATGAAACCCCGTCTCTACTAAAAATACAAAAATTAGCCGGGTGTGGTGGTGTGTGCCTGTAATCCCAGCTGCTCAGGAGGCTGAGGCAAGAGAATTGCTTGGAGCCGGGAGATAGAGGTTGCAGTGAGCTGAGATCACGCCATTACACTCCAGCCTGGGCAACAGAGTGACAGCGAGACTCCATCTCAAAAAAAAAAAAAAAAGTCTTAGTTCAGAAAACTCAGGATGCACAAAACTATTCAGACTGTTACTTTAGCATTTTCCCATTACTGCATCCGTAATATTCGCCACACTTTGCTAGATGTTAATTGATTAGAGTGTTGGAATCGAATTCTGCTCCAAATCTGTGTGAATACATTGGAGAGGCTTTAAGCTTTTCACTGTGAAATGCAATTGTGTCTTTTTTTTTTTTTTTTGACAGTCTTGCTGTGTCGCCCAGGTTGGAGTGCAGTGGTGCAATCTCAGCTCACTGCAACCTCCGCTTTCTGGGTTCCAATGATTCTTCTGCCTCAGCTTCCCGAGTAGCTAGGACTACAGGCACATGCCACCACACACAACTAATTTTTGTATTTTTAGTAGAGACAGGGTTTCACCATGTTGTCCAGGCTGGTGTCGAACTCCTGACCTCAAGTGATCCACCTGCCTCAGCCCCCCAAAGTGCTGGGATTACAGGTGTGAGCCACTGAGCCCAGCCACAACTGTGTCTTGAATAAGAAGGTACCTAGAAGTCAAATTAAAGTAATAATAATGACTTATTTTTTAAAATGTGTTTTATTGGCTCCTCTTCCTTCTGTGCACTCCCTGGACTGAGTTAGGGGTGCACAGAGGGAGGAAGGAGCAATAAGCACATGTGGGGTCCAGGCTGTAGCCATGGAAGATGGTGGCAGCCAAGGGATCTCAGCCACCTCCCATCCTCTGGTCCCTCCCCTGTTGTAGAACCTACAATGGCTCCCTACAGATGCTTCTCAGGGCAGCTCCAAGTCCTCTGTCCAGCAGGCAGCCTTGTGTGCACAGCCTCCCTCTCCTCCTCCCCACAAGCACCTTCTCACCCAGGCAGACACTGCTCCTGCTCTGCCCGTGGCCCGTGGCCTCTTCTCTCGCTGCCCTCCTGCCTCAAGCTGAGGCACCCTACCCACTTCATTTCATTCAATCTGCAGAATGTCCCCAAAGGCTAGGTTTTCTTATGCATTTTTTTGTTTGTTTTTTAGAAATGAAGAAACTGAGCTCAGAAGAGGGCAGCAACTTGCCCCAGGTCACACAGCTAGTAAAGAGCACAAGTGGGATTCCAGAGCAGGCTCACCTGACTCCAGCGTGCCATGCAGTTCAGCTGCATTTCATAGATCTTTACTGAGCGTAACCCAGTGCCAAGCCCTGTGCTAAGGATCGGGGATACAGACTATTAGGGGAGAGGGATAATGTATATGCACATGCACGCATGCACGCACACACACACACATATACACATACACACACAGACACACACAGACACACATGTACACAGACACACACACCGACACACACAGACACACACATGGACACACAGATACACAGACACATATACAAATGCACACACAGACACAGACACACACACACACAAACACAGACACATACACATACACACAGGTACAGAGATACACACACACAGACACACACACACGGACACACACAGACACATACATGGACACACAGCACACACAGATACACAGACGCATATACAGATGCACACATAGACACAGACACACACACAAACATAGACACATACACATACACAGACACACAGGTACAGAGATACACACACACAGACACACACATGGACACACAGACACACACACGGACACACAGACACACACACAAACACACAGACACACACACACATAGCCACACAGCCACACACACACGCGCATGGTTCTGATACCATTTCCCGCTGGCAGGTGGTGGAATGTCCTTTGGTCCTCTCTGCCCTTTCCCTTCTGAGTTTCAGATGGGAGCGAAAGCAGACAGGGAGGAGGTGGTAGGTGCCAAATTACTCACCACCCAGTCTTAAAACCTTCACACTTGTGACTTAGACCCCCAGATGGTCCCTTTCAAGAAGTGAGCTCTATTTCCCTTTAAAAGAGGGAGAGAATATGAAAGAGAAAAACGTTTTGTTCTGCAGTTTCAAGTTGTCATTTGGGGGCAGTTTGTTCCTTTTTCTCCCTATCTCTATCTCCCTCCTCCCTCACCTTCAACCCAGACTGGTCCTAAGACCACAGAGAGCATCACTTCCACCCATCCTTCCCTGCACCAGCTTTCCCCAAATCCCGGTGTCCAGTGCTGAGCCACTAGGCTGGGGCTTGGGGGGTGACACACAAGAGGGTTTCTTCTTTTTGACACTTGGGGGTGGGGAGGGAAGTCAGGGGTCCTTGGCTAGCCCAAGACTTAGATCTGATCTCCTTCACTGTCTCCTACTTTTGTTGAAAGGTTGGCTTTTTTGTGGGCAGAAAGCTCTCTGGGCCGGGCACGGTGGCTCACATCTGTAATCCCAGCACTTTGGGAGGCCGAGGCAGGCGGATCACCTGAGGTCAGGAGTTCGAGACCAGCCTGACCAACATGGAGAAACCCCATCTCTACTAAAAATACAAAATTAGCCGGGCATGGTGGCACATGCCTGTAATCCCAGCTACTCGGGAGGCTGGGGCAGGAGAATCGCTTGAACCTGGGAGGCGGAGGTTGCAGTGAGCTGAGATCGTGTCATTGCACTCCAGCCTGGGCAACAAGAGCGAAACTCTATCTCAAAAAAAAAAAAAAAGATTGACTCTAATTTCTTAAAAAGCATCATGCATACTTGAGACTTCTTTGAAAAGAGAACATCTAAACCAACCAATAGCTTTAAAATGTAATGAAATATTCATGATTTCCAGGCTTTCCAATTAATGAAGTTGTCATACAATTATGGTTTATTGACATTAAATGACATAATTTTCGTTTTCATTTTCTGGTTTTTTAAAAATATTTTGGGCTGGGTGCGGTGGCTCATGCCTGTAATCTCAGCATTTTGGGAGGCTGAGGCGGGTGGATCTCTTGAGGTTAGGAGTTCGAGACGAGCCTGGCCAACATGGTGAAACCCTGTCTCCACTAAAAAATACAAAAATTAGCCGGGTGTGGTGGCGAGTGCCTGGTAATCCCAGCTACTCGGGAGGCTGAGGGGCGAGAATCACTTGAACCTGGGAGGTGGAGATTGCAGTGAGCAGAAGTCACGCCACTGTACTCAAGCCTGGGCAACAGAGTGAGACTCTGTCTCAAAAAAAAAAAAAAAAAATTGAAGCCAGTATGTCCCCTCTCACCTTCCAAGTCTCAAAACTTTTTGCAGGACTATAAAATTTTCATAGGCCCCAGACACTGCCTGTGTGACTTAAAGAATGAACAGCCTGGCTGAGAGTGGCTCCTTGAATATTGTTGAAGAGAAGTAAGAGAGAGAGAGAGAAATACAAATGATTTGGAAACATGAAAAAACAAAAAAAAGCTGACATCTCTCATCATAAAGAATGCAAATTAAAATGAGATACTGTTTTTTTCATATCTCAGATTGGCAGAGACCAAAAAGTGATTTTTTTGTACAATTTGTTTCAACTTTTTGGAGGACTATTGGATGATATCTATCAAAACGCAAATTGCTCATTCCTTTGCCCCACCAATTACACTTCAAGGAAGCTGAGCTCCAGATACACTCACAGATATACAAAGATGCATGTAGAAAGATTTTCATTGCTGTGAAAAACTGGAAACAGACTAGATATCAACTGACAGACAACTGACACAGATGGCAAGATATCACACTCCGGAATAGTCCACAGCCATGAAAGAAGGTGTGTACGTGTTGATATGGAACAAATACCTCAATACAGAATTAATTGAAAACAATTGAAGGTGCAGAGCTATGTGTAATGTATGATTTCTTTTGTGAAAAAAGGAAAATGATACACACCACACACATATGTTTGTGTTTATTTATAGTTATATACTAGGAACTGCCTAGAAATACTTGGAAGGAGACTCAGAAATTGAGAAGAATAGTTGTTTCTGAGAGGGGAACTGTTTGCTTGCTCTGTTTAATTTAATTTTTTAATTAATTAAAAATTTTTTTTGAGATGGAGTCTTGCTCTGTTGCCCAGTCTGGAGTAAAGTGGCGTGATCTCGGCTCACCGTAACCTTTGCCTCCTGGGTTCAAGCGATTCTCCTGCCTCAGTCTCCTGAGTAGCTGGGATTATAGACGTGGGCAACCATGCCCAGCTAGTTTGTGTACTTTTAGTAGAGACGGGATTTCACCATGTTGGCCAGGCTGATATTGAACTCCTGACCTCAGGTGATCTGCCAGCCTCTGCCTCCCAAAGTGCTGGGATTACAGGCGTAAGCCACCATGTCTGGCCTAATTTTAGTTTTTAATTATAAGTGCATATCTCTTTTTTATTTAAAAAAATCTAGTTAGCAAACAAATAGACAAAGGCCTGTGGAATAAAAGAAGTAAAACAAATGAATGAATGACTAAAGGAATGGATGAATGAATTTTAGGTGCTAGGTTGGGGAAGGAACTCCACTGAAGGCCAGGTGTGGTGGCTCATGCCTGCAATCTCAGTTAATTTGGGAAGCTGAGGCAGGAAGATCGCTCAAGGCCAGAAGTTCAAGACCAGCCTGGGCAACATAGCAAGACCCCCATCTCTACAAAAAATAAAAAAATTAGTCAGGTATGGTGTCACATACCTGTAGTCCCAGCTACTCAGGAGGCTGACAGGAGGATTGCTTAAGCCTAGGAGTTTGAGGCTGCAGTGAACCATGATCACGACATTATACTCCAGCATGGGTGACAGACCTTGACCCTGTCTCTTAAAACAAAAAAAATAAGGCCGGGTGCAGTGGCTCACGCCTGTAATCCCAGCACTTTGGGAGGCCAAGGCGGGCAGATCGCCTGAGATCAGGAGTTCAAGGCCAGCCTGGCCAATAGGGCAAAACCCCGTCTCTACTAAAAGTACAAAAATTAGCCAGGTGTGGTGGTGGGCGCCTGTAATCCCAGCTACTTGGGAGGCTGAGGCAGGAAAATCGCTTGAGCCTGGGAGGCACTGCACTCCAGCCTGGGAGACACAGCGAGACTTTGTCTCAAATAATAATAATAATAATAATAATAATAAAATAATAATAAGAAGAAGAACTGCACTGCATCCTGGAGCCCAAGGAGCTCCCACCACCTGGTGGAGGAGACACAGAAAGGGCAGAGAACCTGATGTTCTATGCAACTGTGGGAGGAGGGGCCCGGAGGAGTCAGGAGGGCTTTTCCTAGGAGGCCTGAAGAATGCAGAAGGCTGAGCTGAGGGGAAGGAGGAATGGTAGGGGGTGGTTTGTGGGTTTTTATTCTGGGAGGCCTTCCTTTCTCCCCTGCTCCCACCTGCAGCACCTCCCTTGAGTATATGTCAAACCTGGGAAGTCCCAGCCCCTAGCGTGGTACTTGGCATACAATCTATGGCAATAAATAGTGGTGGATCGAACTGACGGAATCAGTCACTGGTTAATTCAGGCGACAGTGAATTAATTACTCCCCTTTCCTACCTGAACATCCCCCCACAAACAAGAACAGATGACTTTCTCAGAGCTGCCATGGATAGCTGTACAGACTCTCCACTGCACAACTCCAGGAGGCACTATTTTCCTAGACTGTCATGTGAGTGATGCCTCCTGAAGCTGTGGGACATGGTGCACCTGCAAAACACTGTTTTTTCCTCCTCTAAACTCAAGCGAACTTAATCCACATGAAGAGTGAAAGGGCTCAGGGAACAGGGATCTCCCAACTCTGACACTGCAGGGTTTCCCCTCCCTTTTCCCTCCTGTTCTTACGGCCCTGCCCTTTCCTTTATTCCTTTCTAACTTGGACTTGAGGCAACTTAGCCAGATCTGGCCAATTACACTATGCCTCGACTTTACAGCCTGGAACTTGCTTGCAGTACGATCTCAGGCAAGTCCCAGAACCTCTCAGGGCCTCAGTTTCCCCATATGAGAAATAGGTAAATGTGTAGGGAGCAATTCTTGATCATCCTCCTTGGCTTGAAGGGAACGTATCAGGGTAAAATGTTGAAGAAATGCATCCCTATGGGACCTGGCATTCTTGAAGGGACAAGTCCCAGTGTCCTGTCCAGTCCTGCCTGGCCCTCCTTACCCTTGAGACCTACACTTTACTTCATGGGCAGCATCCTAGCATGGAAGGAATTGTGCTGGGAGCAGCCTTGGCCAAGTCCTCACTGACGACACGCACTGTGTGCCACTGAGCAAGCTGCAAGCCCTGCCTGGGCCTCAGTTTCCTTTTCTGTAGAATGGGAACTTAGGCCAGATCAGCAAGTGTCGAATGCCAGACTGGGTCAGGCGCGGTGGCTCACGCCTGTAATCCCAGAACTTTGGGAGGCCGAGGCAGGTGGATCACCTGAGGTCAGGAGTTTGAGACCAGCCTGGCCAACATAGTGAAACCCCATCTCTACTAAAAATACAAAAATTAGCCAGGTGTGGTGGCAGGTGCCTTTGAGGCAGGAGAATCACTTGAACCCAGGAAGTGGAGGTTGCAATGAGCCGAGACCACGCCATTGCACTCCAGCCTGGGCAATAGAGTAAGACTCGATCTCAAAAAAAAAAAAAAAAAAAAAAAAAGCTAGACCGAGTCTTTCATGGCCTTTTCTTTTTCTCTTTAATTTTTGTAATTTTTGTCTTTCTTCTTTGTGACTACAAACATCATACATGCTCATATAACTTCAAACACTTCCAAAATAGGTAATGTACCAAGGGAAAACCAACCCTGAGGCTCACTGCTAACTCGCTGCTAACATTTTTTTTGGGTAACTTAATTCTGACATAATTTCAAATTTACCAAAAAGTTGCAACAATACTACAAAGACTCTAGTATAACTTTTTCGCAGATACACTAATCGTTTACATTTTACGCCTTTTACTTTATTTTTCTTTATATGTGTTTATGTGTGTGAATGTGTATGTGTGTACGTGTAATTTTTTCCTGAAATTTCCCAATTAAGAATAAGTTGCAGACATCGTGCCCTTTTACCTCTAAATACTTCAGGGTGTATTTCCCAAGAGCAAGGATGCTCTTTTACAGTGCAAGACTTACGTAACTCCTGCATGGTAGACACCGGGAAACTCAGCATTGATACAATACTATTATCTAATCCACAGCCCATATTCAAGTTCAGCTGTGTCATGATCTTTTCACAGGTTTCCAGCAAAAGTCCTGAAAAGTCCTGGAAATCCAGGGCAATATAATGAGTTTTCTTAAAGCCAATACGTATTTAGCTTAAAGGATTATGCTCTATTCTAAAACCTGCTCTCCTCTCTTTTAATTTTTATTGGTGTTTAAGATGTCTCTTGTCTCTTTTTTGATGAAATGATGGTGCCAGGAGAAAGTGATTTGTTAGCCTAGGCTCATGTCTGCAGTCCCAGCACTTTGGGAGGCTGAGGTAGGAGGATCACTTGAGGCCAGGAGTTCGAGGCTAGCCTGGGCAACAAAAAAATTAAAAAATTAGCCAGGCATGGTGTCGTGCACCTGTAGTCCCGGCTACTTGGGAGGCTGAGGTGGGAGGATTGCTTGAGCCTTAAGAGGCGGAGGTTGCAGTGACCTGAGATTGCGCCACTGCACTCCAGCCTGGGTGATGGAGTGAGATCCTGTCTCAAAAAAGAAAAAAAAAATGGTTTATTATTTCTCTGATATTCTTACTTGACAAAATAAAAACTGGGTGGTTGAATGTTAGTCCACAGACTTCTTTTGCAGAGATGCCCCCATGTGGCCCCTCCAGCTCCCGTGGTCTCTAATTCTGGGTGGGACCCCTCACCTGAGGAAGGTTTCCTGCACCCTGTTGAGAACACAGCCGCTCCTAATGCTGGGGTGGGGGCTGGGATACGCAGACACAGGCCCTGCCCCAGGAGCAAATAGTTTCTTACCCAGCAGAAGGGACCTTTATATCTTTTTTTTTTTTTTTTTTGAGAGGGAGTCTCATTCTTTGGCCCAGGCTGGAGTGCAGTGGCACGATCTTGGCCCACTGCAACTTCTGTCTCCTGGGTTCAAGCGATTCTCCTGCCTCAGCCTCCCAAGTAGCTGGGACTATAGGCATGCACCACCATACCCAGCTATTTTTTGCATTTTTAGTAGAGACAGTGTTTCACCATGTTGGCCAGGCTGATCTTGAACTCCTGACCTCAGGTGATACTCTCGCCTCGGCCTCCCAAAGTGCTGGGATTACAGGCGTAAGCCACTGTGCCCAGCCCACCTTTATGTTTTCCAGACTCTCTGGCCTCTGTCCGGAACCTTCCTGGCCTTGTGAGTCTCCCCAAGAGGCAGACTGTAGGCACCAGGCCTCACTTTCCCAGCCTCCCTTGCAGGTGCTGCAGGCTTGTGACCTGGCTCAGCCAATCAGACACACACATTCAGCAACCCTGACTCTTAGGCAGAAGATACAAAGAAGCAGAGATGGCGTGCATCTGCCCCAAGTGGAGGCAGCATCAGCAGCAGGAGGGAGGTGTCAGGGGCAGTGGGGCCGCAGGGCCAGTCCTCAGGTTGGTTACTCAGTTGTCCTCCCTGGTCTGTCCTCAAGGCGTGATTTGGGCTGGGGTTCTGGCTGCCGTCCAGCCCTCCCTGGTTGCTGTGAGCCTGGCTCTCTAGCCAGCCCGAGAACTCCGTCAGTTAGTTCTCTGTTGCTTGCAACCAAAAACCCTGACCAGTAAGTACAAAGAAGTCAGTATTCATGGGGATGGCAAGGAAGGGGGGCCTGGAGTGTGGACACATCTGGACGTGATGAGCAGTGATTCTGAGGCATGGGCAGCCGTGGAGGAATCTTGTTGCCTTGTCTGAAATGTGGATGGGACACCCAGTCTAGGTGCTAGGTGGGGAAGCCCAGACAAGGAGTGCTGTGGGTAAGGGGTAGGAGGGATCTAAGAGGGGAGAGCCTAAAGCTGGGGACTGAGGATTGAACTGGGAGGAGAGAGATGGACTCAGGAAGAAGAGGAGGGTGGTATTGCAGAAGGAGATAGCCAGGTTGGGTCACATGGTTCCACATGCTTAAAATATTTTTTCACCCTTTTCGTTTCTCTTTTTTTTTATTTTTTATTTTTATTTTTGAGAGAGAGTCTTGCTCTGTCACCAGGCTAGAGTGCAGTGGCACAATCTCAGCTCACTGCAACCTCCGCCTCCCAGGTTCAAATGATTCTCCTGTCTCAGCCTCCTGAGTAGCTGGGATTACAAGCATGCACCACCACACCCAGCTAATTTTTTTGTATTTTCAGTACAGATGGGGTTTCATCATGTTGGCCAGGCTGGTCTTGGACTCCTGTCCTCAGGTGATCCGCCCACCTTGGCCTCCCAAAGTGCTGGGACTACAAGTGTGAGCCATCGTGCCCGGCCTTTTTCACCCTTTTCTATATGCCAGGCAATGTATTGGTTAATAAAACAGTCCAGGGATGGGTATTATCCTCATTTTACCTACAAAGAAATTGTGTTACAGAAGGATTAAACAACCTGAATAAGATCAGAAAACCAGAAAGGGACAGGGTCAGAATTCAGACCTAAGTCTGCCTAACTCTGACATTGATGCTGTTAACAACCTCAACAGGTGCTCAGATGAGGAAGCAAAGTCTCTGCCTCAATCCCTGAGTTTTTATATAGTCGGCCCTCAGTGTCTATGGGTTCCTCATCTGTGTATTCAACCAACTGCTATCAAAAACATTTGAGGGCCAGGCGCGATGGCTCATGCTTGTAATCCCAGCACTTTGGGAAGCTGAGGTGGGCAGATTGCTCGAGGCCAGGAGTTCAAGACCAGCCTGGTCAACAGGGTGAAACCTCGTCTCTATTAAAAATACAAAAATTATCTGGGCGTGATGGTGCACACCTGTAATCTCAGCTACTCCGGAGGCTGAGGCAGGAGAATCGCTTGAACCCAGGAGGCAGAGGTTGCAGTGAGCTGACATTGCGCCACTGTACTTCAGCCTGGACAACAGAGTGAGACTCTGTCTAAAAAATAAAAAAATAAAAAATAAATTGAAAAAATATGAGGAGGCTGAGGCAGGCAGATTGCTTGAGCCCAGGAGTTCAAGATCAGCCTGGGCAACATGGTGAAACCCCATCTCTACTAAAAATACAAAAATAAATTAGCTGGGTGTGGTGGCACACACCTGTAGTTCAAGCTACTTGGGAGGCTGAGATGGAAGGATTACTTGAGTTGGGGAGGCAGAGGCTGCAGTGAGCCAAGATCACGCCACTGCACTCCATCATGGGAGACAGAAGGAGACCCTGTCTCAAAAAAAAAGTTTTTGAAAAAAAGTTGTGTCTGTACTGAATACATAGACTTTTTTCTTGTTATTATTCCCTGAACAATATATTATGTACACTTATATACTGTAACAACTATGTACATACCATTTACATTAAATTAGGTATTTAAAGTAATCTAAAGATGATTTAAAATACAGAGGAAGGGCTGGGCGCGGTGGCTCACACCTGTAATCCCAGCACTTTGGGATGCCGAGGCAGGGGGATCACCTGAGGTCAGTAGTTCGAGACCAGCCTGGCCAACATGGCGAAATCCGTCTCTACTAAAAATACACAAATTAGTGGGGCGTGGTGGCGGGCGCCTGTAGTCCCAGCTACTCGGGAGGCTGAGGCAGGAGAATGGCATGAACCTGGGAGGCGGAGCTTGCCATGAGCCGAGATAGTGCCACTGCACTCCAGCCTGGGTGACACAGCGAGACTCCGTCTCAAAAAGAAATTTTATCACTGTGAGATAACACACTTTTCTTCTTGTCTAAGCCAATTGAATAGAGGTTCTGTTTCTTGTCGCTAAAACATCCTTACTAATTTGGTATGCTAATAGCTGCAGCAGGAACAACAGCCATCAGTTAAAGGGGGAAAACCTGATTCCTTGACCAAGAGGGGCCCTGAGAATTCCTTTCCCAGCTGGTTCAGTGGGGAAGAGGGAGAGAGTGGGCAGAAGCACAGGAGGCCCGAGGCCCTTGCACTCTGAATCTTGTGGCAGTCAGAGAGCTCCCATCCTTAGGAGCCACCGCTCCTGGCCAGCCAGATTTCCAACTCCCATTTCCTGTAGGGTCAGCAGAGGTGGAGGATGGGGTAGGCAGAGGAAAGCAGCTTTATTTTCTGAATCAGGATGTAAAACAGATGTCCCAGTACCCCGCTGGGCCCAGATTCACCCTGGACAGAGGCTGGGCCTGTTCTCAGCCCTGACCCATCCACCAACCTCCTGTCCCCCACATCAAATCCAGATGTGGCTTCTTCTAAGTTCTAATAATAATTTTGATTTGTTGCAGCCCTAGCTCAACCCTAAACTTATCAACTCATCATGGAGTAGAGAAGGAGTAACACTATGAAAGCTTTGTAAGGAAACCTGGGTGGGGTAGAGAGGAGTGTGAACTTGAGATTCAGACCAATGTGGGTTCAACCACAGCCTGGTCTTTTACTAGGTCTGTGATCTCAACCATTACATCAGTCATCAACTTCTGTGTAACAAGCCACCACAAAACCTAGTGGCTCAAAATAACAACTGTTTATTGCTCACGGTTCTAAAATTTGGGCAGGGCTTGGCAGGACAGCTCACTTTTTCTCTACATAGTGTTGCAGGGAATTGTGTGTGTGTGTGTGTGTTTTGAGACAGGGTCTCACTTTGTCACACAGGCTGGAGTGCGGTAGTGTGATCATAACTCATGGCAGCCTCAAACTCTTGGGCTCAAGGGATCCTCCTGCCTCAGTCTGCCAAGTAGCTTTTTAAATTTTCTGTAGAGTCAGGGTCTTGCTATGCTGCCCAAGCTGGTCTCGAACCCCTGGGCTTCCTCCCTCTTCACCCTCTCAAAGTGCTGGGATTCCAGGCACAAGCCATGGCGCCCTGCCCATGGTGTTGTGTTTTGTAAGTTAAGACAATGGTGCATGTGCATGAGCAGAGGAAGTCCATGCAAAATGCACGTCCACCCTGTTCCTTGTCTCTCATCTCTGTATAGATCATTCCTTTTCATCTGTCCTTACTCATCAGTAAACCAAAGGAAGAAGGTGTTGGTAGAATATATGCATAGCAAGAAGAGAAATTAAAAGATGTTAGTTTTGGCCAGGCACGGTGGCTCATGCCTGTAATCCCAGCACTTTGGGAGGCCGAGGCAGGTGGATCACCTGTCAGGAGTTTGAGACCAGTCTGGCCAACATGGTGAAACCCTGTCTCTACTAAAAAAAAAAAAAAAAATTAGTAAGCTGTGGTGGCACACACCTTTAATCCCAGCTACTCAGGAGGCTGAGGCAGGAGAATTACTTGAACCTGGGAGGTGGAGGTTGCAGTGAGCCGAGATTGCGCCACTGCACTGCAGCCTGGGTGACAAGAATGAAACTCTGTCTAAAAAAAAAAAAAAAAGTTGTTAGTTTTGTGTGGTGTTCCCACTCTTCTGGTAGTAATGAAATATATATGCATATATGACCTATGAAATATGAATTGCATAATTCTGATGATTGTACATATGAGTTAAATGCTCTTATTTGCATTTAAAACTGGCTTTGCACCATATAAAGCTGAAGAGCAAAATTCATACCAACATTTACAAATTTTAGCTTTTTTATTAGGGTAGCATTAAATAGCAAGTTAAAAACACCATGGTGAGTTAAGGGAGAGAGACTATCAAAGAAAAGAGAAAGCTTTATATTTTAGTGCCTCTAACAATGTTTTTCTTGCTTTTTGAATAAGGGGCTCCACATTTTCATTTTGCTTTGAATTCCAAAAATTGTATAAGCATAGGCATAGGCCTCTTAAAGCCTATGCCAGAACCGACAGAGCATCACTTTTGCCACATTCTATTGGTCAGAGCAAGTCACAAGGGCAGCCCAGAGCCAAGGAAGAGGTGGGAGTATGCAGGTGTGTGTGTGTGTGTGTGTGTGTGTGTGTGTGTGTGTGTGTGTGTGTGTGGTGGGGAACTGGCTCCACCTTTTGAAGGGAAGAACAGCATTCTAATACAGAGAGGAGAGGAATTGTCGGTGACCATCTTCGCAGACAATCTATAACAACCATATAGGTCATCCCCTTTCTGATCTCATCTTCTCATCTGTAAAACGGAAATGATTCCCCAGGGTTGATGGAGAATAAGGGAATATTGTGTTTGCAATTTCCTGGAACATGGTGATGCCTCACTCAGGGTTGGTCCCTCCCCTTCTATTTTTTTTTGGGAGGGCGGGGAATGGAGCCTCACTTTGTCGCCCAGGCCCGAGTGCAGTGGCACGATCTGGTCTCACTGCAACCTCTGCCCCCGCCGGGTTCAAAGGATTCTCCTGCCTTAGCCTCCTGAGTGGCTGGGACTACAGGCGTGCACCACCATGCTCTACTAATTTTGTATTTTTAGTAGAGACGGAGTTTCACCATGTTGGCCAGGCTGGTCTCAAACTCCTGACCTCAGGTGATCCGCCCACCTCGGCCTTCCAAAGTGCAGGGATTACAGGCCTGAGCCACTGCGCCCAGCCCCACTTCTGTTTCTTAATCGTGCTTTATAAATGCCTACTGATTTGCTGTCTCATTTCAGTCATTCATTCACTTAATCTTTATTGATTCCTATGAGTCAAGCTCTGCTCTGGGAGCCAGGGATCACAGCTGAGAATAAAACAGACAAAAGTCCTTGCCCCTATGGAGTTCATTTTGACAAGAGAGACAGACAATAAATGAAGCCAACAAATAAAATATGTATTGTGTTGGGAAGTAAAGAGGCCAAGGAGAAGGAAAACAAAACAAAACAAAACGGTAGGGGGCTAGAGAGTTCTGTGGTGAGGGCCCAGGGTTCGCTAGGGCGGCCTGGGAAGGCCTCACTGAGAGGAAGTCATCTGAGTAAATCCTAAAGGAGGAGCCCTGGGGATGTTCCAGGCACAGAACAGCCAGTGCAAGGGTGCCGAGAGGGGAGCACGTCTCAGGTGAGTGAGGGGTGGTGAGGGGTCCCAGGTGGCTGGAGGAGGGAAGAAGGGAGAGATAAGAGAACTAGGGAGGGCAGATCAGGAAGCATCGCCCCTACCCGCCTCCGCAAAGGAATTTGTCTTTTACTATGAATAAGATGAAATCACAGAGGCTGGCGTGGAGGAGGAGAGCAGTGGCTGCAGGGTAGGCCAAAGACTACAGTGGGAGCAAGAAGAGGAAGGGAGACTGGTGGGAGGGTGGCCTGGCCAGGGGTGTCCCACTGGAGGTGGGAGAGGTAGCTGAATTCTGAACAGTGCTTTGGAGTTAGGACTTTCTTGTCAAATCACAGGAAATCAATTTGGCATGACAAGCCGGTGTTATCAAATCCTCATGTTATAGAAGACAGCATCAAACCTTGGTGAGGCTGGATGACGTGCATCGTGTCATGTAGTTACTAAGCGGTGTCTTTCCGAAGGCAGGAAGGTTGCGAGGTCTGTCTGAAGCGGACAGTAACGGATGTGTGGTCTGCATGTGGGTGTGTCTGTAAGTCTTGCCTTTCTCTGGGTCTCCGTATCTGTTGTCACCCCATCTCCACCCACTACTGCCACCTGTCAGCTTCTGCTCTTCTTATGCATGGCAGACACATCTTCGTCTTCTCCCAAGCCCACTTCTAAGGGGCCTGTATGTTTCTGGTGCCCAGAGTGTATGTGGGCGACCCTTGTAGCATCAGCATGCCTCATAAGAGTGTGAATGCCCCTGTGTGTGTGTTTCTGAGTTTGTGTGCATTACTTTGGCTGTGTGTGATGTATGTGTGCATACTGCTGGCTGTGAGCACCTATGGATGGGGGGCTTAAGGGACTGGGTGTGTGCACGACAGTAAATGTGTGTGCAAACGTGTGAGCACATGGAGGTATCCTCCCTCCTCCTTCAAATATGCTCCCATCCTGAAAATCCCAGGTCAAGCCCACTTCTGCAAGAAGTCCCCTCACTTTTCTAGGCCATAAGAAGCACTCCCCGCTGACATCCCACCACCTCCTCTGTCAGAATCACACACTCCACAGCTTTGATTGCTTTCGAGTGGATCTACTTCCTAGAATGCCAGCTGCCCACATGCTGCAGGGCAAGGTGGGCATGCAGGCACACATCCCTGCCCCTGTTCAACCATCAGGCTAGACCTCCTGGGGTCACCTCCCCCAGCCCCCCACGTGAGTTGTTTAATGGTGCTTTGGAGAAGGAGGGGCAGCAGCCTCAGTAGGGTCTAGTAAGCAGGCCTGGTGGCCTCCAGCAGGCAGAGGCAGGTGCGCAGAGGTGGCTGTGTTCCAGGCTTCCTTCCTCCCTGTGGGTAGCAGCTGAGTCCAGGCAATAGAATGGAAGTCTACACTGCACTCTGTCAGTGAGCTCCCAGGGTGGGCTTGTGGGGGTCCTGGGAACGAAGAGACTTGGCCCTCTAGAGAGACCTGCGGGCCTCAGGGTAGCTGGTCCCATCCTTTGCTCCCTCCCCTGCACCCTCTAGGGGCCCCCACACTGGGCCCCAAAGCAGGGCTCCTTCTGATGTAAACCCCTCTCCTTCTCTTCCTCCCAGGGCACTGGTTCCTCTGTGAATCCTGTGGCCTCTTCTATAGGTACTACAGGGTCCTTTCTCTTTAATCCACTGGAAATCAGGCCTTTGCTGTTAGCCTGAGTTGCTCGACAGACTAGAGAATCATTTCAGCCATGAGCCGAGCCATCCTCACATGGACCGCACTGGAAATCCTGGAGGCGTAGGGCCAGTTTAGTCCCCACCCCCACAGCCTGCCCTTCCCTCAGTCTTGGCCAGGCTTCTGCCTCAGGGCTTTTGTTCTAGCTGTTTCCTCTATCTGAAATGTTCTCCCTCAGACTCTGCTTGGCTATTCCCTCCCCAAGCTCCTGTTGAAATGTTGGCCTCTTCATGGGGCCTCCCTGGAGCACCCAGATTACTACGGTGACCTGAGTGCACACCCCCGCACCCACCAGCACTCCTCATCTCCCAGCCCTATCTGCTTCCTCTTTCTTTCCATAGAACCCACTGCCTACATAAAGATTATAGGAGGTAAGGCTGGGTGCAGCGGCTCACACCTGTAATCCCAGCACTTTGGGAAGTTGAGGCAGGAGGATCCCTTGAGGCCAGCCTGGGCAACATAGCGAGACCCATCCCTACAAAAAAGAAAACGAAAATTAGCTGGGCTTGGTGGTCCCAGCTACTCAGGAGGTTGAGGTAGGGGGTTCACTTGAGCCCGAGAGTTTGAGGCTGCAGTGAGCTGTGATCCCGCCACTGCACTCTAGCCTGGGTGACAGAGGGATACCCTATCTCAAAAAAAAAAAAAAAAGAGGAAGAAAGGAATGTATTTATTCTGTCTATTGTGCCTCCCCAACAAAATGTGGGCCCCAAGAGGGCAGGAATCTTTTTTTTTTTTTTTTTGAGACAGAGTTTCGCTTTTGTCACCCAGGTTGGAATGCAATGGCACGATCTTGGCTCACTGCAACCTCTGCCTCCCAGGTTCAAGCAATTCTCCTGCCTCAGCCTCCTGAGTAGCTGGGATTACAGGCAGATGCCACGACGCCCAGCTAATTTTTGTATTTTTAGTAGAGACAGGGTTTCCCCATGTTGGCCAAGCTGGTCTTGAACTCCTGGCCTCAGGTGATCCACCTGCCTCGGTCTTCCAATGTTCTGGGATTACAGGCGTGAGCCACCACGCCCGGCCGAGGGCAGGAATCTTTACTTTTCTCGCTGATGTCTCCCAAGTGCCCAGAACTTGCCAGGCCATTTTAGGTGCTCCATAGACATTTATTTAGGTTGTCGCTGGCACTGGAGCTGAGAGCAGAGAGAAGCTTGAGGGAAGAAGAGGGGTCCTCAAAGCCATGGCTGCTCCTCAGAGGGGAGGCAGGGGCAGGGGAAGGAGTGGGGCCGGGCGGCCACTGGATCTCTGGATCCCTCCGCCCCACTTGCCCTCCTCCCTTGGGGGTGGGGGGGCATGTCTGCCCTGCACACGCATGTTGGCACACACCTGCGTACTCTGCATACGTGGCCCCACCTCCCACCTAGTCCATCTGCATGCACGGCCGACGTGGCTGTGGTTTTGAGGCCCCAGAGGTACAGATTAGAGTCAGGTCGTCTGTCCTTTTTGGCTGCAGGAGCAGGGTGGGATGGGGACAGGCACTCCCTGCAAGCAAGCACACAGAGGCCCTTTCTCTCTGACCTCTTGCACACACATGTGGACAGATAGGTGGTCCCCCAGGCTGGCTGTCCTTAGACCTCAGGCCCAGGAGCTGGGCACCTATCTATACTAGGCCTTGCTGCAGGGGAAGTGGAGGGCAGAGGAAGTGGCTGTGGGCGCCCTTCCTAGCGTCTGAACTTCCACCTTTAGTGTTTGTGCCTGACGCATGGGTGCCCAGCTTTGTTTGTCAGTTCTTTCCTTTGAGGGAAGCGTTATTTCTTTTGCCTTCTCATGTCAAAACCACATCCCTGCGGGAGGGTTTCACATTCAGCCCTTAGTGGTGTTGAGCTTGTCTGCCCAGGGCTCCCTCGTGCACATACCATGTGGCCAGTTCTGGGGAGCATGCTGGTCCCCTGCTCAGAAACCTGCTGCTGCCCAGGGCCTACCAGGTCCAACCCCGCACTCAGATCCAGTGCTCAAGGCCCTGCCCTGCGGCCTTCCCTACCCCAGGCATCCTGCTTTGCGGGGGAGATGTGTGGCCTTGAGCCAGATGTCCAGGTTCAATGCCAGCACTGTATGACTGGCAAGTCACTTAGCCTCTTTGTGCCCAGGTTCTCTCCGTCGCAGAACTATTGTGAGAGTTAAGTAGGTTCATATATGCAAAGTGCTTAGCACAGCACCTACGGTGCAGGTAAGGTGTCGATTAATATTAGCTGCCATGATGATCATTTCCTGCCTCAAAGTCAGGAGGGCCTGAGAAATGGCTTTGTCAGGGCTTTGCAGCCCAGCTCTGGCCTCCCAGACTGAGCCAGCTGCTTCCAGGTCACCTAGGAGCTTGTTGGAGACTCAGAGTCCCAAGCCACTCTAGGGGTTGTGACACAGCAGCTGTGGGCTGGGCTGGGGTGGTGGGGCTGGGGGCCCCACACCTGGGCCTGCAGGCATCTGTGGGACAGGAATCCCCTGCAAGGCCCTTCCCCAGCCTCAGGCTGGTCCACCCACCCAAGTCTTTCCAATTCTGCTTCTTCAGATCCCCTGTGCCTTGCAAGGCTCCTCTCCTGCAGGAAGTAGGCCCACAAACCCTGCCGCCGACACCCCACAACCCCTCCTTCCTGGAGCCTCAGTTTCCTCAAGTATGAAAGGGGATAAAAAACGCCCACATCTCAGGATTAACATCAAGCGAGGTCTTAGATGAAAAGCACCTGGCCCATGGCAGCCAAGAAGGCTAGTTATTACTACTGCTGTTAGTGTTATTGCCCGCACCCTGCACCTGCTGAGCACCTGCACGTTCCTCCGTGCTCCCGGCAGGGTCTAAGTGCCTAAACTCACATCAGGTGTTGGGAAAGATGTGTTGACCAGGGTGGACTCTGATTAACCTTCCACCTCCTTGCCTTGGGCTCTTGGAGCTGAGAGGGAGCGCCATGGCAGGAGTCTGAGGGTGGCTGGCCCTCACTAAAAACAGCCTGAGTGAAGGAGGAAGGAAGAGAGGTTGAAATGAGTGGCTTGGGCCCCAAAGGAAGTTGAAAGCTAGGCTGCGGAATGACAGTTCTTGGGGGCCCCACTGCAGCTCCCCGCCCACCCCACCGGCTGCTGTCAGTGGGAAGTGCACAGGCCCGGGGTGGGTAGAGGTAGGGTCCCTGGGCCCTGCCACTGCAGACCTGGGCAGCCACCAGAGCTTTGTGTCTTGGGGTCAGCATTGCCTTCTCCAGGCTCCTCCAGTGGAAGCAATTTACCACCACCTCCTCACCGCACCCCCAGGCCCCACCACGCCCCACCTCGCCTAGGCGCAGCCCCAGAAAATATCTGTGAAGCACTCCCTTCATAGATAGCACCTGTGCCAGGTGGTTTCAGTTCCACAGCCTCATTTAATCCTCCACAATTCCCTGACATTTTGTAGGAAAGAAAACTGGCGCAGAGAGGCTGAGTAACCTGCTGAAGATGACACAGCTTGTGGGTGGCTGAGTTGGCCTTCCAACCCAGATTCCTGTCATGTTCCTCAAGCCGACAGGTGGGTGAATTTGTGCTGGAAGAGACTATGCAACTAGGCTCTTGTTTGTCAGGGAGGAAATAGACACCCTGCACTGGGAATTGAGCGCCCCAGGCCACGCCGCAGGCTCCTGGCAGAACCAGGATGGGTTATAGAAAGTTCTTTGGGCATTGGGTGCCAATGGGAGGGGCTCTGCCGGGAAGGCTTCCTCCTTTGCTGTCTCCAGGTCTCCACTCAGAGGCCACCTCCCCAGAGAGAAACCTTTCTGGCAGTCCTAGCTGAAGTAGGGCACTATCACCCTCTACCCCGGGCTGGCTTTATTTTCTTTGTGGCACTTATTGTCACTTGCAGTTTTATGTATCCAATTATTTATTTATTGTTTCTCCCCCATGCTAGAATGTGAAGTCCATGAGCTCCAGGAGGGTCTGTCTTGTTCCCTTGCCTAGAATAGTACCTTGCACAAACTCAACAATTCTTTTGTGGAATGAATGAATGAGAGTATCAGGTGATAAAGAAGCAAGCATACATGGGGGAAAGTTTGGTGTGATAATTCTGGTGGAGGAGGGAACTGAGAAGTAATTTACAAAAGGGAAGGGGCAGGGCCACCGTGGACAGCCATAGTATCTGGCACAAAGACTGCCAAGTGAATGGTGCCCCCTGCAGTTGGACAGTTCTCAACTTGGACAACAGTCCATGGTGCCCCTAAGGGTGGGAAAGGACCATCCCCTCCGCAGGGACTGAGGGAGAAGGGAACCATGAATGGGGCAGGTCTGCAGGTGCCCGCAGCGGGAGGAACAGGCTGTTCCCTCTGTAAGGACGCCACGTGGTTGCGGTTAGCAGTTTACCATCCGGTGTTGTCTCCACAGACAGTTGTCCAACCAGGGAGGGGGCGATTGCTCTGCTGTGAGCCATCGCTAGTACCTGGAGCACCCAGCAGGCTGCGGGCAGGAAAATCACCTGACACACCCCACAAACACACACCAAACACTGTGGACAAAGATAATCGCAACAGGCAGAGGGGGGCTGTTTCCTGAGCCAGCCCCAGGCTCGGAGGTGGAGGACACTGTGTACTGAGGTCTCTCCCCTGAGCAGGGGCCTCAGTGAGGAACTTGTCACAGCTCTGTGGGCCTGCCCCCCTTCCTCCTCCCCAGCCCCACAGGCTGGGCACAACAACAATCACCTGGCGATCGCAGGCCGTCTTCAGTGAGTCACCCTGCCCACAGCGAGCCTGGCTGGACGATGTTATCAGCTCCCCTGCTTACTTAATTCCTCGGGTGACATCACTACCGCCTCCTTCTTCTCCTTCTCGGCACTGTAGCCTGCAGCCTGGCATATCCTGGAAGGGAAGGCGGTGGAGGTCTCTTGCCAGGAACTACGAGGGCAGGTAAATTGGAACCTTCAGTTCCTTGACCTTTAGCCCCAAGGGGCTTGCCCTAGTTTCTTGCTTTACACACAGGGGCCTCAGTTTACCTCCCAGGAGATGCTGTCTGCAGTGAAGCCCTGGGAGACACATGGCACCCCTACTCTGTGCTCATTCCCTCTCTCCTTGTGCAGAGGAGGTTTCCTGTCGGACAGAGGCCAAGCTGCTTGCCCTTCAATGTGTCCAAGTTTATCCTGGGGTTGTACCCCCAAGTCCAGCCTAAGTTCTGTCTCACGTGGACACAGCTGCCTCTGAGCCTCTGTGATGGGCCTTTGGGTTCCCAGGCTCTCCCAGGTTCAGATGCGGCAGCCCTGCTGGCCTTCTACCTGCCTCTGTGTCCGGCCACCATGCCCTGGGACTCAGCCCCTCACCTCCTGGGAGCCCAGGCCAGCCCTTCCCTGCCACAGCCTAGCATTCCCTTTTGTGTCCCGTCACCTTCACCCTTCCCAATACTGACCTGCAGGCCCAGTGGCACATGGGAAGTGCCGTAGGGTCAGTATAGCAGTGACAGAAGTGACTGGAGATGTGTGTGTTTCCCTTTCAGCCTGGCCTCCTCCTCTGCATCCCAGTGGGATGAGGGAGGGGATTAGTTCCTCTCTCTGAATTGTCCTACTCTACCCCCTCCCCACCATTTGAGCCGGACAGCAGAGCGGGGAGACTGAGAGCCCCCAGGGAGGGGCTGAGCACAGGCCTCCCCAGCTGGACCTCGGTCTGTGATGGGAAGCTGCCCAAGCCTGGCATGCGAGGGAGGCAGCCAGGGGAAGCGGGTGGGGCTGGGCAGGGACAAGAGGCAACCCTCTGAGCTGCCAGACAGCTTCCTCTATGACCCTCAGGGGATAGTTCCTCCAATAGCACTGCCAGAGGCTGGGGAAAGAGGTGTCTAAACACCAGCCACTTTTGCTCTAGTTATTTGACCAAAACGAATTGTTCCTTAGAAGCAAAAAGAAAAAAAAACAAAACCACAAAACCCAAAAAACCTCACCATTGAGGTCATGCCCATCACCCCGTGGGCTGATAAACAAGTCCTGGAGCAGACAGCATCTCTGGGCAGGGTGAGCACCCCCACCGCACCCTTCCCATGGGAAGGGCATCGGAGGTCAGCCTCGCCACTCTGCACACAAACACTGCTGCCCCCTCCGCATCCTGGAATGTTGTAGAATGCTGTTCCAACCTTCTGGAGTGGGGGGGCCCAGAGAGAGGTCAGAGCAAGCCCGGGCTCCTCCCCACACATGCCACTTTCACTGGACTGATGTTTCCTCACCTGTTGAGTGGAGGAGTGATTGAGGTATTAAGTGTGAAGGTACTTGGAAGTGTTCACTGGCCAGCCAAGAGGCTGGGGCCCTGCAGAGAAGGGAAAGGGGAGAGGGAACATTTCAGAGAAGAGATCCCATCTCAATGATTTAAGGTCAGTTGACAACATCTGGCCTCAGATCTGATAGGCTCCCTTTAAGTCCTGAGCTGAGCTCTTATGAATGCTTCTAGTGAACTGCACACCTTGAGAGTGATTGGCACCATTGCTGAACTTGGCTTGTGGTCTGCTCAGACCCTTGGCTCCTTCTCCAAGAATACAACCTAACCAGATTTAATGGGTGTTTTTACTGTTGTACTTCCCTCATTGATTGCAATCTAAGCTCAAATTCTAATCCACCCTGATTGCTTCCCTCAGTTGAAGAGTACAGCCTGACTTCAGCTCTAGTTTGAGCCCTTATTCCTCTTTCTTTTTCTTTGAGATGGAGTCTCACTCTGTCACCCAGGCTGGAGTGCAGTGGCATGATCTTGGCTCACCGCAATCTCTGCCTCCCGGGCTCAAGCGATTCTCCTGCCTCAGCCTCCTGAGTAACTGGGATTACAGGTGTGCACCAACATGCCTGGCTAATTTTTGTATCTTTAGTAGAGATGGGGTTTCACCATATTGGCCAGGCTAGTCTTGAACTCCAGCCCTCAGGTGATCCTCCCACCTCGGCCCCACAAAGAACTACCACTCCTGTCCTGACCCCTTATCCCTCTTTAACTCTGAGCTCAAAGCTCCCGTCCACTACCATAGCCCAAACATAACTTACGCTCATTTGTCCCAAACCAAACTTGTCTTTCTCTCACCAGCACATTCCTCCAATTGAATGCTACATCTTAGCTAACAGTCACATTCCCTGTCATCCACACCAGAGGCTGAGCCACCCCTGACCACTGCCTTCTGTCCAGTGCGTCTTATTGGCCCTCTCATCTGGTGAGTTCAAATGCTTTGGTGTCTTAAGGCTTCATTCCCTCTTCCTCATTCCTCTCCGCCCCTCAGTTTCTGTAGTAATTTAGATCCTCATATCTTTCCTTAAGAACGGCCAGTGGAACCAATCAGAACTCTGAGGCCATCCTCACACAGCTGCCAGGGGCTCTTTTCTGATGCTGTGGTGCCCTCCTCTCTTGGTGTCTCCCTGTCTGCCCCTCCAGCTTCATGCTCTGATCCTCCTGGGCGCAGACCATGTGCATCTGGAAACAGCTGGGCCTAACTGCTTCATTACCTGTGCTCAGGCTGCTGGCAAGGCCCTCCCCTCCTCCTCTTCCCCCTTCCCTGCCTCCTCCAGGAGGCTTCCCTGACTGGAGACACGTGGCTGGTGCTCCTTCCTCTGTGCCCCTACTCTGTCCACTTCCTGCTGAGCATGCTCCTCCCTGGGGTGCCTTCCCAGTTACAGACTCAGCCCTGACCCTGGCTGCAGACAGGGCCTTCTTCTCTCTACCTAGACTGTAGCCCCACCAACCCTATGTGGTGGCTATGTGGCAGGCAGACTTGGGGGTGGGTATCCCGTTTTACCCACTTCCCACTGGGGACCTCGGACAAGTGACTTTCTCTCTCTAGGTCTTCCTTTCCTCATCTGTCAAATGGGAGCATAACATAACCCGCCTCCCAGGATGGGTGGCTGGGCCTGGCACACTGTGAGTGGCAGCACAGGGCGTCCATGCGGCACCCGCTGTTTTGATGAATGGCTAGGACCTGGGAGAAAGTGCAGAGGGACCAGGGCTCTCCAGCACAGTCCTCCTGTTCTTCCCCTTTCTGGCTGTCTGCGATCTCCACCCAGAAGAGGGCTTGGGCGAGGCCACCTCTTCCCCTCTGCAGCACTTCCTCCCCAGGACCCAGTGCTGTCCACACCGGCGGCAGGGTCCAGTGTCAGACTCGTTCTCAGCCGGGGACTGTGTGGGCTGCCACACTCCTCTCCCTGGCTGCAACTGCAGTGCTTTGCTCAATAAGGCCCCAAGGGTTGCTGCAACCACACGGGGACTGAGCCGCTGAGGTGGCACACAGTACACCAGTGGCTTCTAGCTCCAAAGTCCAGATGCTATCCACTCTGCCCTGCTGCTGCCCCTTCCACCTTTCTTTTGGCATCTGAATGACCTTAGTCTCCTCATCTGCAAAATGGGCATAATAATTGCTTCTCTTGCTTCCTCAGCCAGAGGACGGGGAGAACAATGGGTCTGGGCTGGGAAGTTGTGAGGAGGTGGAGACCTCGCTGTGTGCAAGGCAGGCGAGCCTGGCTGGGGCAGGGGATATGACAAGAGGAGCTGCAGGGAGACCTCACCACCCATCCAGCCGCCTCCCATCCTTGGCCAGAGCCGCGTGTCTGAGTCCACAGCGCCCCCTGCTGGCTAGCCGGCCCAGAAGCTCCCTGTGGGCAGCACCAGCCCCACACGGCGTTTCCCCGCAGGGACCACGGGGAAGGAGCGGCGCCTGCCCTCAGGGAGCCCCATCGGAGGAGGGACGTGCATCCAGGCCTCAGGGAGCCCAGACGGGGTGTGGCGAGCCAGGGCTTTTGTCTGAGAAGGGAGCTCCCGAGGCCAAGGAGCATACCATTCTGCTCTGAGGAACCTGCTGAAATCCTTCTGTGGAAGGTCTACGGCCTGCCAGGGAGCCAGCGGTCAGCTCCAAGTCCAGCAGCCACGCCTTGATTAGGGCTGCCCCCACCCCGCTCCCATCCCACATGGACTGTGGGGGGGACATCGGGCAATGACAGACCCTGAGAAGTCAGGCTGGGGCTAGTCAGGTCCCTGGCTAGCCCTCAGGCTGGGCCCCCGTTGGCATCGTGGCGGTGCTCCCAGCCCTCCGGAGCCCAGGCGCCTTCCTCCCCCGACGGACCTTTTCTCCAAGTCAGTGGCTTCATCATCTCAGCTTTTCCTTAGGCTGGTTCTGTGTTGGGTGCTGGGGATTCTGGGAGGAGAAGTCCCTAACTGGCCCTCTGGGATCTCAGACATGCCCTTATCCCCTACCCTACCATCCCCCTTCCCTCCTTCCTCCTCAGTGTCTTCCCTGCTCCCTGGGCTCAGGGGCCTGCTCTGGGAGGAAGGCAGCTGAGGCAAACAGACACCCCCCCAGATTAAAATCCAGCCAGCGGTGCCATCCTTCCGGGATGCTCTCCCAGTCATCCCACATCCTGGGCTCTGCTTACTGTCTTTGAGACTTTCCCCTCAAAATCCCTTCTCCCCCAACTGCCTACATAAGTCCCCAGTGGAATTTCACCTTCTCCAGGAAGCCTCCCTTGCTGGATCTCAGCCTCTGTGGCTTTTCCCAGCTTTAGACTTTTGCGGGATTTCCTGGTACACACTGCTTTATCCTATCTGCCCATAGTAGATGCTCCACGCCTCAGGAAGGAAGATCTATGGCACCTTCTTCCTTGCACCCCTGGGAAGACCGAGGGGACAGTCTCTACATGCTCATTTAAGCCCATTTAAGTCAGTGGTTTTCAACTGGGCACAGTTTTGTCCCCAGGGGACATTCATCAATGTCTAGAGATAATTTTGATTGTCACAACTTGGGGAGGGGGCGGTGCTACTGGCATCTAGTGGGTGGAGGTCAGGGATACTGTGACACCCCACAATGCACAGGCCAGCCCCGATCCCAACAAAGAACTGCCCAGCCCAATATGTCAGCACTGCCCAGGTTAGAAATCCTGACTGAAATAAATTCATAGATTGAGGCATAAATATAGCATCCAAGAAGAGGCAATGGCTCAGGCAGAAGCAAATCATCCCTCTGAAGAAGACAGAGCAGGAGGCTCCCCTCCATGTGACCATCACAGTCCTAGGTCCCTCCCATGCCCTTTCCTGGACTGGTAGTGTCTAAGTGGAGGCTCACCTGAGCTAGAGGAGGACAAGCCAGGGTCTGTCTAGAGAGTCCATGGGGGAAGAGGACTCTGTGTGAGGAGCTCTTTGGGAACAGGCTTGGCCTCAGTTTAGTCATCTGTAAAATGGGGATAGGGTGGCCCCTTCCAGTTCTAATGGTTTAGGGTTCTAAACTGAGTCTCTGATGTGCACAAGTCATTTTTCCCCCTGCTGATGGGCGGGACCCCTCCAGCAGAGCTGAGGGTAGAGTACCGGCTTTGGGTCCCTTCACCAGATGTGTGGGGTTATTGTAGCTATAATTGCCCTTCCGGGAAACAGCTGTGAGAACAAGAATGCTTTGATAGGTTCCATCAAAGCTTCCTTCATGTCTCCTGGGGACTGACTGGGTGGGGGCGCATGAAGAACTTCCAGCTGGGAGCAGCTGTTAGCCAGGCCCCCATGCAGAGGTGGAGGCTTCACAGGGTGGCCCCACTTTGGTTGGGGTTAAGAATGTCCCAGAGGCTGGTCACCCTGAGACGGGCCTCTCTGAGGGCTCTTCGGGGGCCATCTCTGTGCCCTCCTGGGGTGGGCTCGAGTGGCTCAGGGCCCTTGGCTGCAGAGTGGAGGTGGCACTCTCCTGGTATGAAAATCTCTTGTACCACGAGGGGCCTAGCTCTGGCTCCCCGGGGCAGGGGTCCACACAGAGGGCAGGGGAAAGTGAGCCCACAGAGACCCTCTCAGAGATAACCTGGTCTCTGGTTATCCAGGGGACCTGGAGCACCTCCCTCTCCGGATCTCACAGACCTGCCTTATGGGGGAGCTCTATCTGGGGTCCACACCTCACCAGGAAAGGATTGGACTTGGAGGAGAATAAGCCTCTCTGCCAGTCAAGGCCTTTTTAGCACTTTCCACAAGGAAATTGTTGCCCAAGCAGCCTCTTCTGCTAGTGGGGTGTGTGTGTGTGTGTGTGTGTGTGTGTGTGTGCGCGCGCGCATGTGCCTGTGCACACTGGCTGCACCGCGACTGGGCTGGAACATCCCTGGGTCCTATGGTGCGGCTCTGCAGGTAAGGCTACATTTTGGCGTTGGCCCTGGGTCAGATGCTGGAATCTCCACAGAGACATTGAACTCCTCCGAGCCTCAGCTTCCTCGTCTATAAATGGGCACAGTATCAGTTCCTACCTTATAGATTGTTGCTAGGGTCGAATGAGGGAATGTATGTTAAGCATTATAGTGTGGTTGCTGGGGCATAGATTGTGCTCAGTGAGTGCTGGCAAGTGTAGCTTTTGCTGCTGCTGTTGTCATCATCATCATCACCATTCAAGTTAACATCTTGATTTCCAGAATCCAACTTTCAGGTGATCTATTGCTTTAGCCTGATGTGAAAAACAAAGCACTGTCTGGCTTTCCCCACCACTCCATCACCCTCCAAGCAGCTTGCAGAGGCAGTTGGGAGAAGCTTTAGTCCAGGAACACCTTGGACATTTGGGGTACAGGATGAGGACCACAGATGTGGGGTGGCTGGGGATGCAGCTGAGATTGGCTGTGTTCCTGATGCCTTCGGGGAGTGTGTGTGAGATCATGTGTGGTGAGTGTGTGAGGGTGCACAAGTGTGGTCTGCACCGTGTCTGGCATGTGTCTGTGTGGGGCATGTATGCATGCTCTGGGTGAGGGCGCGTGTGTGCCGGGTGTGCACCATGTAGGAATGCTTCTTGGTCCGTGTGTGTGAGGGCTTCGCTGCATTGACCCCCTCTGGGTTTCTCTGTCCCCATGCTCCCCAACTGAGTGCATCTGTGCTTCTGCTGCTGTGTGTGGGTACCTGGCCCTTGGGTCCTTTCTAACAGTGCCCTGGTGGGCTGATTTGTGGGAGCTTCTGCTGCATGAGGGGACTCCAGGGCTGAGGTGAATGGAGGTAGCACAGGCTTGCTGCTTCAGGAGGGCTGAGAGTGGAGGCCTTCTGGGTCTGGAAACATCCTTCTCATGCTAGTGGAAGTTAAAGATTCTTCTTTCCTGCAGTAAAGACTGTCGGGTTATTAAATCTAATTCCGAGCCACAATGGAGTTTAGAGTTCCAACCTGGACTAGTTCTCTCTTTTTACGGCTGGGGATCTGAGACCTATCCAGGGGTGGGGCATGGCTTGAAGTGTGGGCCGTGCGGGCTATAGGCTGCTGTTGGGAACCTCCCTGGCTCTACTCCCTACCCTGAATGGTGTCTCTCTGGGGCCAGAACCAGGGCAGAGGTAGAAGTCTCAGCAGAGAATCTGGGTTTGGGCACAGCTTTTGCTGGGCCTGGCAGGGACTTCTCTGGGAATGGGCCCCTAGAGCGTAGAGTTCCTGATAAACAATGAATACCTTTTTAGTATAGTATCCCCAGCTGTTAATATTGCATGGAACATATTTATGCTAAAAATTATTCATTATTTGTTTGAAATTCAAATTTAACCTGGCATTCTTTTTTTTATTTGCAAAGTCTGGCAACTTAGCGCCAAATGGGCTAAGAGGCTGGGGGAGAAGTAGGGAGACCCAGCCAGCCATGTTCCACCCTGGCCAACAAATTCAGGGCAGCTCCAATCATCTCATGCCTGTTGAGTGATTCCTGGGGCTCAGCCTCGTGCCGGGAGCATGGGGCTTACGCAGTCTGAGGCCCAAGGCCTCTGCCTAGTAGATCCACACAGTCTAACTCAGTGGACCTGAATGGTGGGGCCAAGAAACCAGACTGGCTTAGGACAGCTTTCCTACTGATGTGGCTGCTGTTATTCAAATGTTTGGAGATACTATTGTAATGAATAAAATGCACATTTGTTCCAAGGCAAGCATTGCATAATGGCTGTTGCTATTAAAACTTTTTCTCAATCAAGAGAACACCAAAAGCATAATTACTAGTGAAGAGGGACACATTTAGGGGTGTGATTTTCTACTGAAGAGTGTGAGAATTCTAGGACTTAACCTTTCACCTAGCATAAACCCCATGGGCATGTGGTGAAGGCTATGGATGGACCCCTTCTCAGAATAATGTTTTCAAACGTGTAAAATGAAATTCACAGGGCTGCAGAAGAAACCAATGCTACTAAAATACACTTACCAAAGCATTAAGAAAACAGCTCTGATATAGTAATATGCATGCTTCTTTATTGACACTTTAATGGTGATCACTTTAAAGTGGTGATGAATATAAATGATATTTGAAAAGACTGCAGCAACTCTGATGTGATTTTAAAATGCCTGTGATTTCGGCTGGACTGGTGGCAAAGCTTCAGGTTCTGCAAATACAACTGGAGATTTTTCCTACGTCCGTGTTGAAAGGAGAGGCTGCCTTTCAGTCGGAGCCTAGTGAAAATAAGGATACATTTTTTTTTACCATCTGAACTCATGAATGGCAGCATCATAGGAAAGGTAGAAAAGAGAAAAAAAGAATAAAACAACCCCCACATTCATGGACACCTGAATTCTATTCCCAGACCTCTGGGCGAGAAGGGGCATCTGTGGACCCCAGGTTAACAGCATGTGCTCTTGAGGAAAACCCACAAGGGGATTAGAAAAGAGTTCAGGCAAGAGTCGCTCATGTGCAGAAGTGGGGTGAAATCAGACAGGAGAATGATGGGCAACCTGCAGGCATGGGCCGGTGTGTAGGGGGCTCCGTGGCTGCCCACAGGACCCAGGAAAGACACTAAGTATGCTCCTACCTGCACTGCCTGACCCAGCGCTGCAGACCTCGGGTTAAGCATTGCTCTCCAAGGTCCTTGCTGTGTGGGCAGACCCTGTGCTTCCTGAGCAACCAGCTGTGAGTTGACACTGGGGGATCTGGGCTGTTCTGGAGAGAAGGTCCTGGAGAGAAGGACTCAGGCAGAGCTGGTGACCAGGTGAGACCAGAGGTGCTGTGGGCAGCTTTGAAATGCAGGGGAGGGAGGCAGGAAGGGCGGGGGGGTGTATTCAAGCTAGAGCTGGGTTTTGTCTTCATGGGTAGGAGTGCCAGGATGAGATGCACGTGAGAGGAAACCATGAGGAAGATTCTGGAAATGTATGCCTTTTGCCTCCTTCCTGAACTCCCTGTCTCTCTCCTCTCCTCCCATCTGGAACCAGGATCCAACTTCCTCTTTTTTCAAAATACAACTCAAAACAGATTTAATCTCAGAGGATTTTTCTGTGAGGAGAAGCTGTGGAAGCAAGTTGTTTGTGAGGTTGTAAGATAAAGCTCTGAAAAATAAAAAGGTCATTCGGCACATGAAGTGACTTGAATCTCTGGCTGCTGGTCACCTGCGTCCTGCCTGGACATCAGCTAGGGCCACATCTCAGGGTTGGTTTCCCTCACCTACCTCTTCCTGTCCTAAAGTGGTCCCAGTCCATGGGGACCTTTCAGAAATGACCACCTAGAAACACTAAATTTGGAAAGGCCCTAGCACCCTGTGACCTGTGATAATCCTCACAGGAGGCTAAGAATGAAGATTCCCAGGCCCCTTCCAACTGAATGAATTGGAATCTCCTAGCAGCTTCTGGAGATTCTGCTGCAGCTGGTGCATGAAGTCCACCCTGGGCAGCCCCTGTCCCCGGGCTGGCAGCTTGCTCAGTGAGCTCCTGGAGGTGGTCCGTGTTGGAGGCCTTTCTTTATGCAGTGCCTCAGAGAGGGGGCTTCAGGACAAAACTTTTAAGCCTTGAAAACGTCCTCTTGATAGCCACAATCATTCTGAAGTGCAGTGAGATGGGGTGGGGTAGAGTGGGGTGGGTGTTTCCCAGTGTGTGAGACATGGGATTCTTTCGTACCAGGTGACAGAGGGTCAGCGTTGATACAGTAGAATGTGTTGGAGTCGACTGACAGGGGTTGTCCCAGACACTCCTCAGGTGGTGTAGCAATGATGCTCCTGACCTCCCATCACTCAAGGCCAAGGGACACAAGGGACACAGGCAGTCCCACAGAAAGGAGGGCTTTCCATTCCTCTGGAACAAACTGTGTCTGATACACTGTGGGCAGCCTACATTTATGGTCCTAGACACCTAAAGCCCTTCTCTACAAGCTTTAAATTCCTACCAGGCCAGTATTTCCAGAACTTTTTGAGCAACATTACCATATCATGTAATGTAAAATGTCTCCTCCCACAAACACACAAAATTGTAATTTTGTTTTTTTTTTTGAGACAGGGTCTTGCTCTGTCTCCCAGGCTGGAGTGCAGTGGCCCAATCATGACTCACTGCAACCTTGACCTCCCAGGCTCAAGTGATCCTCACACCTCATCCTCCTGAGTAGTTAGGACTACCGGTGCATGCCACCATGCCTGGCTAGTTTTTATATTTTTTTGTAGAGATGGGGTCTCACTATGTTGCCCAGGCTGGTCTCAAACTCCTGAGCTAAAAGCAATCCTCCTGTCTTGGACTCCCAAAGTGCTGAGATTATAGGTGTGAGTTGCTGTGCTTGGCCAAAACTAGCAACATTTTTAGTTTAAAATTTATGTTGAGGCCGGGCACAGTGGCTCACACCTATAATCCCAGCACTTTGGGAGGTCGAGGCGGGCAGATCATGAGGTCAGGAGATCAAAACCATCCTGCCTAACATGGTGAAACCCTGTCTCTATTAAAAATACAAAAAGATTAGCCGGGCTTGGTGGTGGGCACCTGTAGTCCCAGCTACTCTGGGGGCTGAGGCAGGAGAATGGCAAGAACTCAGGAGGCAGAGCTTGCAGTGAGCCGAGATCATGCCACTGCACTCCAGCCTGGGCAACAGAGTGAGACTCTGGCTCAAAAAAAAAATTTATGTTAAAAATGTATTAATATATGTATGAAAAGTATGAATATGTGACTACACTTATCATCATATGATAATCTGCTTTTACAAAATGGGACACTTTATCAGATGTCAGGAATTCATATTAGGGCTTGCTCAATGCATGAATGATGATGAGAATTCTGTGATCTCTAACACATTTCAGAAGTGCTGTACTAGTCTGTGAGATACTTGAGGACAAGAGTCAGGACTAGTGTCCCCTCATATCTTGGGGTGAACTGTTATATTGGTGGCTCCCAATGAATACTATATTTTGGCATTCATGCCCTTGTATCGTTGTCTTCCCCTCATGGGCTTGAGCATGTAACTTGCTTTGGACAATGTTACATTGATAAGCATGATGCAAGTATAGATCTAATAAGCACTTGCCTCTCCTCTTGGGGCTTGTCCTATCGGAATGCTCTTGAGGAATCTAGCCACCTAGCTGAAAAGAAGCATGGGTAGATTCATGAATGATGAGACAGCACATGGAGAGAGAGAGGCCATGTGGAGGAGCTAAGGCATCAGATATTTTAGTGCAGCCATTTTGGACTTTCTAGGCTAACTCAGTTGAATAAGTGGCACTAAGATGCCACCTGGAGCAGAAGAACAAACCAGCCAAGCCCTGCCCAAATTCCTGACCCACAAAATCATGAGAAATAATAAATCATTGCTGTTTTAAGCCACTACATTTTGGAGTGATTTGTTATACAGCAATAGATAACTGAGATACTTGTAATAGGTGTGTAATAAATATGTATGAAATGACTGAATGGCAAATCACAATTCTAGCCCTGGTGCTAATCTCTTACATTGGTCTTGGATACTCATTAAGCCTTGATCACATCTATTTTCTGGTATGATTCCTATGATGGTTAATCTTATGTGTCAACTTGACTGGTTCACGAAGTGTCCAGATATTTGGTCAAACATTATTCTGGGTGTTTTATGAGGGTGTTTTTGAATGGGATTAACATTTAAATCTGTAGACTAAGTAAAGCAGATTGCCCTCCATAATGCAGGTGGGCCTCATCCAATCAGTTGAAAGTTTAAATAGAACAAAAGGTTGACCCTGCCCTAAATAAAAGAGAATTCTGCCTGACAAACCTAAAATTGGAACATCAGCTCTTCCTGATTCTGCAGTAGCCTGCTGGCCTTCACATGGAAACTGAGACACTGGCTCTGCCGATTTTGAACTTGCCACCCTCCATAATTGCTTGAACCAATACATTATACTCTCTCTCTCTCTCACACACACACACACACACACACACACACACACATACACATGTTCCTTAACTTATGATGGGGATATATCTCAGTAAACCCATCGTAAGTTGAAAATATCATAAATCAAAAATGTACTAAATACACCTAACCTACCAAACATCACAGCTTGGCCTGGCCTAACTTAAATGTGCTCGGAACACTTACATTAGCCTACAGTTGGGCAAAAATCATCGGGAAATACAGTAAACTGTAGAATATCAGTTGTTTACCCTCATAATTGTATGACTGACTGGGAGCTGCAGCTCACTGCTGCTGCCCAGCATCATGAGAGAGTATCATACCACATATTGCTGGCCCAGGAAAAGATCCAAATTGAAAATTTGAGGTATGGTTTCTACTGAATGTATATTGCTTTTGCACCATCATGAAGTGGAAAACATCATAATTCTGAACCATCATAAGTTGGGGACCATCTATGTATACATAGGAGATGTATGTATCTCCTATAGGTTCTGTTTCTCTAGAGAACCCTGACTAATATAGATTTTGCTACCAAGAGTGGATGCTACTATAACAAACACCTAAAAATGTGGAAGTGGCTTTGGAATTAGGTAATGGGCAAAGACTGAAGAGTTTTGAGGTGCATGTTAGAAAAAGCCTAGATTGCCTTGAAGAGACTGTTGGTAGAAATACAAACATTAAAGGCGATTCTGGTGAAGGCTCAGAAAGAAAAGAGTTGTAGAAAAAGTTTCTATCATCTAAGAGAATACATATATCATCATAAACAGAATGTTGGTGGAAATATGAACATTAAATGTACTTATGGTAAGGTCTCAGAAATGAGGAGCATAATGTTGGAAACTGGTGAAAAGGCAATCCTTGTTATAAAGTAGTAAAGAACTTGGCTGAATTGTGTTCAGCCAAGGTAAAACTTGGGAGTGATGACCTTGGATATTTAGCACAGGAGATTTCTAAGCAAAGTGCTGAAAGTGTAGCCTGGTTTCTCCTTACTGCTTATGGTAAAATGCAAGAGGAAAGAGATAAGTTGAAGGAACTGTTACGCAAAAAGGAACCAGAATTTAAAGATTTGGAAATGCTCAGCCTGTCCATATTTCAAAAAAAGAGAAAACACATTTCTCTGCTTGGTGCAAATACCAAAGGCCTGTCTGGACAATCACTCCATAAAAAGATTCCCACGAACTTAATCAACCATCTCAGTTGAAGCCAGGAATAGAGATGGGATTATACTAGCAGAAACACTTCCAGCTGGGACTAAAGAAAACAGAAAATGGAACAGAATGAAAGAAGGCTGTTGGACTTCTGGGATTCTACAGGACAGAACAATAGAGTTATCCAGCTTTGAACATATGTTATCCTTCAAGAAAAGGGAAGAATGACCACTGAAGACAATTTGGAGATTATCAGGGCTGCCACTCACACCCCAGGCCCAGGGGCATGGTTGTTTTTTCCTGTTTTCAGAGAGGGGGGCCACTTTCTTGGTTTCAGTGGGCCAAAGTGTTGCCCAGTGCCTCAGGGGCAAGGTGACTAGCAGAGCTGCAGAATGGGATCTACCACCTAGGGTGGTGGGGGTGATGCAGCTGCCCCAGTGGGCACAGCATTCAGCCAAAGAGGATTATTCATTCTTTTTTGTTTTTTTGAGACAGGGTCTCCTCCTGTCACCCAGGCTAGGATGCAGTGGTGTGATCACGGCTAACTGCAACCTTGACCTTCTGGGCTCTAGCAATCCTCCTGCCTCAGCACCCCTACCCCTGAGTAGCTGGGAATACAGGCATGCACCACCATTCCTGGATAATTTTTGTATTTTTTGTAGAGACAGAGTTTCGCCATGTTGCCCAGGTGGTCTTGGACTCCTAAGCTCAAGTAATCCTTCCGCCTTGGCCTCCCAAAGTGCTGGGACTACAGCCTAATGGACTGCAGATCTAATGGAATTTTCCTTGCTAGGATTTAGATTTGTTTGGGATCCATTGCCCCTTTCTTCTTTCCAATTTCTGCCTTTGGAATAAGGATGTCTATTCTATGCCTGCCCACCATCGTATTTTGGAAGCACATAAGCTTGTCTGGTTTCATAGGTTCACAGCCGGAGAGAATTTTGCCTCAGGATGAATCATACCTCAAGTCTCACCAATACCTGGTTTAGATATTCAGTGAGATTTTGGACTTGGAATTGATGTTGGAATGGGTTAAAATGTTTGGGGGTGCTGGGATGGGCTGAATGGATTTTGCTTGAGAGAAGAACATGAATTTTAGGGGGCCAGAGGATGGAATGTTTTGGAGTAAATTGTATCTCCCCACCAGATTCACATGTGAAAGCTCTGACTCCCAATGTGACCCTATTTGGTGATAAGGCCTTTGAGAAAGTAATTAAGGTTAAATGAAGCTAAGCGTGGTGGCTCATGCCTGTAATCCCAGCCCTTTGGGAGGAGGCAGGCAGATCACTTGAAGTCAAGGGTTCGAGACCAGCATGGCCAACATGGCAAAACCCTGTTTCTACTAAAAATACAAAAATTAGCCGGTATGGTGGGGCTTGCCCATGGTCCCAGCTACTCAAGAGGCTGAGGTGGGAGAATCTCTTGAGCCTGGGAGGCAAAGGTTGCAGTGAGCTGAGATGGCGCCACTGCACACCAGCCTGGATGACAGAGTAAGACTTCATCTCAAAAACAGACAAAACAAACAAAAAAGGTTAAATGAGGTTCTAAGTGTGGGGTCCTAATCTGATAAATTGGTGTGCTTATAGAAAAGGAGAAAGTGCCACAGCCCTCCTCTCTGCATGCATGCACCGAGAGAAGAGACTGTGAGAGAGCACGGCGTGAAGGAGCAATTCAAGGAGAGAGGCCTTATCAGAAAACAACTCTGCTGGCATTTTCTTTTCTTTTTCTTTTTTTTTTTTTTTTTTTTTTTGAGACAGAGTCTTACTCTGTTGCTGGGTTTGGAGTGCAGTAGTGTGAACTTGGCTCACTGCAACCTCTGCCTCCTGGGTTCAGGAGGAACCTTCCTCAGCCTCCCGAGTAGCTGGAATTACAGGCACCCACCATACCTGGCTAATTTTTTTGTATTTTTTGGTAGAGACGGGGGTTTTACCTGTTGCCCAGGCTGGTCTTGAACTCCTGACCTCAAGTGATCCACCTGCCTCAGCCTCCCAAAGTGCTGTGATTACAGGCATGAGCCATCATATGCAGCCCTATGCTGGCATTTTGATCTCGGACTTCCAGCCTCCAGAAGTGTGAGAAAATAAATTCTTGTTTAAGCCACTCAATCTGTGGTATTTTGTTATGGCAGCCCAAGCAGACAAATACAATTCCCCATAGCAATTTGCAGAGGAGTCATGAAGACTTAGATTTCAATTCTAGCTTTCACTGATTCATTCATTCAGCCAATATTCAAGTTCTGCTATGTGCTGGACACTGTGTCTACTGATTTCCACATCCACTGAGTTTCAATGGTGAGCAAAATGCACGTGGTTCTCATCCTCAAGGAGCTTAAAATCATGTAAGGGAGACATATTCATCAAATAATTACTCAAAGAGACATAAAATAATAACAGCAATGAGTGCTCTAGGAGGATGTCGCCTAGTCAAGCAGGTCAGGGAAAAGTTTTTGAAGAAGTGACACCAGACCTGAGATACAAAAAGGGTGATTAGGAGTCAACCAGGTGAAGATGGGGAGGAAGGGTGTTCCATGCAGAAGAAACAGCATGTGCAAAGAATGCTTCTACCAAGGAGGAGGCTAGTGGGTGTTCAGGGGACTGGAAGAAGGCTGCCATGACCGAAACGGAGAGAGGAGGAGCAGAGTGGGAGGGGCTTGAGAAGAGGCTGGATGGCACAGGCCGGGCAGACCATGCCCAGGTCTTTGTCATAAGGGCAGTGGGAAGCCACTGAGCTGGCTTAACCTGGGAGTTGGCATGGCTAGATTTGCATTTCCAAAAAGGCACTCAAGGCTGCCATGGGGGTGAGCGTGGTGGAGTGGAAGAAGACTTGTATGGGGACTGGCAAGGATGCTCCTGCAGGAGTCAGGAGAGGCATGCGGGGGCCTTGGACCAGGGTGGTGGCAACAGAGATGGAGGAAAGGGCAAGATTGGAGAATGATTTATTAAGGCAAAAAAACTGGACTTTGGTGCCCAATTGTCTATAGGAGGCGAGGACAAGAGAGGAGCAGGGATGATCTGAGGTTTCTGGGTTGAGTACCCAGGTGGATGGTGGTGCCATCTGATTATAGAGAGATGATGGGGAAGACCAAGTTAGGGCTGGGGGCCGCTATTTACCAATTGCATGAGCTTGGACAGGTTACTTTTAAGCCCCTGTATGCTTCAGTTTCCCCATCTGAGATAAGTGATGTGAGTTGATATTTGTAGAGTATCTGCTCAGAGCAGCTGCTCCTGCATATCAAGCTTTCTGATCTTTTCCTCTGTGAAGTAGCCCCGGCAGATGCTCTTGTTCCATTTTTAAGGATGAGGAAGCTGAGTCTGCAAGATTGGAGTCTTGCCCAAATCCACATACTTTGAAACCAGGCTTACAGGCAGGTGGTGGGAGGAGGCTTCCCTCCCTGTCAGTCTGCCTTCAACATCAGCTCATAGAGCCTAAGAGCAGAAATTATTCATCCATAAGTTGCTCAGCCTTCACTGGAGGTCTGGTATGGGTGGGGAGGAGGGAACATAGTTCAGGTGAGAAATGCAATTAGGGGAGGGGACAGAGCAGTGTTGGAGTGAGCAGGGTGAAATTTAATTTTAAGCACCAAATTCGTGTCATAGCCAATTTCCCAAATGTGGGCTGCTCACAAAGTTTCTTTTTTCACTCACATAAAGGCTCAGATGCTGTGATTGGCAGGCAGCCTTCCTCTGAGTGGAGGTTCAGGCACCCAGGCTCCTTCCACCTTATGGCTCTGCTGTCTCTAGGCCATGAGGTCAGGCAGTGGGGGAAAGAGAGGTGGATGAGGCACATCTGCCTAACATCCTCAGCCCAGAAGCGAGACACGTTGCTTCTGCTCACACTCCACTGGCCACCCTGGATGGCAAGGGAGCTGGAACTGTAGTCTAAATAGGCGCCTAGGGAGAAGGGAAAGGGAGTTTTGGTGATAAGCTTCTCAGTCCTGCTGTAACAGGTCAGAGCTGATACATCCTAAATATTATATTCTGGAGCCTGGTAAAGAGAGACATATCTTACTGGACAGGAACCTGAACTGCTCCAGGCCAGGCTCCCAGGGTCCATCTAGGACTAGGCCTCTTGGTCAAGGTGGAGGGGAGGGGACAGAAAGGCTGTCCAGGCTCTGCTGGGATTTCTCCAGGAGGGGAGAGGACCAGCCTTGGGGTAATCAAGCTGAAGGAACCAAGCTTGATCCCATGCACTGGCTGAACGGGTGGCAGGAAGGCTCCTTCTGGGTATACTTTTGTGAGCCACAGAAATAGCCTCTGGCCAAGGCCAATGGGGAATTTGTCCCAAGTTTCAGAAGAGAGTGGGCTGTGCAGAGCCAGTGAGCAAAGCCTCTTGTATTGCACATAATTAAATGTTTGTGGACTGCCAGAGAGAGGGGCATTGGTGTGAACTTTACGTGGGTGGCCTCATTGAGAAGGGATATTTGAGCAAAGACATGAAGATGCTGAAACATGAGGATACTTCAGGAAGGGCAGAGGGAACAACAGGTGCCAAGGCCCTGTAGGAGGAGCAGGGGTGCTGTGTTCTGGACCCCTTGCCTTCATCCAGGCCAGAGATGATGGTGGTAACCGTGGGTAAGAGAGAAGGAGAAGTGGTTAGATTCTGCATCTATTTGGTAGGTACCTCCCTCCTTCCTCCTCTTCCTTTCTTGGTTTTCTGGGAGTGACTTGTGAAGACACACTAAGGTGTTTCTACCTCTGTGCCCTTTTATAGACATGTATGCCCCATGAGGGCAGGGAATGGGCCTTACCCTTATAGCGGGCTCAGGCACAGCTTATCCCTAGCACCTGGTTAAACATGTCTGTGTCCTGAGTCATCAGATTTCCTGGGGCTGAGCCTGGGTGTATTGCTCATGATGAGAAAAGCTTTCTTGCGGCTCGGACACTCCTGTCCCTCTTCCAGAGGAACTGTCCTGTGTATCCAATCAAAGGAGATGGGGCTTCAGTGTCTTTTTTTTTTTTTTTTTTTTTTTTGAGATGGAGTCTCACTCTGTCACCCAGGCTGGAGTGCAGTGGTGTGATCTCGGCTCACTGCAACCTCCACCTCCTGGGTTCAAGCAATTCCCCTGCCTCAGCCTCCCAAGTGGCTGGGATTACAGGCACGCACCACCACGTCTGGCTAATTTTTGTATTTTTAGTAGAGACGGGGTTTCATCATGTTGGCCAGGCTGGTCTCGAACTCTTGACCTCAAGTGATCCACCCGCCTCAGCCTCCCAAAGTGTTGGGATTACAGGCATGAGCCACTGCGCCTGTCCAGGCTTCAGTGTCTTGAGTACCAGAGAGTCACAGTCCATCCATTCTTCCCAGCCCCACTGTGAAGTGCTCAGGAGCTCAACAGTCGACAAATTCCTGAGTTCTGTTTTGTCCCTGATAATGCCTGCCTGCTGGTTTCCTGGGGAAGTGACGGGGGCACATATGGCTGTGCCCAGCAGGTATCCCTGGCCCAAATCAGCTTGGCCTGTGCTCAGGCGGGGAGTGTTGGGCTCTGCATTGCTCACTCATTGATGTCAGGAGGAACCCACAGGAGTGTCTTGAGCTTGGTTGTGGAATGTCCATCACCCACAACCTGCAGCCTTTGTTTAACCTGGGCCCTTCCCTGCAACACCTCTTGCCCTCTGACTTTTGCAGAAACTTGGGTGCAACTGATATTTACAATCCAGCTGGCTCTCGATGTTTGGGAGGGCTCTGTCCACAGGCCTTCCACAAGCCCCACAGTCTTGAATGCAAAATGTTGGTGTGGGCTTCCGGCTTTCTCTCGAATGGTGTTTTCTTGAGAGTTGTGTGTTTCCTGTGCTCTCATGCCACAAATTAACTGCCTTTTTACTTTTCCCACAGTTTTTATCTCTCTTTCTGTGTGGCAGGGTCTTACAGTGTAGTTGTTAAAAGTGTGTGAACTGGCCAGGCATGTAATCTCAGCACTTCGAGAGGCCATGGTGGGCAGCTCTCCTGAGGTCAGGAGTTCGAGACCAGCCTGGCCAACACGGCGAAACCCCATCGCTACTAAAAATACAAAAATTAGCCAGGTGTGGTGGTGCGCATCTGTAATCTCAGCTACTTGGGAGGCTGAGGCAGAAGAATTCCTTGAACCCAGGAGGTGAAGGTTGCAGTGAGCTGAGATTGTGCCACTGCACTCCAGCCTGGGCGACAGAGCGAGACTCCATCTCAAGAAAAAAAAAAATGTGTGAACTTTGGAATTGGACAGATTTGAGTGGGCATCGCAGCTTCTGCTCTTACTGGCTGTGTTGTGTCTGGCAAAGTCCTCTGAGTCTCAGTTTACTCATCTGTAAAACGAAGACAATCGCAGTATCTACCTAGTAGCTTAGTTGTGAAGCTTCATTGAGGTAGTAACATAATGTCTGGACCCACAATAGATAAGAACGATTATTACCCTTAATGAAAACCCTACTGGGTGCGGTGGCTCATGCCTGTAATCCCAGCACTTTGGGAGGCTGAGGAGGGCAGATCGCTTGAGCCCAGGAGTTCGAGACCAGCCTGGGCAACATGGTGAAACTCTATCTCTACAAAAAAATACAAAAATTAGCCGGGCGTGGTAGCATACACTTGTAGTCCCAGCTACTTGGGAGGCTGAGGTGGGAGGATTGCTTAAGCCTAGGAGGCAGAGGTTGCAATGAATGGAGATTGCTCCACTGCACTCCAGCCTGGGCAACAGAGTGACACATTGTTTAAAAAAAAAAAAAAAAAAAAGAACAAACCCCCGCCAAAAAAAAAGAAAAGAAAAAGAAAACCCCCCCAAAAAAGAAAAGAAAAAACCCCCCAAAAAAAGAAAAGAAAAAACCCAAAGCTGCTTGTGGGGGCTTTCAGTGCTGGGCGCAGGCCAATGTCCCCAGCCAGCTCTGAGGCTTGTTCCTACTTCCACCAGCCTCTCAGCCCAGTCCACTTCAGGCCAGGGGAAAATACGAAAGCCCTGCTTGTTCTGGGTCTTCGGGGGAGTCTGTGAATAGCTGAATCCATGAATGATGCCTCTGCAGGTGCCAGGGACCCACGGCTCCACCCTCACCCAGTGCAAGTGCTGCCTGCCAGACCCTTGTCAGCGGTTACAACCTCCAACTGCCTCCCGCTGCCCGAGTTTTATCAAAAGCTCAGTTGAGAGAAATAAAGTTCATGGGGGTTATTTAAAGGTCATGCATTCCATCCATTCTTCCAGATAGGACTTATCCCTGAACCAAGTCGGACTCTCACGAAGCTGAGTCGTTCTTGGAGCACAGTATTTAGTCTCCACAGAATCTCTACTATGTCCCTCCCTTATGATGGAGACTTGAAGGAAAATGGCTGAAGGGGTCTGGCCATTATGTTTATTTTGGGATGTTGCTGCTTTAGCTAGTGTTCTCTGTAAGTCCTATGAGTGGAATGAATATATTTTAGGCTCTAGTTTCCAGCAAAATTCTGCATCCTCAGAGGAATTAGGGGGCTTCTGACTTATGGGCAATGTGACTCATGAAACTAATCCCAATTCCCACTTTACTTGGGTTGCTGGGAAGCTCAGAGCCAAATTTGGCACTCATCCTTAAGAATCTTAGAGGCTCTTAAAGACTCCGTCTCAAAAAAAAAAAAAAAAAAAAAAAAAAAAGAATCTTAGAGGCTCTTGTAGGCTGGGCACGGTGGCTCACGCCTATAATCTCAGCACATTGGGAGGCCGAGGTGGGCGGATCACAAGGTCAGGAGATCGAGACCATCCTGGCTAACATGGTGAAACCCCGTCTCTACTAAAAAAATACAAAAAAATTAGCCAGGCGTGGTGGCAGGCACCTATAGTCCCAGCTACTCGGGAGGCTGAGGCAGGAGAATGGTGTGAACCCGGGAGGCGGAGCTTGCAGTGAGCCGAGACCACGCCACTGCACTCCAGCCTGGGCAACAGAGCGAGACTCTGTCTCAAAAAAAAAAAAAAAAAAAAAAAAAAAAAGGAATCTTACAGGCTCTCTTGGGCTGTTTTAAAGGAGATGATTGCTTTCCAGGTGCTGGTTTCTAACAGATGGGATTATAATTATTATTTTCTATGTATCTTGTCAATTGCTTCAGGGCTTTAGTGGGACCGGAGTGGGAGTAAGTAAATAAAATCATCCTCATCCTGAAAACAAAAGAGGAACGGAGAATTGGCCTGGGTGAGTGAGAGAAGGAGGAGGCAGCCAGGGGGAGAGATGGTGCAGGGCCTGGTGGTGACAGGACAAGTGTCCCTTTCTAGGCTGCTGTGGTGATGCTGAAGGGTCTGGCTTCACTGACCCAGGGGGTGTGAAAAGAGGATTTTCCATGAATTTGAAAAGAGAACCACAGTCATTGCTCAATTTGCACTTCTCCCCGTGGCCCCCAGGCTTTGGGGGGTATTTTTGTAATGTTGTGAAACAGTGAAACTTGCAGTGTCTCCTTTCTCTTCCTCTTCTCTCCCAACCCAGTCACTCCTACCCATTTCTTTTTCTTTTTTAAACCATGTTTTGTTCCTTCCCTTCATGTGGCCACTGGTGCAGGGGTGTGAGCTGGGCTGCCCACTATGACTGCTCCTCCATCTCTGGGCAAGACAGGAGTCCCTCTGGACCAAGGCCCATAATTTGCTGCTGGAACAAACAGAAGAGGGTCAAGCAGTTCGGATCCTCAACGAAAGGGTAGCAATAGAGCAGCAAATACTACTTGAAAACTCTACTGTGTGCCACTTAGGAACCATTATCATTGCCATTTCATTTTACTTATTTAAGTCTGTCCTATGCTTTAGCTCATGGTACATGTTCATTATTTGTTTGTACAAGGCCCCTGCATCTATTTGTTTGTTTGTTTGTTTGAGACAGGGTCCTGCTCTGTCACCCAGGCTGGAGTGCAGTGGTGTGATCATAGCTCACTGCAGCCTTGAACTCCTGGGCTCAAGCAATCCTTCTACCTCAGCCTCCCAGGTAGCTGGGACTACAGGAGCATGACACCATGCCTGGCTAATTTTTAAATATTTTTGTAGAGATGGGGTCTCACTATGTTACCCAGGCTGGTCTCTAACTCCTGAGCTCAAGTGGTCCTCCTTCCTCAGTCTCCCAAAGTGCTGGGATGACAGGCATGAGCTACCACATCTGGCCCATTTGTCTGCTTATCCATTTACTTTGCCCAGAGTTTCTCATTGGCTGCACTATTGACATATCAAGTCAGATCATTCCTTTTATGCAGGCTGTCCTGTACATTGTAGGATGTTTGGCAGCATCCTTGGCCTCTCTACTACATGCCAGTATTACCCACCCCCACACCTCCGCTGTGACAACCAAAAATGTCTCTGGATATTGCCAAATGTCCCCTGGGGAAAGGGGGCAGAATCATCTCAGGCTGAGAACCACCATCCCCTTGTCCCCTTCCTCACTCCCCTCCTCTCCCGATAGAAGCCTCTCTGATGCATCTGCTGTGTGTCCTCCTGTTTGCACACATCCTTGCAGCTCTGTTCACTGCCCCATTCATATCCTTTGCCCACCTTTCTATTGGAGTTGCCATCTTCTTTGGATCTGCAAAGGGCAGTCCTTGTGTTTTCTTTTCTTTTCTTTTCTCTTTTTGAGATGGAGTCTCACTGTCACCCAGGCTGGAGGGCAGTGGTGTGATCTTGGCTTATTGCAACCTCCACCCCCTGGGTTCAAGCGATTCTCATGCCTCAGCCTCCCAAGTAGCTGGGATTACAGGCTCCCGCCACCACGCCTGGCTAATTTATGTATTTTTAGTAGAGACAGGGTTTCTCCATGTTAGTCAGGCTGGTCTTGAATTCCTGACCTCAGGTAATCCACCTGCCTCGGCCTCCCAAAGTGCTTGGATTACAGGCATGAGCCACTGTGCCTGGCCAGTCCTTGTGTTTTCTAAATATGAGTCCCACGTTGGTGTGGACTGTGTTTTCTTCTCCTTTTCTGTCATCAATCTGCTAACTCTTGCCTTACAGATGAGGAAGCAGAAGTGCACAGCCATAGCTGCCGATGCTCACACTGCTAGTAAGTGGTGAGCCAGGTCCAGGTCTCTGTCTCCAGAGCCCAGGCTCTTGACCCCTGGGCTACAGCAGTGTCCCTTCCATTCAAATATGACTTTGCAGGCAGGCAGGCAGGCAAGGTCAGGCCCTGAGGCCTGGGCAGGGAAATGAGGTGGCTCACTCCAGGTCATGCAACTTGACAGCAGCATCACCCAGGTCACCCTGATGTGATGCCAAGTGTCTTGGGAATTGGTTTTAATTTTTTTTTTTTTTTTTTTTGGTTGAGGAATGACCAAGTGATTTCGCTTAAATGTCCAATAGGAGGCTGTGGCTCCCGTGAGAAGAAGAGGTGGGGATCTGAGGGTGTCTGTGCGAGGAGGCTCCTTTGTTGGCTCTGCATGGTGCTCACAGACACATGATTGGGCAGATTTCTGGATTTGGATCTTCTGGCCTGGATCTCTGTGCCCGCGACCCTGGCAGAAGAGTGCTTCTCTCCAGGCCCAGGGGATGATGGATGGAGGGGAGCCAGGTTTTGTTCCCTAAATGCCATTCACATGACTCGCTGACCTCAGAGTCCTTCCCCTTTCTCTTGTCTTTTTCTCCTTCACTGCATTCTGCCCTGCTTTGGTTTCCCTTCTGTATTTTCCTTTTTTCAATCTGCACAAAGCCCTTGGAGGGCTGGGGCTGAGCTGGGGCCTCTTGGCTCTGGCTGAGGTTGGTTTCCAGTTCCTGGACTGTAGCCCTGGGGCTGTCTGCCTTCAAGGGCCATAGTGAGACTTGGGAGGTGGGAGGTTTGGGAGGAAGCAAGCCGGCCAATGAGCCAGTGCTTGGAGGCTGGTCCTCTCCTGCATCCTCAGGGCAGGACCTCTGAGCCACCAAAACTGATGACAAACACCTAGTTCAGGCCACAGCCACTCCCTACCCATCCCTGACAGACATGCCTAGTTCATTCCAGATCTCTTCCTACCAGCCTCAAGATCCTTCTCAGCAGAGAATGTGGGACGGAAATGTATCACCTCTGGCTTATAGCTTCATCTTTACTTCCTGGAAGCCTTTCCCACTGTGGTTCTCAACCCTGACCGCTCAGCAGAATCACCTGGGTAACTTTCCAAACAGACTGATTTCCAGGCCCCAACCCAAGATTCAGATTTCATGGGTCTGGAGTGTGACTGGGGGCTGAGATGTTGTAAAATCTCCCTGGGTGATTCTGCTGTGTGGCCAGGACTGAGAGCTACTGTTTCACTGAGGTCAGAGTGTTGCAGAAAGAGCACAGAAGGCAGGTGGGGGACTGAGTTCACATCTGGACAGCCCTCAGGTGGCAGCATGTCTCTCAGCAAAGCCCCTTCCCTCTCCAGGCACTGGGCAGGAGCACCCTAGGGAGAAGTGACCGATTTGTGGAGTTTTAGACTCAGAAAGGGCCAGGAAACCAACCAAGCTATCCCCTCATCCTGCAGAACAGAAGACTGTCTGGAGGGGGTGGAGTAGCCAGAGTCTCACAGGGCACTGGCAGGGTTGGGGGTGTGGGAAGCCAGGCTAGGCTTTGGGCTGCCTCCTCCCGCTGGCTGGGCCCCTCAGTGAGTCCTCTTTAGATTAGGATGTTGGGAACATGATGTCTCCCCACTGTTTACTCGAAAAGGAGCCTGTTCTCTCAGTGCCTGGGAGTGGGGAAGCAATGGCTAGAGTTAGAGGGTGTTGGTCTCAGCCAAACTTGGCAAGAGGACTTTTGCAGTGCCGCTGACTGTCTGCAGCTGTTTTATAGGCCCAGTGGCTCAAAAGGGGAAGTGTGGCTGCATTTAGAATGTTGTCCACAAGGAGGAATGGTGGGGGTGGGAGTGGGGGTGGGGCTGACAAGGGTGGCCAGGCTGGGGAGCTGGAGGAGGAGGAGGGATGCAGGCAGGACCTGTGGACAGGGGCTTGATTTGGGGCCGACAGGTTGTCACTGTGGAAACTCTTGGGTTTGAGGGGATGGAGATAGGGGAGAGTGAAAGGGAGGCAGACAGAGAAGAAAGGGGAAGGGGGGAGGGAAAAGAGCTCCCAGCTGGGAAGCCTGGCTTTTCTTAGGTTGGAAGCAAACACGAAGCGTGCTGGGAGCATGCCCAGCCATGCCCCGAAGGCCCAGGAAGGGGTTTCCTCTAAAGGGGAGCAGGGAGATGGTGAGAGGTGCTGGAAAGGTGGAGGTTTTCTCAACACAGTCCAGCCCACAGTAGGGGATGTGAGAGGAAGAACTCTTCCTTCCCCCAAGCTATACAGAAATATCTCTGATATCTGAATCCATTTAGGCTACGATAACAAAATATCATGGACTGGATGGCTTATAAACAACAGACATTTAATATCGTAGACTGGATGGCTTATAAACAGTAGGTATCTATTTCTCACAGTTCTGGAGGCTGGAAGTCCAAGAGCAGGGTGCTGGCAGATTCAGTATCTGGTGAGGGCAATCTCCTCATAAATGGTGCCTTCTTACTCTAACCTCACATGGCAGAAGGGGTGAGGGGTCTGTCTCAGGGCATAATATAAGGGCACTAATCCTATTTATGAAAGCTCCACCCCCAGGACCTAATCACCTCCCAAAGGCCCCCCTCCTACCTCCATCACTTTGGGGGTGAGGATTTCAACATATGAATTTGGGGGGGACATAAACATCTGGACAGCCTGAATGAAATGTACCATCCCTATGGCCAAGAATGCACCCAACCCTTCCCAGGGCTGACCTGGGGCTCAGGTCTCCATGGTAGCAACAGGAAGATTGGTACACAAGGCTCCTGGCCCAGGGGTTAGAGGCTGGAAGACCTCAGAGAGCCTGATTGAAGATCCCCATGCCTCAGGCTCCTGTTCCTGTTAATGACAGGGAGATGCACCTCCCCTACACTATCACAAATGTCGTGTCCCAAGCATCAGGGAGAAACATGGAGCTCCTGCTGATCGTGGGTCACACTCCCCCTGCTTCCCTCAGGCCTATTGCTCTCCCTTAGTCACTGGCACCTGCAGGGTGTTGCTCTCTGCTGCCCCCCCATGCCCTAGCCTTGTCCCTACTGTATATGTGGGGATAGAGTGATGGGGTGGTGGAGGTGGGGGGTGGTGGTACCATAACTTCAATCCAGAGCTTTCCTACAGAAGATCCTGCCTTCACCAGAAAAGTGCTTTAGCAAAGGTCCCCTTCCCAAAGTAGCCCCACCCAAAAGGACCATGAGAAGAAGACCTTATCCTAACTGTGATCATATTAGACTGGGCATAGAGAGCTCCACCACCTTTGGTGATAGATTCAGCAGCCAGAGAGATCTGCTCTGAGGGTGGGAGTTAAAGCAGAGAGGGGAGGTTTGCATTGGTTCTGACTCTGTGGTTGAGCATCTGATGTCAGAAGCATGACTCCCAAAGAGCCTTCTCAGTGTACCCTGGGGAAGAAGGCAACTCAACTCAACCCAACCCAACTCAAGCCAATTCAACTCAACCCAACCCAACTCAACTCAACCCCACTCAACCCAACTCAACTAAACTCAATTAAACTCAACAAAACTCCCATTCATTCACTCTGTGATTTAACTAGTATGTACTAGTCACCAACAATGTGTCAACCACTGTGCTAAGTGCTAGTGATGCGGAAGGGAGCAAACAAGACACAGCCCTGCCCTCATGGAGCTTCAAGTCTGGTAGAGGCACTTAAGGGCACATCATGGGTCTCTGTCTCTATTAAGCTCATGAGGATGGCCATGGGAGGGTAGGGAGAGGAAAGGCCCTTACCTCTGTGGTCTCACTGGAGAGACAATATTCATATACACAAAACACTCAGAGAATGAGGCAATGTTTAATAAGTCCATTGTTGACTCTGGTAGCCACTAGGTGGGCCTGACCACTAACTAATCTTGAAAAAAAATAATTTGGCCTGATGCAGTGGCTCACACTTGTAATCCCAGCACTTTGGGAGGCCAAGGCAGGCAGATCACTTGAGGTCAGGAGTTCAAGACCAGCCTGCCCAACATGGTGAAACCACATCTCTACTAAAAATACAAAAAATTAGCCAGGCATGGTGGCATGTGCTTGTAATCCCAGTTACTCGCAAGGCTGAGGCAGGAGAATAGCTTGAACCCAGGAGGCAAAGGTTGCAGTGAGCCGAGATTGTGCCACTGCTCTCCAGCTTCGGCGACAGAGTGAGACCCTGTCTAAAAAAAAAAAACCCAAAACAAACAAAAAAATTAGTTCTGACATGAGTGTATTGGACTGGAAAATCCATGTGGACTCTGCCTACTTTCTTGGTTTCTTCTTCCATTTGGCTATCTACCCCCTTCTCTTCCTCCTCCCACCTCACTTAGAGCTAGAAACCTTCCATGGCAAATGATTGGATTCTAGGTTTGGTTAAATGCCTACCATTTGCAAAGTACACTGCTAGCTGCAGTAGGATTCAGAGGTAAACAACACTGGCTTTCCCCTTAAGGACGCTGGGCCTGACTTGGGTTCACAAATTGCTATAACAGAAGATAGTAAAAGATGTGTGCGTCTTTGGACTGCATTTTACCAGTTCAAATATTTTATTTTTAATAATATATAATAAAATATAAGATATAACAGGAAAATGAAATGCACAGATCTTAAGCATGCAGTTCCAAGTATTTTGAGTGTGAATGTGACTGTGTGTTGCAGGGGGAAGGTAACAGGAGAGTTGAGTCCCTTCACTGGGTATGGGATTTGGAATATCAGTGCTATCATGTTTCGGCATGTCTACTGCCTACCATTTTGTTTTTAAATTTTCCAACTTCAGTAAGGTTATAAGACTATATAAGGAATTCCTGTATACCCTTTCCCCAGATTCACCGATTATTTACATTTATGAAATCATTTGAGAAAAATTTAGAGACATCTTGCCCCTTTACCCTTAAATACTTCAGTTTATATTTCAAGGACATTCTTTTACATAGTCTGGCTTCGTCTTAGCTGAGCCTTGGTCATTTCATTTTTAGACACTATTGGGTCATTCTATATCTTAAGTAAAGCTGATTTAATGGGAGAGAGAGCTGGATTGGTTTTCTGCTTGATGCTGTGCTGGTGGCCTGGCTGTTGGGGGCTGCCTAGGTCACAGGGTCCCCCTGGGAAAATCTGTTGACTTCCGCAGCTATGCTTGAGTCTGCTTGTTACTGGACAGCTGGTCAGTCCCTTTAGAGGCTTGGCTGAACTCTGTGCTCTCCTTCCCTCTACTTTGTTCTCGAGTTTTCTGCACATCCTTCTACCCACAGATGTGAATGTCGTGTGATGTTGGCTTTCCAGTGTCTTGCATGGCGTGGTAGCAGCAGAAATGCGCTTGGCTGGGCACCCTCTCTGGGCCTTGGAGGCCAGCCTGGGCTCCTCTGAAAATACAGGCAGCTTCCTTTCCCTGACTCGCCTGGAGGAGCCAGGCCCTGTGGTGCGGTCTGGCTCTGAGGCCTGTGGTCCTGCTTGGGACTGGCAGTCTTAGGCTGAGGGAACATTTTCCAGAGTATAGCCGAGGGACAGAATGTCTCAGTAAGACGGGCTCGGAGGGGCAGGGTTTTGGAAATGCCTCTGCTTGTTCTGGGAGGCGTTCAGGATGCTGAGGTTTTGGAAATCCATGGCGGCTCTTCACAACTGCTCCCAGCTTTGGGAGGAGGAATAGACGGGTGCTCGTTTCCTCGGGTTCAGTGGCAAAGGTGAAGCCCAGCACTGCCGACCTGGGATCTGGGCCTCTCCTGGGCCTGGGGAGGACACTGGACTTTGAAGAGGAATGCGGCCTAGAAGGCCTGGACCCTGGAGTCATGAGATGCTGCTCCCATCCAGTAAGCCCTGGCTGGAGCTCTGCTGGGCACCGACCCTGGCATAAAACCAGTGGGGCCTCTGGGCCTGCACTCAACAGTGCCTCTGATGGAGCAGGTAGGAGAACCCCACGCAAATTCACGAGGCAGAACAGAACACGCTGGAGGCATTTAACCAGGCAGACACGTCTCCTGCAAGGAGAGGCCAGGGAAGGGAGAGCTCAGATGCCCCGAGCTGCCAGGGGATGCTTAGGGGAGGAAGTGAGGCCTGAGCCCCACTTTCTAGCACCCTCTCCCTTCTTCTGTTTTGCTTTTGTATACAACCAACATGCCCAGGGTCCAGTTCCAGCTCTGTTCTGTGATCGTGGACAAGTCCGTTTATCTCCTTGGGCCCATTTCCCGCCTGTGAAATGGGACGTGGAGCACTGGAGCCACCTTCCCGGGACAGTGCTGAGTGGTAACCAAATGTTGGTGGGCTTCAGAGGTGCTTGGAGAGCTTAGGAAAATGCAGATGCCTGGGAAGTTGGGAGCCTGAATTCCCGGTGGTGAGGCCCAGGCGTGTGTAGGCATTGCTTTCAACCAGCTCTCCTGGTGGTCTTTGGAGCGGAGCTGCGTTACTGTGGAGGCACCACATCCCCCGCCCCTAACTTAACTGCAGGCTCCTTGGACCCAGACTCGAGCCTTTATTCCTGGATGCATTTTTCCCGGTGTCCGGGAGGGCCTGGTACAGGTGGGGGCACTCGGGCCTGGCCACTGGGCTGTCCACCGGCCCCTCCCACCCGGGAGCCGTGCCACGGCCCGGGCAGCCTGGACGCAACCCCCCTCCTTCCCTACGAGCCAGCTTCAATGCCCCGCATTACCATTTCCATGGCGCCCTTCTCCAGGGCCCCATGGAAATCACGAGGCTTTCTGAGGAGTCGTGCAGACTTCAGAAAAGACCCCGGGCCCCCTGCCCACCCCAGCTCCCTGGCCGCTCTAATCCCGCGCGGGGCGCGAGAGACAGAGCTCCCAGTCTCGTCGCGGCCCGGCCGGGCGCTCATTCTCCCACAGAGCTGACGTTTCTCTGCGGCCCAGCTGGCTGCAGTTTTTAGAAATAACAATATCCCTGGGGGGAGGAGCGGCGGGGTGAATGGGCGCCTTTGTCCCGGTCCCTGTGAAGCCCGATTAATTATGCGCGGTGGAGCGCGGGGAGCGCGGCCGCCGGGGGCCCCCCCTGGGCGGCTGAAAGGCCCGGGCTTGGGAGCGCGGCCGCCGGCTCCGCGCCGCCGCACAAAGGGCCGCGAATTAGAGAAGCGGCAATTACCCCGCATTTTGTATGTGCCCTTGTCTCGCTGACACTGTGGACGGCCCCTCCCCGGGCGGCTGCACTTTGAGGATTTTCAAGCTCTTTCTTGGTTACCAGGGGCGACTGGGCAGAGGGCTGGGGGCTTGGGGAGAGGGGGAAGTGCCAAGGGCCGAGTGGGATCGTGTGCAGTGGGGGGCGTCCCGGGGTGGGGGGCAGGGAGCGGCGTGTGAGTATCGCCCCTGGGGACCTGGGCCTCAAGTCTAATGCTCTCTCCAAAGCTGGAGCCCTTTCAGCATGCAGATTCCAGGGCCTCACCACAGAGGACTCCCTGACTCAGGGATTCTGGGGCGCCCAGGAAACTGCATTTTACCAGTCCAAATATTTTTAATAATATATAATAAAATATAAGATATAGCAGAGAAATGAAATACACAGATTTTAATTGTGCAATTCCATGTCACCCACATCTCATCAAGATATAGAACAATTCCATCACTCCAGAAAGTACCACGGGTCCTCTTTCCAGTTTCTCCACCCCACTGCTCATGCTCCCAGGTAACTACTGCTCTGATTTCTAGCACTATTCCTACAGTTTCATCAGTTTTTGTACTTCATAATAAATGGAGCCATACAGTATACATTTGTTTTGTTTCTGACTGTTCTCATTTGGAATCATGTTTTTGAAATCCATTCATGTTGTGTGTATTAATAGTTTAGTTTCTTTCTTTTGATTAAACAGTTTTTTTGATCCATTCACCTGTTGATGGGCAGACACCTAGACTGTTTCTAATTTTTGGCTGTTATAAATAAAGCTGCTATGATCATTTTGTATGAGTCTTTTTTTTTGTGAACACGTGCTTTTGTCTTTTGGGTAAATGTCTAGGAGTGGAATTGCTGGGTCATAGGGAAAGTATTTAGCTTTACTAGATTCTAAAGTGGTTATATGATTTTGTATCCGCACCAGCAGTATATGAGGGTTCCAGTTGTTCTGCCTTTTCGTCAGCACTTGATATTGTCAGTCTTTGTGATTTTAGCATTCTAGTGAGTGTGAGGTGGTATCTCACTGTAGTTTTCTGGGTGGGTGATTTTAATGCATGAGTTCCAAGGAGTACACTTGGAGAAAACTCCTGTCTAGTCCAATCCTTGCATTTGCCTGCAAGGTCCAGCAGAGGAAATGTCCTCCTGAGGCCCACAGCTGGTTGAGCAGAGGCAGGATCAGGACACAGGACTCCCATCCCAAGCTAAAGCTCTCTTCTTGGTATCATGCTACCCCTTTGGCCCACACCTCCTGAGCCTGTGTGTATGAAGCATGGATCGTGCTCTGCCTAGGACCATTCAAAGTGGACCAGGCAGGGCACTTCTGAAGAGTCCCCACCTGCCACCCAAGCAGCAGCATCCATGGGACTCAGGTTGAGAGACTGGGCTTGGCCAGGTACACGTGGTGTGCACGAGAACATAGGAGCAGGAGTAGGAAGCTGCTGGCTAGCTATGCTTGACTCTAACTCCCAGGACACAGACCTGGCTTTACTGCTCTCCACCACCTTACCATACATTTGAAGAGCCAACCTACGTGAAAGCCTAAACCTTGAGAGTTCCTCTGCTTCAGATACTCATGGGGGGCTTTGCATATTTTCTGATCAAACACAGAGGAGATGCTGGGTGGATGGGAATAAGTGAGCAGGAGTCCTGGGGCTTCCAAAGTCTTCCTTTGCCTGTAAGCATTGTCCTACATGCGCTTTTTTTTTGAGATGGAGTCTCACCCTGTCACCCAGGCTGGAGTGCAATGGCGCGATCTCAGCTCACTGCAACCTCCGCCTCCCAGGTTTAAGCAATTCTCCTACCTCAGCCTCCTGAGTAGCTGGGATTGCAGGTGTGCACCACCACGCTCAGCTAATTTTTTGTGTTTTTAGTAGAGACGGGGTTTCACCATGTTGGCCAGGCTGGTCTGGAACTCCTGACCTTGTGATCAGCCTGCCTCGGCCTCCCAAAGTGCTGAGATTACAGGCATGAGTCACCACACCCAACCTCTACGTGTGCTTTTTAAGACCCTCCGGGACCTGGCCTGACCTATCCTAGTTGCCTTGTTTCTGCCTGCCTTCACCTTGCACGTGGTGCTCCAGTGGACACTGGTCTATTGTTGTTCCCCCACCCCCTCCCATCCCCATCAACACAGGCGGTGGGGATTGTGTTTTCCAAAGATGACTGCACCACAATGTATCTCCCAACCCAAATGCTCTTGCAATGTGACTGACACTCCTCCCACTGAGAGGAAGGGGGTCTCTGTTTCCTCTCATCAAATTGGGATAGGGGCTTGAGACCGCTCTGACCAACAGACTATGGCAAAAGGGATGATTTTTGATGCTGTCATTTAAAAACTAGAACTTCCACCTAGCTCTCTCTCTCTTGTTTGGGATGTGTACTGTAGGAATCTAAACAATGTGCTATGGAAATGTCCAAACTGACCCACATGGAGAGACCCATGTGGAGGAGATCTGAGGCCTCCAACCTGCAACCAGACTCAACCACTAGATTTGTGAGTGAATGAGCCTTTAGATGATTCCAGACTCCAGGCTTCAGTGTTTCCAGTGGAGGCCCCAGTCAACAGAGAGCAGAGACAAGCTCCTCCTGCTGTGCCCTGTCCAGATTTCTGATCTTGACTGGATACCAAACATAATTAAGGGTTGTTTTATGCCAATATTATGATAATTTGTTATACAGCCATAATGACTGGAACACACACAAGATTTCTTGCATCCTCCCCATGTTAATTCATATTCCCCTTGCTCCAAGCCCAGCTCTAAGCTTAACTCTTCTCTTTCAGGTTCAGCTTGGTTGTGACCTCTGCTAGAAGCCCTCCCTGGGCTCCCTGTGCACTGAGCTGGCGGTTCCTCCTCTGCACCCCAGGTACATGCTCAGATCTGTGTACCCTCCACCTTGTCCTCCAGCTTCGTGTTTGGTTGTTCACATCCCCCAAGAAAAGGGCCCCCCGAGAGCTGGCATAGTGCATGTTTCCTCTCCAGACTTCTATGAACCCAGCACATAATTGTTTGCTGAAAGATGGCATGTTCCTAAAACAGAGGAAGTAGAACCTGAATAAAGCAAAATCCAACTTCCCACTCCCTGCTCTCACTTCCTCTGGGACAGGCCTTGAGCAAGAGAGACAAAAAGAACAAGAGATGGTCTTTCCCTTTAATGGGATTTCAGTCTGATCAGGGAGATAGTAACAGAAAGACTAGACTAGACTAGTGTATGATTAAATGAGATTTGCCATCCCCAGGAGAGGGAGAGACCTGCATGGAACAGGGTGGTCAAGGCAGGCTTCCTGGAGGAGGCAAAGACTTGGATTTAATAGTACCAGAGCTCCAGGATAGATCCTCCTCTGATTGAACTCCTCATTTCTTTCCCCCACCCCAGCCTTCCAGGGTCCCCAGCTGAAGGGGTGTGTGTGTGTGTGTGTGTGTGTGTGTGTGTGTATGTACATATGCCTGCACACATGTACACATGTGGTTGGAAAGGGGGTATTAGTATCTCTCTCCTAGGATGGAGTCTCAAGGACAGGCCCATCATCTCCTCAGTTTGCCCCTCTCTCTCCCACTTCACCTGGAGAATGGAATAAGAAAGGGATAAGTATAATACAGTAGGGCGAATGCAGAACCAACTAGATGTACACCCAACAATGTGGATGCACCTTAAAACAGTGCTGCCTGAAGAAGGCAAGAAACAGAATGAAATCTGCAGCACATCATTCATATAAACTAAAAATACACGCACACAGAAAGGCAACTTTTTTTTTTTTTGAGACAAATTTTCGCTCTTGCTCTTGTCACTCAGGCTGGAGTACAATGGCACGATCTCGGCTCACTGCAACATCCACCTTCTGGGTTCAAGTGATTGTCCTGCCTCAGCTTCTAGAGTAGCTGGGATTACAGGAGCCCGCCACCATGGCTGGCTAATTTTTGTATTTTTAGTAGAGATGGGGTTTTACCATATTGCCCAAGCCGGTCTCAAACTCCTGACCTCAGGTGATCCACGTGCATCAGCCTCCCAAAGTGCTGGGATTACAGGCGTGAGCCACCACACCCAGTCGGCAACATATGTTTTATAGAGACACAGACAAAGATGTGATGTCAAACACACTGATGTGGTTGCCTCGTTTATGGATGGGGGACTGGCCTGGTGAATGAGGATTAAAAGAATAAATAAATAAAACAAGAGAGGGCCTCTGTACAGAACGGTGATGACAGCGTGCCATCGAGGAGAATGATGAACTCAAACTTTTGCACCTGAGGGCCAAACAAAAGGTCAAAACCAAAATCACTCTTAAAAATGATGCCACCGACTTTAGGATGGCACTCATATCTGTGTGAGTGGGAGAGAGACGGGTTTGGGGCAGGGATTTGACTGTAGCTGTAATGTTTTATTCCTTTAAAAAAGATAAGGTAATGTGAAGCAAAATGTTAATATCTGTTGAATCTGGGGAGACGCTATGAGGGTTTCTGTTAAAACATTTTGTGTACATTTTAAATACAGTCATGCATGGGTTAATGATGGGGAATAAGTTCTTAGAGATACGTTGTTAAGCAATTTTGTTATTGTGTGTACATTATCGAGTGTGCTTACACAAACTTAGAATGGAATAGCTGACTATATAACTTAGACTATATGGTCTAGCCTATTGCTTGAAGGCTGCAAACCCGTACTCCATGTTACTGTACTGAATAATGAAGACAAGTGTAACACGATGGCAAGCATTTGTGTATCTAAACATAGAAAAGGTACAGTAGAAGTGTGGTATCATAGTCTTATGAGACAACTATTGTATATGCAATGCTTTGTTGACTGAAACATCATTATGTGGCTCATGACTGTATATCATAATTTTAAAAAATATTTTAAGAGGTTGCCAATCAAGACACTACAAACTAATTTTGTGGCTTTCGTCAAAATTACTTTCTTTTTTTTTTTTTTTTTTGAGACAGGGATCACTCAAGCAATCCTTCTGCCTTAGCCTCCCAAGTTGGTGGGACTACAGTCATGCATGTCACCACGCTTGGCTAATTTTTTTTTTTTAATTATTGAATAGAGATGGGGTCTTGCAATGTTGCCCAGGCTGGTCTCAAACTTCTGCACTCAAGTGATCCTCCCGCCTTGGCCTCCCAAAGTGGGATTACTGATGTGAGACACCATGCCTGGCCCTGGCTAAATTTTAAATTATTTTTGTAGTGACAGGGTTTTGCTATGTTGCCCAGACTGTCTTGAACTCCTGGCCTCATGTAATCCTCCTGCCTTGGCCTCCCAAAGTAGAATTCTTTTCTGATGCTAGGTTGGCTTCTGAACAGTTTTACAGAGCTGAATGCTCTAGTCTTTTGTAACACAGTCTTTTTTCTTTCTTTCTTTTTTTTTTTTTTTTTTTTTGAGACAGAGTCTCGCTCTGTCACCCAAGCTGGAGTGCAGTGGCTCAATCTTGGCTTACTGCAACCTCTGCCTCCCAGGTTCAAGCGATTCTCTTGCCTCAGCCTCCCAAGTAGCTGCAATTACAGGCATGCACCGCCATGCCCGGCTAATTTTTGTAGTTTTAGTAGAGACAGGGTTTCATCATGTGGCCAAGCTGGTCTTGAACTCCTGATCTCAAGTGATCCACCCACCTCAGCCTCCCAAAGTGCTGGGATTACAGGCATGAGCCACCATACCCGATGACACAGTCTTAATAAGGAGAAGAATATGAAGAATTTGACTTTTTATTGATGCTAAAAGCATTAATAAATAAGATCTTCGGAAAAATGTGGAAAATGGAAAATGTCACTGCCTGTTGTTTGTAGGGGTGAAATCAAATGGCTAAACAGCTATAGGAACATTTTGTTCTCACTTATTGGATCAGATCAACTTCCCAGGACTTTGTAGGAAGATCACAAATCCTAGACAATCATACTGCACTGCTGTAGGAATTCTTGGAGGGCTGGAAGGCTCACAATTAGGGCTTTTTCTCTGGGCACCAACCTGACACCCATGGCAAGGGGGCTGAGCAGTTGTCTATGGTATAGATGCTATATTCTATGACTCCTCTTGGCCCTAGCCATATCTGATTGGTACAGAGGGTCAAAGCTGGGCCAATCAGATTATCTCTCTCAAGATTCCGGAATTCTGAACTGTGGCAGAGATGGGGAGCTGTGGGAATGTGGTTGCTTTAATGGGAATGTTCTGGTGAGGAGATGCATTGACTCCAGATGCTTACATCCTTTCCTGAGGCTCAATTGTTCAACCTTTTCTTGAAATTTAATAAATTCATTATTGTGATTTGTCAGGGTTGATTTCTATTACTTGTCCTATGGAGTGGGTTACTATATTTTTGTCTTCTCACCTTCCCCTGGTGCTGCTGTTAATACATACGGTATCTTTACTGAGTTAGAAAAAGATGCCTGGCTCTGGGTGGACAAGTAAGAAAAAGCTGTTCTTTCTTCAGGCAGACACAGCCTCTCACCAGGGTGGAAGGTTTGGCCGGTGGAGCGCAGGCCAGGTTTCAGGCCATACTCTGCTCACTTCCTTGGCCCAGCCCTTTTGTACATTGCACAGATGACATCCCCATTTATGGCGGCCTTACACCTGTCCACCATGTGCTTTTGGGATGATCTGTCTTCTGCAGCTAGGCATCATTCGAATATGAAGGGCCATTCCAAACAAGATTCACGGGACGTGGTCTATCATGCAAGTCCTATTCTGGACTTTAAGGCTCATGACAAAGACGTTCAAAGTCAAACCTGCTCAAAGTCAAGACTTAAAGGAAACGTAGGAAAACTCTCTGGCCTGATAAAGTCCACAGAAGCTTCATCTTCTTCTGATGAATGATCTTCAGGCTTGAAAGGATGCCTTCCTCCAAACAGGCTGGCAGACATTCTTGAAATGTCAAAGGATAGGCTAGGGGTGGTGGCTACGCCTGTAATCCTAGCACTTTGGGAGGCCAATGTGGGCAGATTGCCTGAGCTCAGGAGTTCGAGACCAGCCTGGGAAATTTGGTGAAACCCCATCTCTACTAAAATACAAAAAATTAGCCCGACATGGTGGTGCGTGCCTGTAGTCCCAGCTACTCTGGAGGCTGAGGCGGGAGAATCACTTGAGCCCAGGAGGTGGAGGTTGCTGTGAGCCAAGATTGCACCACTGCACTCCAGCCTGGGTGACAGAGCGAGACTCCGTTTAAAAAAAAAAAAAAAAAAAAAAAAGAAAGAAATGCCAAAGGGTACTCCTCCATCCCCCTGTGAAAAAAACTAAAAAACTAGTGGTGAGAAGGTAAGAGCAAGATCACAGGAACAGATGACAAGGAGGCGTCTGAAGGCCACAATGAGAGTGACATGGAAACCAGCCAAGGCACTGATGGCCATGGGAAGAAAATGATCTCAAGGAAGAGATAATTCCTTGAGAGGAGGCTGCTCTAGCTCTGATTTGTTCATTCATTTTACAGTCAGGAAGCCACTCCACCCCCGAAGAAGGTAATATAAGTCCTACTACCTTTCTGAAAGGAAGCTGAGTACAGAAAAGCAAGACAGTAACTTTCCCAAGCCAGGGAACCCCTGTCTTCCCAACTTCTGCATCATGTAGACCATTTGTGTCTACAACTTACAGGAGGCAGTGCAGACTAGCAGTTGAGAATGTGAGTCTAGAATCAGAATGCCTGGGTTCAAACCTCAACTCTGTCACTTTCCAGCTATTTGGCCTTGGACATATTACTTAAACATTTGTGTGTTTTAAAACATGTACACAATCCTTTGACTCTCTTTCCATCAAGAAGTGGAGCCTCTGTCCCCTCCCTTTGAACATGGGTGGAAATATGGGAGTGCCTAGACAAATAGAATGTGGCAAAAGTGACGCTGTGTGATTTCCAAGGCTATGTCAGAAAAGACTCTGCAGCTTCTGATGATTCCTTTAGGGACACTCATGTAGGGAGGCTTCAGCTGCTGTGAAAGAAACTCAGCTACCCTGAGGCTGCCTTGTAGAGGGACTGCATTGAAAGTGAGAGATTCCTGAGGAGCCCCAGCCATCCAGCCCCAAGCAGTGTGAACCTCTTAGTCTAGACCCCAGCATTTGAGCTGACCTCAGCCGCAGCCACCAATTGACTGCAAACTCATGAGACACCCTGAGTGAGAACTGCCTAGCTTAGTCCCTGTCAACCCTCAAACTTCATGAACAAAATAAACGATGGTTGTTGTCTTAAGACCACTGTTTGGGGATAGTTTCTTATCAAGCAATAGATAGCTGATGCAGACTTTTCTATAACCTGGAAATGGAATGCTGCCATCACAGAACCTAAGTCATGCGGCTTTAGGACTGGGAGATGGGTAGAGATTGTAAGGACTTTGAGGATATTGTTGATGGAAGTCTGATAGTTCCCGAGGAAGTTGCTGGTGAGGGCTTAAAGGAAAGTGAGAAAATGTTATTAGAAGCAGAAGGAAAGGGGACAAACCCTTATTATGTGGTGGAAGAAAGTTAGTAACATTGTCACTTGAAGTTATGTAAGCAATAGAAAATGTGCCTAATGAAAGCCGGGCACGGTGGCTCACACCTCTAATCCCAGTACTTTGGAAGGCCGAGGTGGGCAGATCACAGGAGGTCAGGAGTTCGAGACCAGCCTGGCCAACACGGAGAAATCCCGTCCCTACTAAAAATACAAAAATTAGCCAGACTTGGTGGCTCATGCTTGTAATCCCAGCTACTCTGGAGGCTGAAGCTGCAGAATCGCTTGAGCCCAGAGGGCAGAGGTTGCAGTGAGCTGAGACTGTGCCACTGCCCTCCAGGCTGGGCGACGGAGTGAGACTCCCTCTCAAAAAAGAGAAAAAAAAGAAAAATGAAAAAGAAAATATGACTAATGAACTAATGCTTTGGGCTAAAACAATTTTTAAGCAGACTGTTGAAAATGCTAGTTGGATTAGAAAATGCTAGTTGGATTGTTTTAGCTGTATATGATAAAGACAGAGAAAGATGAGTTAAAAGGAAGCTTTAACTTTCAAGCAAAATTTATAAAACATATAAAAGAGCCAGGGGCTTGCTGGGTTTGAAAATAAATCTGGTTCTCATTCTCAGCCTCCCAGATGGCAAAAGATTCTCAAAGTGTGAAAGGGCTTCAGGACGAAGATAAAATCCAGAGTGGGACTATAAGAACCTTTGTTAAAATCTCAGAAATATCTAAGGCTTCATAAAATATTTTGAATAGACAAAGACCCTCTAAGTATTTCAAGAGTGTGCCTCAGTGCTCTCTTCAGCAGCACATATACTAAAATTGGAACAATACAGAAAAGATTAGCGTGGCCCCTGTGTAAGGATGACATGCAAATTCATGAAGCATTTCATATTAAAATAAGAACAAATTAAAAATAAAATAAAAAAGACTGTGCCTCACAGATCCTCTTCATTAAACAACAGGGCTTCTAAGTATCTTAAGTAAATTGTTTTACACCAGCCTCACATTGAGAATGTAGAGAATGTTTTCTTGATGAAACGTTTGGTTATAGCTTTTGACTAACAGAGTGAGCCCCAATAGGATTCATGGGAAACCCACACAGTTTTTAAAAGAATTATTTTGTCAGAAGCGCCACCAGCTTGGGCAAAAAGGGTCAGAATAGTGTGAAATGAAAAAAGGCTTTTGGACCCCCAAAATTCTATGGGAAGGAAACAAGCTGAAAACTACACAGTTGGAAACACCAGATATATTAGTCCGTTTTCACACTGCTGATAAAGACACACCTGAGACTGGGCAATTTACAAAAGAAAGAAGTTTAATTGGACTTACAATTCCACATATCTGGGGAAGCCTCACATTCATGGCAGAAGGCAACGAAGAGCAAGTCACATGTGACTTTGGATCACTGAGTGGCCATGTAAAAAACTCCAGCTATAGCTGGGCACGGTGGCTCATGCCTGTAATTTCAGCACTTTGGGAGGACAAGGCAGGTGGATCACCTGAGGTCAGGAGTTGGAGACCAGCCTGGCCAACATGGAGAAACTCCATCTCTACTAAAAATACAAAAAAAATTAGCCAGGCGTGGTGGTGGGCACCTGTAATCCCAGCTACTCAGGAGGTTGAGGCAGAAGAATTGCTTGAATCTGGGAGGCAGAGGTTGCAGTGAGCCAAGATCACGTCGTTGCATTCCAGCCTGGGCAACAAGAGCAAAACTCCGTCTCAAAAAAAAAAAAAAAAAAAAAAAAAAAAAAAAAAAAAAAAACGTCCAGCTACTTTGGGGCTGCCATGTTGGAGAGCTCATGTGGAGAGGCCACACAGATAGAGAGATGCCTGAAAGACCCTGGCTTTTGCAGCCTCCGCTTGTTTGTGTCCTCCCAGCCCAGGCGCCAGACCTGTGAGTGAAGAAGCCTTGAAAGTGATCCCATCCTCAGTCACAGTCTGATTACAACTTCGTGAGACCCCAAGCCAGAACTTCCCAGCTGATCCAAAGAAACCACGAATGATAAATGATTATTGTTGTTTTAAACCACTAAGTTTGGAGGTGGTTTGTTATTCAGCAGTAGATAACCTCTTTTCTAAGTGATCTAGAAAACAGGACAAACAATAATACCTACTTCAAAGGAGGGAAAACAAGTAAGGAGTAGATGAGTTAGACTTTGTAAAGCACTGCGCTCAGGGTCTGGTATGCAGCAAACTCTCAATGAATGTTATTTACCCTTTACAGAGCTTCTCAGTGGCTGGTATCTTGAATGATAGTGAGTCAAACAAAAGTGGTGTTTACTTTAAGTATACTCTATTTGAGAAGGAAGTATGTGCCTGACAGTGAATGTTTGTTGAATAAATGAAAAAAGAAAATGATTTTCTTTTTTGGGGGGTGGTCGCTACTCTCCAAAGATGGCCCTGGATGATATTCATTCCCTCGTAGAGTTCCTTCCCGTGCTGAATCTGGTCCAGGCTTGTAACTCACCTTAAGCAGCAAAATATGGCCAAAGTGGTGCCATGCCTTTGCCAGGCCTAAGCTTTAATAAGGCTTGGTGGCTTCCACTTTATTACTTCTAGGAGCCCTTAGCTGTGAGGTAAGAAGTCTGGATACCCTCTTGGAGAAATCCACATGAAGAGGAGATGTGGAAAGGCCACATGGAGAAGGAGGAGCCTGTACAGGATGGCAGGAGAGAAGGAATCCCAGCAATGCACCAGTCCCAGCCGAGCCCAGCCCTCCAGGTTCTTTCTAGAGTGCCTGACATGTGAGGCCACCATCTTGACTCAGCCAGCCCAGTCTAGCTCCCAGATAACTTCAGTTCCAGCTGCCATCTCGCTGCAGCAGCATAAAAGTCCCTTGGTGAGATCAGTGGAAGAACTGCGCAGCCAACTTATAAAGTTGTAAGAGATAATAAATGTTTGTTGTCCATTTTAAGCCACTGCATTTTAGAGTGGTTTGATACATACAGGTAGATAACCAAAAAGCAAGCGCCTGAGACAGCGCCTGCCGTACAGCAGGCATTCAATAAATATTGGCCGACTAAATGAATGAACCTCTTCATTCTCTTCCTGTCAAACCTTTTCTGCCTGGGTCTGGGCCTCCTGAGATGCCCTCCTCACCTGCTGCTCACTCCTCCTCTTCTGCCTTGCCCATGTCCCCCACAGAATAGGGGACTAAAGTAAAATGGGTGCTCCTGTTGGGTTCCCAAGTGCACAAAACTCTGAAACAGGTCTCCTTTGTGAGGAAATTCCAGGCTGTAGTCTCTAGGTATAATGGAGGCAGGTCTCTGTAAGTCTGTTAAGAGAAAAGAGAAGAGAGAATCTGTTCTGGTTCTCTCTTGGGTTTGAATTCCAGTCTCTCGAAGTCCTGACCGTGTGGCAATGAACTGCTGATTCAATCAACTTCTTTATCTGGAAAATGGGTTCAATGTCAAGGCCTTAGTGTAAAAAAGTAACCATGATGTCCTTGGTACAGCACCTGGAGTGTGGGAGGTGCCATGGGGTCATTAGTGTGTCTGCAACATGGATGAATCTCATAGACAGGATGAACTAGGTAAGCTAGTCGTGAAAGCACATACTGTTGGTGATTCCATTTCAATGAGGTTCAAAAAGAGGCAAAATTAATTGACGGTGAGAGAAGTTCAAAATCATGGTCACCTCTGAGGGGGAAGAATATTGACTGGGAAGGGGATCCAGGGAATCTTCCGGGGTATTTGCAATGTTCTACATTTCATCCAGGTGTATTTGTATATAAAAGTTCATCAAGCCACACCATTAAGACGAGTGTGTTTTACTGAGTGTGTTATATCTGCCTAAAGAAGTTGAAAAAATGTTCGCATGTCTTCCCTTCATGCAGGAGTGATCTTCAGGAATTCTCCAATTCTAGGGCCTCTTGCTCCTCGTGGGCTTTCTGTCCTGCCCCCTCACCCCAAGTCTGCCCTAGAGCAGCTTTGGCAATGATATCTTCCTGCACTGCATGAATCGGCTGGCACTGCCCAGCCTGGCCTGGGGCTGAGTTCCAGGATGGGGATCATGTTGAGGGATGGATTAACCTGCTCCTGAGAGGGCAGAGTGGCTGGGCTGGGGTGTCCTCAATGCCTCTGGGGTCTGGTGAGTGGGAAGGGGGTCTCATCCCTATACACGAGGGTGTCTGGCTGTGTTGGGGGCCAAGGGTGTTTGGAATAAGCAAGCAACAGCGGCACATCCTTGGCATGACGGGCCTGGTTCCTGGAAGGAGAGCAGGGAGGGGTGCTGCTGAGGGTGTCCAGGTTGGGCTGAAATGAAGAGCTTGTCCTGCTCACAACCCTGCTATTTGGAACCTGGAGCCATGACATCCCTCAGAGTTTCCATTCTCTGTGCTGCAGCTGTTGGTTACGTGTTTCATTCAAAATGCTTTGCAGGAAGCAGCAGGCTTCACATTCCAGGGTTTGTAGTCATTTTTTCTCTCAGAGCTCTCGGGCTGGGATTAGAATGTTCTTCAAACCACACTGTCCTCGGCTGGACTCCCAAGAGGAAGTGGGTGGGTCTCTGGGGGAAGAGAACATAGGCCTAAATTCAGGGACGGAATGAAAAAAGATTGGTCAGGCGCGGTGGCTCACGCCTGTAATCCCAGCACTTTGGGAGACTGAGGCGGGCGGATCACCTGAGGTCAGGAGTTCGAGATCAGACTGGCCAACATGGTGAAACCCCGTCTCTACTAAAAATACAAAAATTAGCTGGATGTGGTGGTGGGCACCTGTAATCTCAGCTGCTTGAGAGGCTGAGGCAGGAGAATCACTTGCACCTGGGAGGAGGAAGTTGCAGTGAGCCGAGATTGCACCACTGTATTCCAGACAGAGCAAGACTCCGTTTCAAAAAAAAAAGAAAAAAGATTAAGGCCAGCACAAGTAACTCCTAGAGGGGTCAGCTGAGTTGAGGCCCAGGTATGGTGAAGGGTAGAAAGCTGGTGGGTGGTGCCTCTTGCCCTCCCCAGCGTTAGACCAAGGAGAACGCAAAGCCTCTGGTGTGTGCACGCACATGTGTGTGTGTGGTGGGGTGGGGGCGGGGCCGTGAAACAGAACAGGGTCAGTGCTGGCCTTTTATCCTGATGGACCCACTCATGCTTCCTCTCACTGTGGTCACTGCCCTGGGGCTGAGGGAGAGAGTGACACGGCTGTCACTTGCTGAGGCGGCAGCAGGAGACGTATGCTCAGGTTTGGGGCAGGCAGGGGAGCACATTAGTGCATGGACCATATAGATACGTGGATCCAGACAAACAATGACGAATGTTTGCTAGAGTGTCTGCTATGCTCCTGGCACCCGGGTGGGTATTGGGAATAATACCATAGGAACAAGACAGACTCTATGGCTGCTGTCACAGGAAGGCCTGGCAGAGACGGCCTGGAAGGTGTCCACTGGGATAAGGGAGGGAAAACAGATTAAGGCAGTTGGGGGCTGGAAGGGGCCAGGCTCCAGTGGACAGAGATGGGAGCAGGCAAGTGTGGATGGCCATCGTAGATCCCGGGAAGGAGTGGTACTCAGAGAGTGTGAAAGAAGGGCAGAGCCCAGGAAGGAACTTGCAGGGGGTGTGGAGTGGCTGAAGATCTGGAAGGGGAAGGTGACGGACAGGATTAAGTCCTGGGGTCCTGAGACAGGGCTCCCTCTCCAAGTCATGAAAAGCCCAGAGGTAGGCTCAAGGGTAGGAGGAGGGGAAGGGGCAGGGGCCACAGGAAGCCACCCCTAATCCAGTGTCACTCTTTCCTTTGTGCTCCTGGGGCAGAGGGAAGGAAACCTTCCCTAAGGGGTAGACCCTCATTAGGCTCTAATGAGAGCCTAAGTCTGGCACTTTAGAGGTGACAAAGCACTTTTGCTTCCCATGTAGGCAGAATTCTAAATATGGCCCCCAAGATTTCCATCCAGACCCCGGAACATGATGAGACATCAAATCCACGATCCTGTGAAATTATATGGCAAAGGGATTTCAAAGTCATCATTAAGGATAGAAATCAGTTGACTCTGATTCCAAGAAAAGAAAGATGAGCTGGTAGGGGCCTAATCTAATCACACGAGCCCTTTAGAAGCAGAGGGTTTTCTCTGGCTGGGGGCAGGAGAGGAAGTCACAGATGTGAAGTGTGAGGGAGGGTTCGATGCATCTTTGATGACTTGAAGAAGGAGGGGACCATGTGGAAAGGACCCGAGAGAGAGCAGCTTCGAGGAACTGATAGGGATCCCTGGCTGACCGCCACCTCAGTCCTGCAACTGCAGGAGTGGAATTCTGCCACAACCCAAATGAGCTTGCAAGGAGATGCTTTCCCAGAGCTTCTGGAAAAGAGCTTCTGATAGGAGCCAGCCAGCTCACACTTTGATTTTTAGCTTGTGAGACCCTAAGCAGAGACTACAACTGAGCCCACTTGGACTTCTGACCTGAAGTGTGAAATAAGAAATGGGTAGTGTTTAAGCTGCTTTGTAATAATTTGTGATGCAGCAAAAGAAAACGAATATACTCCACTTTCTCATTTCACCCTGAGAAGGTCTTTGGGAAGCATCTGATGACTCTCCCTTTGCAGATGGGACAGGCTAAGTGAGGCCCTCAGTTTGCAGGTGTCTGGCGGGGGCTCAGGGCTGAGCCTAGCTGATTTTTTGGCATCACAAATGCTTTTCCCACCTGAATGGCCACAAAGGAACCACAGGCACTCAGCCTTGGCCAGGAGCACCAGAGGTGGGGGACCTGCATCTCACACTCTCCTTTCTAAGACGCACCTCGGCAGATGCAATCCTGCTGGAGCCTGCAGGGTGCAAAGCCATCCCAGCCCCGCCACCTCCCTGGAGAATAGCAGAGCTCTTGGCAGAAACCAGAGAAGGGCAGTGACCTCAGCCTCCCCCTTCCTCTCAGATGACAAGTCTGGGCTCTGTTAAGGCAGGAGACAGGAACTGAGATCCAAGGAGCCATGAGGTTTGGCTTCCCCTCCCCCACGTCCAGTAAAAAGCATTCTCTGACTTGTCAGGATGGGGATTTTTTAAATTTTATGCTTGCTTTCTGAATCATTTGTTGCGCACAGTTGGGCATCTCCTAGGAGTCCAGAAATGTTTGCAGGGAGGGAGGTTTTGTTCCTGCTTTATTGATTAAAAAGCCCTAATGAAGGTTTTCTCATTCCTGCAGAGGCCTTTTCTAAAAACCTCCTTAATTCTTCCCAGATGGTACCCAGTTCTCCCTCCCCAGCAGGGTGGGGCTTCAGAAAGTAGGAGGGCTTTGTGTCTGGCCAACTGGGGATCTCAGCTCTGTCACTTAGTCCCTGAGGGGTGCATGGGGGCAGGCAACCTCCCCAAGCCTCAGTTTCTTCAGAAGGAGTTTCTAAGATGCAATGAGCCAACAGATATGCACAAGGTCCCTGGCAGGCAAGAAGGAAGCACTCACTATTGCTTCCTTACCCGCTTGCCTGACCATAACACAAGAACTACCTTGGAAATATTTTTTCGACGAAAGAAAACAATTTTGATTCTCATGACAGGCAGGCCTGGTCGGCCAGCAGCAAGAGTCTTCTGTCAGCAAAGTTTGCCTTTGTGCTTTACCTTCCTGAAGCTACTTCCTCTATCTGTGTCGCATTTCCTTCTTTCCAGCCCTCCCTGGCCAGATCCCAGGCCCTGGGAGGGGGGACACACTAGAAACCTCCGCAAGACTCTTCGAGTTCAGTATTGCAGAGGGAGGTCAGGGTTGAATGGTGGAATCCCAGGCCCTGGGGCAGATGGGCCAGTGTGGGAATATTTTCAGGCAGGGGAGGAGGATGTTGCCAAGGTCCCTCCAGGTGTCTGTCGGGTGGGGACCAAAAGCAGTGGTTGTGCAAGCCTCTCCTGCTTGAGTTTATCCTGACTATTTGCAGATTTCGAGGTTTGAGCTGAATCCTCTTAGAAGTAGCTTTTGCTGTCCTTGACATTTGAGAAAAATCTGCTTGACTTCAGCAGGTCCTGGGGGCAGAGTTTAGGAATGTGGGAGTGGTCATGTGTTTGTCGGGGTGAAGGGTGAGAGGAGCTTCAGGGTCTGGGCCCCAGAATAGTTGGCCCCATGACAAGAAGATTGGAGGGTTGGTGAGGCTGTTTTCTCTGCTGTTCCCCGTGGCTTCTGGGGTATTCTGGGATGGATGGTATTTGAGGGTCAGTGCAAGTCCCTGGGATTTGGGAGTAAAGCTAGTTCCTCTTGGGGAAACCTTCCAGGGCAGAGGCTGAAGGAGGTATTGGGGGATGAGGGGGGTGTCCATGAACTGGGGCCCTATGCTCGGACTGGGATTTTGAGGCCAGGGCCCGGTACTGCCCTCAGCTGCCTCCACCCTCCTCCCCTGAGCTGTGGGCTTAGAGCTGAGCCAAGCATAAAACAGACAGCCTCTCTCTGCTTCTCTGTCCCCACCCCCATCCTGACGAAGTCTGGTTTTCATCACTCATTAATCACTGCAGCTTCCCACAGCCTGTGTCTGTCTGTCCACACTCACCAGACCCCTGGGCCCTGGGGGGATGGATAGACAGACAGGCAGATGGTCTTTAACTTGGGGAAATTTCGGGTCACACTGTGAGCTGCTCCCTCCCCCAGGGCAGGGGAGAGGCATGCTTCCTGGGTTGTTAGAGGTCACCCCTACCCCCCAGCCTGGCCTGAAACTGCCAGCCCGGCCCACCTCACCCTGGCAGCAGGCGACTGGGGCCATTAGCTGTCCTGTTCACCAGGAAGGAAATGGGTTGGAGGGCTGAGGAATTCTAATGAAGCTTCCCCAGCTGGCAGGCCGGCTGGCGGGTGAGAGCTGGCACCTCCACCCCTGCTAGAGTTGGTGCCAGCCCTGTCCGGCCTGGCCCGCTTGGTGACCACCTGCCGCTGTGGGAACCCCGGCCTTGGGCCGCCTCGCAGAGCCCCTGAAGATTCCCAGGCACTGGGGTTCTCGGCCCCTGCCAGCCCACCCTGCTCCCCTCACATCACCTCTCTGCTCCTGTCCTCCCTCCCCTTCCCCTTGACCTCGTCACCTTGACTTCTCTGAAGGAGATGGGGCCTCCAGGGTTGCATTGCCATGCGTGACCCCACCCACCAGCCTCTCATTGCACACCACCCCCCCCAGCCACCAACTCTGGACTCCTGAGGACTGATCTGGTTCTTCTCTGACCCACTGTCAAGCTGGAGCTACTCATAGCCTCTCTAGGCCTCAGTTTCCTGGACTCTAAAGTGGGGTGAAAATTGCAGTTCTGCTACATCTCTTAGGGTTACCCTCCTGCTATGACTACTTAGAATGCCATTGATTGAGGGTCTGCCGGGTGTGGAATATGATGTGCAACTGGTGGGAAAGAGTACCAGGTGCCCTAGGTAGGGTGCCGAGGGTCACCCTCACTGTCATCCTCATCCCAGGGCCATAACATCACTGAATTTGATCACAGAATTTGCCTTCTGGGCCCTCCTGGCTTTTGTATACATTTCTCTAGGACCTCCCTGCTGACCTCGGCCTCGCCTGCCTTCCTAGAGGATTTGTCTTTTAAAATAGGAGGCTAAAGAAAGCAGCGTTTGTCTCACAGAAAAAGCATTCTCTAAAAAAAGCGTGAGGTTCTAATGGCGGTACTTCAGGTGCTGCTGTAGTTGAGTGGGGGACATTCTGGGTGAGGCAGAGGGGTGTGGCGGGGGTGTGTGTTTCAGTTAGGTGGCTGCTAGCTTATCTTACCTTGCGTGGGGCGGGGAACCCCAACCACTACACTGGAACTTTCCCCCTCTCAACCCTGGACTTGTCCCCCTCCCCAAATGTCCGTCATGGGAACTGGGTACACAGTGGCCATTGTGGTGTGGGAGAGGAGGAAAGCAGTGGCAGTTGAGAGGGCCACTTTTGGAGTCGGACAGTTTTGGGTTTCAATCCCAGCTCGACCATTTGCAGGTTGGATGACCCTGGCCCCTGTTTCTTCATCCATAAAATGAGGATCATCACAGCACTGCCTACCTGCTGGGGCTGTCAAGGATTAAGTGATATAATATGGTTAAAGTGCTCGGTCATGGTGCCTGGCCAGAGAGGGTGCCCCATACATGGTGGCTACAGTGCTAGGAAGCCCTTAGATCTCCCAGATACCATGGCCTGCCCGCCACGCAGGGCACTGGCTGAGGGCTGGTGGGCAGCACAGCCTAGGGCTGGGAGTCGTGGTGAGGAGTGGCAGGCAGCCATGGGCTCCCCGGTGGTGGCCACAGCCGAGATCTGGAAATGAGACCGAGTGTGATCTTTCCTCCCCTAGTCCCATGCTCCGTGGTCCCCCAGAGCTGCGTCCCTGGAACCCAGGAGCCTCCAGCTCTGGCTACACGCCAGCCTTTCCTCATGCAGGCCTCTGTCTTTACAGTCTCCTGTTGGCTCATCTGCCCTGGTGGGTGGGAGCTGCTTCACAGAGGATCAGAAGATGACATGGATCCTCAAATGGTTTCCACTGGCGCCAGAATGCCGCACGGCAGCCAGCTCTCAGCATTGCCATGCGAGATGGCAAGATCCCCAGCAGGGGCAGAGCCCCTCAGACAGCAAAGCCTGCCAGAACCAGGATTCTGAAGTCACAGAACTCCTTCCCACAGATCCAGGATACACATCTGCATATCATTGCACAGCGGTTTGCATACAGTTGCATCCAAGTCCACATCCAGTCCCTCCATACTGTTCCTTTTTCCACCTCTAGTAAGAATGAATATTTAACGTGCCACTCCAGAGTTATAGTAGCTAAGCCCCCAAACCCAGTTCCATCCATTTCAAGTGTGTTTTGAGGGCCTGATGTCTGGACCAGCATTTTTTTATTTTTATTTTTTTTTGAGACAGAGTCTCGCTCTGTCACCCAGGCTGGAGTACAGTGGCACGATCTTGGCTCACTGCAAGCTCTGCCTTCCAGATTCATGCCATTCTCCTGCCACAGCCTCCTGAGTAGCTGGGACTACAGGAGCCTGCCACCACGTCCGGCTAATTTTTTGTATTTTTTTTTTTTAGTAGAGACAAGGTTTCACTGTGTTGGCCAGGATGGTCTTGATCTCCTGACCTCGTGATCTGCCTGCCTCGGCCCCCCAAAGTGCTGGGATTACAGGCGTGAGCCACCGCGCCCGTCCGGACCAGCCTTTATCAGAGATGGAGGATGAGGAAACTAGAGTCCTTGCTTTTAGGGCACTCATAGCCTAACTGGGGAAATTCACAGATGAGATCCAGGAAAATGAATTAGGGTGCATTCCAGGGTGCAGTAGCTATAGATGAATAGGGTGCTGGGTTGGGGGCAGGAGCTCCAGATGGGCTGGAGGAGCATGGGTGGTAAGGTCCAGGGTCCCTGGCACAGGGCTGCACATGTGCTGGCCACTGTGTTGATGACGGGTCTGTGAGTTTTTAACTCAGCCCCCTGTCCCATGGCTCTTTCTGGTGCAGGAACTACATGTGGTCGCCTTGCATTGTACCACAGGCCTGCGCTCCACCACGACAGACTGGACCCAGTGTGGGGCCAAGGACGAAGGCAGCCTTCCGTGAGGTAGTCGGACTTGGCAGCTCTGAGTGGGCAGGAGTGCCTGTCCCACCTAGTCCCATCCATGCACCTTCATGTGATACAGAGGAGGGAACTGAGGCACAGAGGGCTGGGTAATGAACTCAAGCATCCACACAGGAAGAGGCACTGGAAGAGGAACCCAGGCAGCTAGGCTCTTTGGCCAGTACCTTTGGCCACCATACTCCATAGTTTCCTATCAAAGGACATACTCAGCTCCAGGGCAGGAGTTAACAGACCATCAGGGGTTGGTGGGGCCGGCTCTGAAGTCCCACTGCCAGGTTTTGGCTGGCTTCTTGATTGCATCCCGTTTGATCAGCTGGGTCTTTCGAATGCTGGCTCCACTGATTGTCAGCGGTGTGACTTCAGAGAAGCTGCTCGATTTCTCCACCAAGGTTTCCTCACCTGTGGAGCGAGTGCAGTGAGGGCACCTATTCATGGGAACCTGATTTCACATGGCACCGCAGTGAATGTGCAATGCACGTCTGCTGCTGGGTGGGGACTGATGGGGAAGATCTGACAATGGCTTGTTGAGGGCATGTAAGGAAATGGGCCTGGCTGGAGCAGAGGCCGCCCAGGGGAGGAGAGAGGGACAAGGCTGGGCCTGGGGAAGGGAGCCCCAGTGCCCTCTGTCATTCCAGAGAGGCAGATGTGGTCGATGTGTCCAGAGCTGCCTGTGGCTTGGCAGCTTCTCCTCACTAGCCTCATCTGGTCCCTCATAGAGATGCTGGGACTGCCCCTCCTTAGGAGCTTCAGGGCTGGAGTGGGTGCTATGCCCTTAAGAATGCCCTCAGAAAGCTACCAGTTGCTCACGGTCAGCCTACAAGACCCACAGCATGGTGAAATTCTGAGTTGCCAACATGGCACTTGAAAGCAAGACTTAAGGTTAAATTTTGCCTTCCCTGGTTTCCTTTAAAAAAGTCCGGAGATGGATGGGGGCTTGGCCTCTCCTCGTCATTGGGAAAAGGTCATCAGACTCCACGGTCAAGGCAGGAGGGTCAGGGGCAGTCGGAAGACCAGGGGTATCCAGGGAGGAGGGGCAGGGGGTGCTAAACAGAGGCAAAAGAGCAGAGTGAGGAGGGGCTGGGGGATGTGACCATAACTCTGAGGACCCCATTATAGGGAAACACAATACTCACAGGCAGACACACACCTGGACATGCGTTCTTGCACCCGTGGGCCCACAGACCATCGTCAAGAGGCTCAGAGAGTAGTGAGCCAGCCTGCAGGTTTCTAGAATATTCTCTTATGAGAGTCTCTATCCAGGAGTCTAATTAGGGATAAAGCAAGGCCCTCTCCTTTACACTTTTTATTTAAGCACGTTTGGGCAGATTGAGTTTGCCTATTAACTAGAGCTAAAAGGGACTTGGGGCTCAGCCTCTTCTTGGTCCTACAGCTGTGGGCAGGGAAGAAGGAATGAGGGATAGATAGTATACAACTGAGATCTGCTTCCACCTTGGGTTCCAGTCTCGAGGCACCAGCTCTGTGTAGGAAACCCACTGAGGGGCAGCCTGACCTGATCTGGCAATGTGTGGAGTCTGCTGGAGGTCTAGTCCCTGCCTCGTCCTTCCCAACAGCCCCTCCTTAGGTGGGTGCTCAGTGTCTCTGGGGAGAATGCTCTAAGCTTTCTCTTCCACTATTAGCTCCACTCTATCCTTGTTCCCTGGCCCTCCTGCCCCAAACCCTGCAAGTTCCCTTTAGCTATCCTTCTTTCTGCCTTTCTGCATGGATTAGATCCTTTGGGACTTGGTCCCTCCTCATTGTAACTTATATACAATAGCATTAACAAAGCGTAAGTGTACAGCTCGATGGATAGCCACGTGTGTCTCGACCCATGGAGCCACCAGATCAAGATTTGAAACATTTCTAGCTCCAAAGTTGGTTCCCTTGTGCCCCTCCCCAATCAATACCATCCCTAGTGGTGGCTGCTAGTCTGACTTCTGTCATCCTAGATTCATTTAACCTGTTCTTGACCTTCATACAAATGGTATCAAACAGTCTGTCTATGTCCAGCTTATTTTACTCAATATAATGCGTCGGAGATTCACCCATGCAGTTGTGTGTAGCAGATGCTTTTTGTTATTGTGTTCTAATCACTGTGTAATGTTCCATTATATGAGTATGCCATGATTTGTTTAGCTCCCCTGTTGCTGGATATTTGGGTGTTCTAGTTTGAGGTACTATGAATAAAGCATTCATGTGCATACCTAGTCATGTACATATGCATTCGTTTCTCTTGGGTGGACAAGTAGGAGTGGAATTCCTGGGAGACTTGAGGTTTTTTTAACTTAAAAAAATTTTTTTTTTGAGACGGAGCCTCTCTGCCTCCCAGGCTGGAGTGCAATGGCGTGATCTCAGTTCACTGCAACTTCCGCCTCCAGGGTTCAAGCCATTCTCCTGGCTCAGCCTCCTGAGTAGCTGGGACTACAGGCATGCAGCACCACGCCTGGCTAATTTTTGTATTTTTAGTAGAGGTGGGGTTTCGCCATGTTGGCCAGGCTGGTCTCAAACTCCTGACCTCAGGTGATCTGCCCACCTCAGCCTCCCAAAGTGCTGGGATTACAGGCATGAGCTACCACACCTGGCCAGGAGACTTGGAGTTTTAAGAGGTCAAGTCCTTCCTTCTCACTGGCCAGGCTTTGGGACACAATAGTGTTAATGAAATAGTTGTCCCCACCTCCCAGTGCCCTCCCTGTTCCAGGTGCAGCTTCTTGGGAAGGTCAGGCGCTCTTTCATACTGTTGGCTATGAGGAATGGAAAGACCCATCCTAGATGGCTCATGCCTTTAAAGAGCCACTTGAGACCTGGCATGGTGGTTCACGCCTATAATCCCAGCACTTTGAGAGGCCAAGGGAGGCAGATTGTTTGAGTCCAAGACTTCAAGACCAGTTTGGGCAACATGGTGAAACCCCATCTCTACAAAAAATACAAAAATTAGCAGGGTGTGGTGGCATATGCCTTAGTCCCAGCCACTCAGGAGGCTGAGGTGGGAGGATTGCTTAAGCCCAGAGGTGGAGGCTGCAGTAAGCCATGTTCACACCATTGCACTCAAGCCTGAGCGACAGAGTGAGACCCTGTCTCAAAACAGACAAACAAACAAAGAAACATAAAGAGCCACTTGAAGAGGCCTGAAATGCTACGGAGGGAGTTGCGGGCTCTTCTTCAAGGCCTGGTAGGAAGGTCAGGAGAGCGTGGGGCCTGGGACAGCAAGGCAGGAAGGACACAATTGCACAAGGTGCTGGAGGCAACTGAAGCTCCAGGTTAATGACCTGTCCAAAGCCACAAGGCCAGTATGTGGCCAGCAGGGATGTCAACTCAGGTGAGTCTTCCTCTAGCCTAGAGCTCTTCTGACTACACAAAGACTGCCCTCTCTGTGGGGAGGAATGTAGAGATAGTCAGGGCTCAGCATTATGGACCTGCTGGGTGCTCTACCCTGAGATCAGCCTCCGGGCAGTTCTTTCTTGGGATCTTCACCCCTACCTGGCCACCAGCCATGCCTCTGGCCCAGTCCCCTCGCAGGGAGACGTTTGCAGGCCTTGAATAGCCTGAGTCATGGCTGTGAGCTGGAGGAAAGAGAGAGACAGAGCCTGGGGGCTGGTATTATCCAAGACCCCATGCCAGGACCTTCCAGTGAGCCAGCCATGGATGAGTGGGGGCACACAGAGAACATTCCTGGAAAACAATTTGCCCTTAGTAACCCTCTCAGGCTTTCTTGGCCATACCAACACATTTGGTCTCAGGTTGGCAAGGCCTGGGATGGCTGTGAGCATCTGGTGAGGCCTTAGTGGGTCAGGGGGAATGCTGCTTTGGCCTCCTGGGAACTGCCAACAGGCATCTCCACTGGAAGGTCCTGGATGGTAACTTCATGATGCAGTTCATGGTGTGAAGACTTCAGGCGCAGAATTAGCGATTCACTGACTTTGTTCCAGAGAGGGAGAGAGCCCAGATATATATGTATGCATGTAAGTGTGTATGTCTGAGTAATAATGTGTGTGTGGGTGCATGCATCTATGAGTTAGACATTCATTCATTCATTCATTCTGCAAATATTTACTGTTGCCTATTATGTGCCACGAGAGATTCCACGGTAAATAAAAGAGACAAGGTCCCTGTCCTCAAAGGTGTTATTAGACCCAGAGCACACATCTCCATGTGATGCGTGTGTACATAAAGGAACATGTGGCTACCTGTGTGTGTGTGTGTCTGAAGAGAGGTCTGAATATCTGAGTTTCTGAGTATGTGTGTGTCTAAACATATGAGTCTGAGCATGTGTGTGTGAAGGGGAGAGAATTACTCATCCACTTAGAAAGGCCTCTCCCAGAGCAGTTATATTTTCATAAATAAAAATAATCAGATAATGAGTTCATTTCCGATCTCAAGTTTGATGCCAACATTCCAGTGAAACAAGACTCGCTGGCGGGCTGGCTGCACTCTGTGTGGCTTGGATTAGCTGGGGAAAGTGCAGAGGCCAGACCTGCCACTTGCAGGCTGTAGGGAGTGGAGGAAGAGAGGGTGGCCTACAACCAAAGGACTGGCAGCATGTGTCTGGGGCTGAGTAGCCCCTCACCCTTACACAGGTATCAGCAGACAATGCTCAGGTGTAAGTTCAGGCCTTATACCCCCAACAGCCTGTGTAAGGCCTGAACTTCCTCCATTTACTCCTTGGAACCAGTGATGGACAGATTCTGTGCTGCTTTGTAAATGCAGATGGCCCCAGAAAAGATGGCCCACTAAGCTGCTATGAATCATGGAAGGCTCAGTGAATGACCCTTTCCCTGGGCACCCAGGCCAGAGCTCAGGGATGCCTGCTGGAAGAACAGTAGCAGGGTACAGAGAGAGGTTATGACTAGATCCCCTAGGGGAGAGGGATAGAGGCCACAGGCAGAATACAGCGCCTGCTTCTGCTTGGATTGACATTCAAGAGTCAAGTTAATGCCTCAGTTCAGCATTCATGGTCTTGGACAATGGCTTTCCCAAATGGATCTGGGCTTTCTTGGTCCACCTCCCCTCACCCATGTTCCTGCCAGACACAACCATCTTCTACTTGGCCCTCTCTGCCTTTGCTTAGGCTGTTCCTTCTTGGAATGCTTTTCCCCAACTCTGCATGCCCAAATGGATCAGGTCTTGAAGATCCAAATGTCACCATCTTCATGTAGTCTTCCCTAATTCTGCCAGCTAGGAATGCTTTCTCACATTCAGTGGTGACCACCTTTTAACAGTGTCCTCCTTTTCCTCCTGGACTCCAAGTTCCAAGAGGGCAGGATCTGTGTCTCCCTCAGCTGATTTTCCTCCAAAAGTCCTAGCCAGCCTGAAGATGGGGCTGCTCCTGCAAGTTGGCCGGAAAGGTGAATGGAGCCGGAGTCAGTAGCAACTGTAGGTGGACCTGGGGGGAACCAGTCAAGGTTGTGCCTTGAGATATGCCCCTGCTCTGAATTTGAGACCTAATGCCAGACAGGAGTGCCCTGGAGTTAGATAGGGGCTGGGAAAAGGGCACTAAGGGGAGAGGGATGGGGAAAGGAGAGGGGCTTTTCCTAGGAGGCACGACTTGGACCCCAAAGCGAGACATCTGTGAGATGTCAGGGTACTACACTGGGGGCTGGGGTGGAGGACTGTGGGGATAATCAATTCAGAGGCACAGGCTGATTGTCTGCAAGTAAGAAAGAGGAATCCACAGAGGTTGTCTGTCCATCCATCTGTCCATTCTTCCATCTGTCCATTTCACTGTGTACTTACCTGTTCATGCATTCAACAAGCAGCACTGAGCCTCTACTGTATGCCAAAGCCCTGTGGAGCTTCACGTACATTATTTCATCACTCACAACAGCTGCGTGAGGAACGTATCTCAGAGGAGGAGGCTGAGCCTCAGAGAAGTTGAAGGCAATGTTCAGGGTCACAGTCCAATGTCCAGGCTGCTTCTCCAAAGCCCGAGCTCTTCCCACGCCAGTGAAGAACAAACGGCTTATTTCTCAGCCTCTCCCTGGCTTCAGGCTGAGCTAGATCATGGCCCCTGGGCAATATGATTAAGCCTTTTTCTTGTCTGGGAAGTTCAGCCTGTGTCTCCACCCAGGGGCCCCAGCCACAATTTGGCCATCAGCCAGCTGTCTTTATCCTCTAACATCTTTGCTGACAAGACCATTTGTAGGGGCAAGCTCCTAACCCAAGGAGCAAAGCTTCACCATTGGAATTTCTAGCAGAGAGAGAAGCTTTTTTGGGCAGGCACCCTCTTACTTTGCCAAGAGGGTGGATAATCCTGGCAAGAGGGTCCAGCATGACAGCAGCAGCTGCAAATGTTCTCGAAAATCACCTGGGAGGTTGCTGTAAATGCATATTCTGGGGCCCCATCCCTGTAGAGTTCAGTTAAATAATCTGGGATGGGCACAGAAGTCTGAATTTTTAACAAGCCCCAAAGGCTGTGGATGTGCATTGTCAGAGGACTCACAAGAAATACACACGAAACAAGACTTCCCTTAATGCACCTGAAGATCACAGCACTGTTTTGTGCAGATACATTTCACAGTTAAATGGCACTCATCTCATACCTAAAATCTTTCATTTTTTTCTTTTAACTTGTGCTGACACTGTGGATTTCTTGGATTCCACAAGCAGATCCTTACACTGAACCCCCTTCAGACTCATCTCTTTAAATGTGGCCTATCCACCCAGCCTGACCAAATCTTTTTGGATCCCAGTTTTATTATTCAGTGCATTTCCCACTCTTCTCAGCTTGGATGGTCTGCAAATTCTACCAGCCACATATCCACCCAAGTTCCTGATAAACATGTCGAAGGGGCCAAGACCAAAGCTGTGTAAGAAGCTCTCGCCACACCACCACAGGCAGGCCTCAAGGCCCAGCCCCTGACAGTCACAAAGCCTTCAACCTGAACTGCTCCACCCTCCAGGCCTGCATGGCAGAGGATGCTATGAAAGGCTCACTGGAATCCAGCCACGGGAGCCTGGCCATTCTAGTGTCCTCCCTCAGCCCATCAGCCGGACACGGAGGCTACCTGGATCAGATGCTGAACTCCTTCATGGCTTATTGCATTTTGGATGGACAAACCCATCTTTTCTCAGTGCATGTCCAGAACTGTGATATCAAGTTCACAGATGGGTAGAGCAGGTTTCTCTCTGCGCCCCTTCCTGAGACTCAGGCCTCCTTGGTGACTATGCTGCAGTTTGGCAATCTCTAGGCCAGGAGACCTATGTATGTATATACCTGTGAACCAGAAGATAGCGTGGAGGTAGGCAAGGAGTAGGCAAGGGATGGAGAGTTGGGGAGAGGTGAGACACTTGTGGGAATTTGGTTTTCCTTAAGGCTGGAGTTTTGAATAAGTGGTCAATGTAATTGGCCGTAAGCCTTGGAATGAAACTCCTCCTTTCCCACTGGCAGAAAGGGCTGAGCCGCCGCCTTGCACATCCCAGGCTGGAACTTGAGCCCCGCAGCTGGCTGTGTGCAAAGTGGGGAAAGAGGGGAAGAGGGGACTCTAACCAAAATGTTCTGGGCCTGGCTGGGAATGCTGAGCACAGAAATTTGATTGGGGACTGAAACAACTCCAAATGTTTCCCACATTTCTCAGAAATGGAGGCATTCTCACCAGAACCTGGGTTTTCTTTTGAATAACACTTTCCCCTAAACCTGTCCCCCACCCTGATAGGGTGGGAGTTGGGACGGGAAGCAAGCATTTACCATGCCATCAGCGATCCTGGGCTGTTTGTCTCTGAAATTACCATCAGTCATTAGAAGGGAAAAGTTGGGAGGCTTTGCAGAAGAGGTGCAAGAACCACCCAGCATCCCCAGCTCACTCCGCCGCGCTGCTGAGGTCCAGAGATTTATGTTCCTCCCTCTGCCCTAGTTCTAAAGCTCCTCCTCTGAGTTCAAGCTGAGTGGAGCTGCCTCCTGCCCTCCGAGGGCAGCTGACCCATAGCTCACCCCTCCCTTTCTCTGGCTGTCCACCGCTTTGGCCTCTGCTCCGACTCCTGCTCTTTCAGGGGCCATGGGAGAGAGAAGCCTGACCCCTGGATTTTCACTGCCACCTCTTAGCCATTAGCCTGGCGCCTGAGGCCCTCCTGACACCCCAGGCCATGCCTAGGGCTGGGTGCCCTTTGCTGCCCACGCCTGCCCCTCTCAGGAGCTGGAAGAAGCCGCTGCTATGATAGAAGTTTCCATCAGAAAAAGGAGAGAACGTGAAGGTTGCAGAAGGAGGAGAAAACAAAGGCTGTGTCCATCTTTGCCCATGTCCAGATCTGGAGCCGGACAATTGCCCCTCGGGGGCTCAGCTTTGAGCCACAGCTGTGCCTGCCCTGTGGAAGGAGGAGCAGCCTCCCCCCACCTCTGGTTTTCCATGAGGTGGAAATGGGGCACCTAAGGAGAGGCATGAGCAGTAACAGAACCCTCTTCATACATATTATGCCCCCACAAGAAAGTGCGGGGCCTGGGTTCAGGTCCACTCTGTCATTAGCTGACTCTAGCGGACAGGCCCCCACTCGGGCTTCTCTCTCGTAGATGTGGACCGTGTGGGTGCACAGGTCGTGCCAGGGGTTCCAGATGCTGCAGGACAAGCACGGCTCATCCTCAAGAGCATCAGGTTTACCAGACTGCAGGAAGAAAAGCGCCATCATTTTTATATTGAAGTAGCCATGTTTATATTATGAAGGAGGATGCAAAACACATGTCAATTTTTAAGAAAACACCACTTTTCCAACAGATCACACCATTGGAGCCCCTTGAAGCTACTCCCTCGGATGCTCACTCTCCACTCCCTTCAAATACACCAGCCCTCTGTGCCTCAGTTTCTTCGGCCAAGAAGTGGGATAGTGTTAACTCCACATATGAGGAAAGGCTGGTGGGGCTGGGTGGAGGTGGGGTGGGACGGCGCTGGGCGGAAGCAGGCCTTTCCTCCTCCTGGGCCTGCAGCTTGCAAACTCCAGTGCTGTGTCCCTAGAGGAAACCTTCATTGAATGGGTCACTGGGCTTCCCCCAGCTGAGCTGGGTGTGATGATCTCCGACTCTTGGCCATGTGCCTGGTCACCCAGATCCCAGTGGCCTGGAGACCTCCTGCCTGAGCCTCTTTGGGCTGAGGCTCCCAGGGCAGATGCAGCGTCTCCAACAGGGGACAGCCCTGAGGCAGGGGACAGCCCTGAGGCAGGGCACAGGTATGTGGGCAGGGACTGGGCACCCGCAAGCACCCTTCCTGCCTGTTCCTTTCATTCACTGGCCCTGGAGAAGCTGGGGGAAGAAGGTTTGAAGGGAGGGAATAGGGCATTCCTTCTTCTGGAGGCTCAGAGCATCAGGAAGAAGGTTGTGAGCTGCCAACCTGCTGCTGAAGCTGACCCGTACCTAAGTTAGCCTGGCCCACATCAGACTTTACAACTTGGAAATCCCACCCAAAAGGGTGGATTTCTTTTCTTTATTTTTGACGGAGTCTGACTCTGTCACCCAGGCTGGAGTGCAGTGGCACAATCTCGGCTCTTGCAAGCTCCACCTCCCGGGTTCAAGCAATTCTCCTGCCTCAGCCTCCCGAGTAGCTGGGACTACAGATACACGCCACCACCATGCCCGGCTAATTTTTGTATGTTTAGTAGAGACGGGGTTTCACCATGTTGGCCAGGTTGGTCTTGCACTCCTGACCTCAGGTAATCCGCCCACCTTGGCCTCCCAAAGTGTTGGGATTAGAAGGGTGATCCACCGTGCTCAGCCTGGAATTCGTATTTCTCTTGAAAAGCTCAGGCCTGACCATCTCAGCCCACATGGCACTCACGGGGCGCAGTGTGCAGTGACTGTCCTGTTGACAGCAGGCTTTGCGACAGGCCCTACGGCCCCTAATGCCCCACGCAAGGCACACCTGTCCACTTCTCCCATTCCCATCACCTGCTGGTGGTTGTGAGCTGGAGCGTGTGGTCTCTGATGACATCTCCCGTGAGGAGAGACATTTGGTCAGCTGGGGCATGACACCCACAGCCCAGAGAACGCTCTTTGAAAGTCAGAGCCTTTCTGACCCTCAGGCATGGCTGGTGAGAGCTGGGTGGCGGGGGAAGGCCCCAGTGCCTCCTCTTCCCGCTCCCATGGGGCACCGTCAGCTCTTCACATTGCCCTGGGCTTTGGAGGGAACTGGGGCTGCAGGCAGAGAGCCCTGAGGGAGCTACAGTTCTGTTGGGGCTGCTGGAAGGAAACATGTCCCATCCCTTGAAACCCAGACCCTAGAGACTGGAATCCCCTACACTGCCCCAAGTGGGTGAGGTGTCAACACTGACACCCGCCTCTGCAGATCTCCCAGGCAGTTTCCCTGAAAGCTGGGAGTTTCCAATTCCCAAACATCCCCAGGCTGTGGGTGGCCAGGGGGTGAGGCCAGGGGCTCTTTGTGTCCCTGCCTTTTCCAGACACTGCCAACCTTGTCATTCATTCATCACATAATTGTTGGGTGCTTACCGTGTGCCAGCAAAGACGTGAGGCACCCCTTCTGACTGTGTGACCTCAGGCAAACCACAATCCTTGCACCTCACCTCTCTTCTCTGTAAAACTCGGATATGACAGTATCTGATTTAGGACGTCGTTATGAAGATTACATGAGATGATGTATGCCTCCCAGGCTGGGCGTGGAGCTGGTACACAGCAAGCGCTCAATAAATGTTGTCCATGTCACAGGTACTATTACTAGTAAAAACGGGCCAGCTTCCTGCCCCTTTAGTGTCTCCCCTTCTCTGGCCTCCATTCTCGGCTTCTGTCCCTCTTCTTCCTCCCTGCTCTCCGCCAGAGGCCCCAAGTCTGCACCCTGAAGCCGGGCTGCGGCCTCCCTGGGGTCCCAGGCCCGCGGGCGGCCCCCGCCAGCCCCTTCCAGGTGCACAGAGGCCCCATTCTCCGGGCGCGCGCCCCGCTCCTGGGGACCCTGCCCGGTGACCTCGCTACCCTGCCGTTTGCGCGGGCAAAGAGGGGCCTTTTGTTCTCTGGCCGGGCCCGCCCGGCCCGCGCAGCTCCCGCCCTAATCCTGCTAATTACCGTCCACACGGCGGCCGGGCCGCGCGCTCGCCCACTACTTTCCCACGGCCGCGAAGAAAGCCCCTCAGTGCGCGCCGGGAACAGAGTGGCGATTCAGCTGCGCCCTGAGCCGTGCTGCCGCCGCGGCCACCCTTCGCTGCGTCTTCTGCCGTTCCCTTGTCCTCTACCTCTGTCTGTCGGTCTCCGGACCTTCCACCCACCGGCTGTTTCTCTTTTGGTCTCCCTCTCTGTGTCTCCCCATCTTTCTCCCTCTCTGTGTTTTTATCTCTGTCTCTCCCAGGCGTTCTGTTTTCTGTCTGTGCCATTCTCTCTGCCCCTCTGCTCCGAGGTCTTCCGCCTCTGTGTCTCTGTCCCCTGGGCCTCTCCCATGGCGGGGGTTCAGGCTGCCCCTCACTGGATCCACGTGGGGTCCCAGCTTAAGCTGAGCATCAGCTTCCCCAGCCCAGCAGCCTCGGGCCTCTGTTCTCTCCCCGCTGGGGACCCCAGGGTCCTGGCCCCTTCTAAGGAAACCAAGGAAGCTCTGGGGCCGGGCCATGCCTCTTAAGTGGTTTTGGGGAAAGCTCCAAAACAGAGAAGTGCCGCAAGATGTCCGGTGCTGGCCCAGGTGTTGGGGGAGGGGCGGGGAGGGCTCCTGCAGCAGCTCCTGCTGGTGTGCTGTGGCCAGGTCAGAAAGGGGAGCCACTCTGAAGTAATCTCAGCCTTGGAGACAGCCAAGGAGAGAGTCTGGTTTGTGCTTGACTAGTTCCAGACCAGCCACCATAGAGTCCAGACAACTGCTTTTCTAGAATTCACTGTCTAAAGGGTGCTGGACAGGCCACAGAATGGGTCTTTTTGGCAGAAGAAATTCATTCATTTATTCATTTTAGGGCCCAAGAAATTCATTCATTCATTCGCTCAGCAAGTATTTATAGAATGTTTACTATATGCCAGAGATTGTTCTAAACAGCAAGGAGAAAGCCATGAACAAAATGAAGATCGTTGTGCTACATTCTAGCAGGAAAGGCACATGGGTGAAAGGTAAAAGAGAAGCAGATTGACAGATGGTGGGAACAGCTAAGGAAAAATGCAAAACCGGGAGGAGGTTGGCTGGCGTGGTGGCTCATACCTGTAATCCCAGCAGTTTGGGAGGCCGAGGCAGGTGGATCACCTGAGGTCAGGAGTTTGAGACCAGCCTGGCCAACATGGTGAAACCCCATCTCTACTAAAAATACAAAAATTAGCTGGGCGTGGTGTTGCACGCTTGTAATCCCAGCTACTTGGGAGGCTGAGGTGGGAGGATGGCTTGAACCCGGGAAGCGGAGGTTGCAGTGAGCCAAGATCACACCACCGCACTCCAGCCTGGGCAATAGAGCGAGACTCTATCTCAAAAAAAAAAGGAGGTGTCGGAAGCTGGAAGGGGGTCAGAGGTGGCCTATCTGGGTCGATGACACTGGAGCAAGACCTGAAGTAATGTCAGGGTGTCCTCCCTCCAGGGCAGTGGCTGGGCCTGCAGGCAAGTTCCCACCAAAGCTGCCAGGTGGCTCTTCCTTGTGTCCTCAGGTCCCAGTCGCTGGGAGATGCCGAGACCCACTGAGGCCCGGTGGTGGCCCCCAGCTCACTGAGGGGCAATGGTCGGGAAGAGGTTGGCTGAAAGATTGTACTGCAGGAAAACTCCTCCTGTCCCTCATTTTGCTTGCCTTTTCCTCATCACTGTCAGGGGTTTTCTGACAAGGATGACCTTTGAGTGAATAGGCCGCAAATAAACCACACAGCCCCAAGGGTCCTGACCAGGGCCTGGTGGTCTGTGTCCCAGGGAGAAGTAGAGCCCTCCTGTCTGCAGAGAAAGCGAGGACTTCTTTACATCAAGGTAACTGAGGGAGAAGGATTAGTGAGCTTTGTGAGCTCATAAATTACAAAACAACCCAGTGGTGTTGTGGGTGTCCAAATCAGGGGGGCAAGAAAGACAGAAAAGGGCAAAAAAAAAAAACACAAACAAAAACACTCTGGTGGGGTCATGTTGGCCTTGGACAAAGCAAGAGAACCTGGGGCGTAGCCGAGGCGGGACTAAAGGAAACACCGTAGGACCCAGAGGTGCTGGGGCTGAGATTTAGGGCACTGAGGAAGTTTGAGAGCCAGCCAGGGGGTGCCATCATGAGTGTGTTGGCTACACATGGTTTGTGTGTGGCATATGGGAGGATGGAGCAGTCCCATGTGACCTTCCTCAACCTCTTCCGCCAGCTGGCTCCCCTGCCCTCATTGCTCCACCTGGCAGAACCTGGTCCTGGCTGAACTACCACTGAGCTTATGTGACCCCTCATCCTGCCAAGCCAAGGTGGGGCTGGCTAGGTTTAGTGGCCCAGACACCTTCAAACCTGGACCTTTTCCCCTTGGGACTTTGAGAAGCAGACAAGTGCCACAATTCTGTGTGGGGCTAAATGAAGGAATCCCCAGCTGGGTCCGGGAGCCGGTGTGTTCCTCATGGCCCTGCCCCTTACTAACTGGGGGCCATAAGCGCATGATTTGCCCTCTCTGGGCCTCACTTTCCATACTTGGAGAATAGAAATGGTACTAATAATCATCCCTCTTCACAGGGTTACAGTAAGGATAGATGAGACTGAGATGTAAAATGTATTCTGTCAGCCAGTGATCCCATCTTGTTTGACCAATACATGGAAAATTTTGAGCTATTACTCACACATATAATCGAAACAAAAGTTTACACTTATCTGTTATATTCTGTTGAATGCATTGATCTAGTCTATCCTATTCTGTTTCTTTCTATTTTTTAAAAAATCACAGATCATAATGCATTGGGTCTTGAACTACAGTTTCAGAAACACTGTCATAAACCATGGAAGGGGATATAAAAGCATTTGTGGTTTCATCACCTAGAGAGCTTGCTGAAGTGGGGCCTGGAGTAGCCTTGGGAGCTGCCACCCTAGGCACACCAACAGTGACCCCAGTGCCACTCATCACTGGCCTTATGTGGGCCTGCTTCTCTGTGGTGGACTTGAACCTTACTGCTCCAGCCATCTCCCCTGCCTGCCTGTCAAGCCTCCCTGTTGACTGTAGTCAGCTTCACGCCAAAGGCCAGACATAGCCTGCGAGACTTGGATGGAACCTCAAGGGTCACCTCATCTCTCACTTTATATAGGAGAAAATTGAGGCCCAGCCAAGGAAAGTGATTTATTCAAGGCTGCCCAGTGAATGGGTGGCAGAACCAGAACTAGAGTTCAGATGTCCCCCTGTCAGCCCAAGGCTTGTTTTCATTACGGCCTTGTTATCTGCCTGATTGCAAACCCAATCCCCCCTTCTCTCTACCTCTTGGGTTTGGGAACCACTCCTGGCCTGAGCAGAGCAGGAATAAAGCAGCAGGGCCAGTCTAAAGTCTGCACATACTAACCATGTGGCCAAAGGCAGGCCTGTTAATACTTCTAAGCCTCAGTCTCCTTCTCTATAGAGTGGGAATGATGTTTTCTGCTCTTCCTAACACACAGGGTTGCTTTGTAAATTAAATGAGATAATGTGCATCAAATAGGCTTTGAAAAACCTTTTAAATATGCTTAAAATGGAGGAGTTCTTGAGGGTTGGGGTATGGTTGAATAGGTGAAGCACAGGGGTTTTCTTAGGTGGGTGAAATTATTCTGTATGATATTGCAGGTGGATACCTGACACTATGCACTTGTCAAGACCTGTAGAAATGTATAGCACAAAGAGTACAGTTTTACACAAAATAAAATAATCATTTAGGAGATCAGAGGATCCTAAGATGGAATGCAAAATGTGACAAAACTATTTAACTGGATTAAAAACATGTAAAATAACTTCACTGAAGTGGGGGAGGGGTGGGAGTTTTTGATCTAAGTAACTTTGGAAATGAGTGGAGTCTATAAGACTAAAGGCTAAAGAAACTGTGCCCAAGCACTGTACTCTAGTTGATAAAGTAGCTTCTCATGGAGTGTGGTTAACAATTCCAGTACCACTATACACGTGTATTGGAATTGAATGAGTAAGTCAATGCATAGTGGATGGTAACAGATAGGTTTCTCACTGAGGGAGTGGAAGGCTACGACAGGCAAGGGCAGAAGGCTAGAATGATCCTTGTGACAATTTATTAGAGTTATAATATTAGTATGAAATCAAGTTTAATACAGATACAGATGGTGACATATAGAAATATTTATATGTTTGTGTATATCTGTTGTGATATACATACAGATTAGTAGATACACATGTATTTCTATGCTCTGTCAGCTAAGAGGGCCTAGAAGCAATGACAGCCCAGTAGCTATGAGCACACTTAGTGCTCAGATTTTGGCTTCTAATATCATTCTCCAATTTTAAAAACCCCCACAAAAACCAGGGCTTCTTGTAGAAATGGCTGATTCTAGGATTGGAACAGGAAATGTACAAGATGAACCTGGAACATCTTGTAGTGCCAGAAAGTAAGGAAGATCCAAGGAAGAAATGATGGGAGTATGTCAAAGGGACACAGGAGACAACTGGTAGAGCTCCAGTGGCTAAAGCTGGAACAAACTGAGCAATAAAATAAATGCAGTAGTATTGGATTATTACCCAAAGTAGAAGAGAAATATCCCGGCTCATGCCTGTAATCCCAGCACTTTGGGAGGCCGAGGCAGGCAGATCATGAGGTCAGGAGTTCAAGACCATCCTGGCTAACACGGTGAAACCCCATCTCTACTAAAAATACAAACAATTAGCCAGGTATGGCGGCAGTCACCTGTAGTCCCAGCTACTCAGGAGGCTGAGGCAGGATAATCACTTGAACCCAGGAGGCAGAGGTTGCAGTGAGCCGAGATCACGCCACCGCACTCCAGCCTGGGCAACAGAGCAAGACTCCGTCTAAAAAAAAAAAAAAAGAGAGAAATATCCATGAGTTTGAACTTCTATAAATAAATGACTACATAGAGAAAAGGGGGAGAAGATACAAAAATACAGAATTGCAGATGATATTCACAGATACTCAAGGATGAGCATAGCTCCCTGCTGTTTAAATGTGGGCTCCACATAGCAACTTACTTCCAAACAGTATACATGGAAAGGGGAAAAAAGAATAACTTCGTAGTGGAGAAACCTGACAAACACTACTTCTGTTAACCGTGAACACAGTTGACATTGACAGTGACAGGTCATGGTTGTGGCATACACTCTTGATAGGATGTAGTGAAAGTGGCACTTGACCTTTGAGGTCTTGCTCCCTTAAACCCGTAACCTAAAACATCAGACAAATCCCAGCTGAGGAACATTCTACAAAATACCTGACCAATACTCCTCGAAATCATCAAGATCATCAAAAACAAGAAAAGTCTGAGAAAGTGTCACAGCCAAGGGAGGCCTAAGAAGACATGATGGCCAAATGTAGTGCTGCATCCTAGAACAGAAAAAGGATATTAGGTTAAAAAAAAAACCAACAACTAAGGAAATCTGAATAAAGTATGAACATACTTTAATAGTAATGTTAATCTTGTAGGGCTGATATCAACAGTGGTTTATTAATTGTGGCAAATGTACCACACTAATGTAAGATGATGATAATAGGGGAAATTGGGTGTGGAGAATATGGGAACTCTCTATATTATCTTTGCCATTTTTCTTTAAATCTAAAACTTTTCTAAAATAAAAATTTTATATCAAAAATTAAAACCCTTACATTGGTAATTAGTCACAGCTTATGGCTAAGACAGGTGGAATTGGGAGAATGCCCTGGGAAGGTTTCAAGGAAGTACAAGGGAGGATTTGGGGAACGGCTCAGGGGTGAGAAATACAGCTTGGGAGACAGGGCCGAGGGGAAGCTCGGTGCATGTCCCAGACTGAGGAGGTGTCAGAGGGAAAGGGTCCTTGGGACAGGGTGTCTTGGGACCCTTCCCTGCCTGGGAGGGCTTCCGGAGGAGGAGGTGAGTGGATGGGGAGTGACAGCCTGGCTCTTTGCTCTCCTACCTTATCCTGACCCACCTGGCCACATCTCTGGGGCCAGCCCTGCTCCTCATCTGGAGGCAACCCATCAGAGGGGTTAAAGGGTCACCTCTGGAATTGGAAAGCTGGCCACTCACCAGCGTGTGACCTTGGATAAGGCTCACACCCTCTCTGAGCCTCAGAGTACTCATCTACAAAGAGTGGTGAAAAATCTGTGTCAGAGGGTTGTTGCAAAGCTAAGTTAAGATGGTGCCCATGAGGGCCAACACCTGGTACACACTGGGGACTTGGTGAGTGTTACAGTCAATTTATCTTCCCTTTAGTCTACCTTTGAGCAAGATCAAACAGCCACTTTGCCCTCATACCTGGAATCCAGCCCTTCCTCTGGATCCCAGGCCCAATTGGGGTGGCAGTTTTAAAACCTGGCCCCCAAATTCCAACACTCTTTCCACCTAAAGGTCAGCTTTTTTTTTTTTTTTTTTTTTGCTTTTTTATTTTGAGACAGAGTTTCGCTCTTGTTGCCCAGGCTGGAGTGCAATGGCACGATCTCTGCTTGGTGCGATCTCTGCTCACTGCAACCTCCACCTCCTGGGTTCAAGTGATTCTCCTGCCTCAGCCTCCCAAGTAGCTGGGATTACAGGCATGCACCACCACGCCAGGCTAATTTTTGTATTTTTAGTAGAGACGGGGTTTCTCCATGTTGGTCAGGCTGGTCTTGAACTCCCAACCTCAGGTGATTCGCCTGACTCAGCCTTCCAAAGTGCTGGGATCACAGGCGTGAACCACCACGCCCAGCCTAGAGGTCAACTTTATATCCCCTCCTGTTGAATCTGGAATATGTGACTGCTTCACATAATAGAATGTGGCAAAAGTGATGCTGCTGCCAGCTCTGGGCCTAGGCTCTCAGAAACTGTCATCTTCTACTTCCTGTCTCTTGGGGTTTTCACTCTTGGAATCCAGCTGTGGTACTGAGAGAGAGGCTGAGCAGCCTGTGGAGAGGCCCATGTGGAGAGGAACGGAGGCCCCAGCTCTCAGCCCTGGCTGAGCTCACAGCCAGCAGCCAGTTCTCGCTGACTGCCTGAATCATCTTACAAGTGGGCCCTCAAGTCCCCAGATGAGCTGCCCTAGCTGCTGCCTTGCAGAGAAGAAACGAACCTTCCCACCATGCCCTGCCCAAACTGTAGATTCTTGAGCGAAATTAATCATTGATGATATTTTAGGCCATTAAGTTTTGGAGTTGTGAAGCCATAGTAACCTGAACATCTGCTAACTGGGTCCAGGACTGTTACTATTGCTCCACCTCCTCCTCTTCCTCCTCTCCGCCGTGTGCTTGAGTTGTGATGTGGGTTGTGGTGTGGTGGTTTAGTGGGTGGGCACCGAGCCACACTATCTGGGCTCAAATCCTTACTCTCACATATCCAGTTGTATCACTCTAAGGAAGCAGCATAGTCTTTCTGTGCCTCAGTTACTGTGTCTGTAAAATGGGGGTGAAAGTAGATAGTACAGAATTGTTGGGAAGATTAAATGAACTAAGCAACATAAAGCACATAGAAAAGCACCGGGCATGTGTACAATTATTCTGCCAAGCCAAGGCCCCAGCCCTCTTGGGTTCTGGGATGCTGACTCCCTGAGGCCTCTGTCATTTGAGATGATCCCTACCTGGCTACTTGAGGCCCCAGACTTCCCAGGTGCCACCAGTCTACCACCTCGGACTATCACTCTTCCTGCTGGTGTCAGGCTTTGCCCATTAGGCCAGTCTTGCTCACTCCCATGACACTTCTGGCTCTGCCCCCTGGTCCCTCCCTGCACTGCTATAATTCTGACTTCCTTTTGGCTGGGCTGTTGAGGAAAAAGAGAGAGTGGTGAGGTGGAGGTGGACCCCCACCATAGAGGGTGGTGCACTGATGGGTGCGTTGGGGGGGCTTTAGTTCATAAACTTTACTGGGAAACAGAAGCCTTATCATCCACACATCTCTTGGGAAGACATTGATTTTCTTGCCAAAATGAGTCCAGAGAGTGAGAAACACACTCACAGTATGAGCAAGGCCTGCCGTGGAAAGCCAGAGAATTTTCACTAAATCTTTCGTAGGAATTGCAAGGATAGCACGCAGCAGATTCCCGAGGAAGGTAGCGTTGCATCTTAATTAGGTTTTGCCAGAGAAAAATGAACGTGCTGTAAGACATTTTCCTACATATGTGTTCGTGCAGGTTGTGAGAACTCAGAAATGCTTTGCATCCAGGCTGTGCCCAGGACTCAGATTTCACTAGCTCCAGGGGTTCTCTGTTGCAGCAGGAACACAGCGGCCTCCTCATTCTAGCTTTTCAAACCAGGGTGGGCACTGAGGAAGGGATTGAAAGTCCCCTGGGGCAGAGGGATCTTTGAAATGGGGAGCCACTGCCCCAGCCTGAGAAGCAGAGAACGGTGACCTGGGGGGCATCCGTGGGGGCAGCCTGAGTTCCGGAGATTGGTAGTCCTGCAGCGCTACTTAAAGGTCACTGCACCATCTCCAGTGATTCCCTGAGCCTGCCCTACTGCTTCCAATTCCCCCAGTGGGCCTAGAAGAACGACCCACTTCATGCTGGGAAAGCCACGCTGATGCTGTCGACCTGCAGGAATAGAATTTGGAACCGTATCCCTCCCTCCATCCCCTCACAGGAGACAGAAAGCAGGGAGGATTGAGAGGATCTGGGCACGCGGGGATTGCTCAGGAAGCAGGAGGGGGCTGGCTGCAGGGAGAGAGCCCCAGGAGTTCACCTGGGAGAGGAAGTGTGTGAAGCAGGCTTGCCGCAGCACCACCTGGCCACCTGATCCCCCGGTGGAGTCTCAGGAATCCCATTTCTGGAGGTATTCAGGCCATGTTGAGTGTGTGGGGAGTGTGAGGCGGAGACAGCCCTGAGTCAGAATCCACACCATGCCACTCACCGTGGTGATGACAGCAGGCACATTCCGATAGAGACAATATTGATCAGTTCAGTAGTTCCTGACCTGTCTGGCAGCAGAGTTGAATCTCCTGGAGCCTTAAAAAGAAAACAAAAAACGATGCTGGACCCCACTGCAGGCTAATGGAATCCAGTGGGAGCCTGACGCTGCCCGGGTGACTGATGGCCAGGCAGGACTGAGGACCGCGGGATTGCACTCAGTAGAGGACCCCCTCCCCTAGTGCCTTCTGCCATCCCCACAGCCGTGCCGAGGTGAGCAACCAGGCTGCTGGGTGGAGGGAATGAGGTGCCCAGCCCCCTTGGGGCAGGATGGAGTTGGATGCCTCTCCAGCTGCCATTGGCCCCTGGCAGGGCTCAGAGGATGCCCCTGCATTAAGTGAGGACTCGGGCTTTCTGTCTCCCAGGACCCTCACGTCCCTCAGCCTCTGCTGCCTTTGGGGTACCTCTGTGGCCAGGGTGGCTGGGTGGCCTCCGTGTGCTCCCCAGCCCTGATTCCACCAGCCTTGTCAGCCTGGCACGGCCTGGGTCCCCTGCCAGGTCTGGTGTGCAGCTGGCGTGAGGCCTAGAATCTGTCAGCAGCTTCATTGAGATGCTGCCCCATCTCTGCCCTAGTTCAGGGTTTCAGAGCCTTAAGGCACACATCCCAGTCTTTTCCTGCTCCCTCTGTCACCCTGGAAACAAGTCTCAGTTTCTGGGGGCCCAGGGTGGATGGTGGGGTTGTCCCCATAGGGCAGGGTAGGGCATGGGTGGAGGGCAGTGCTGGCTGGCTGAGTCGGGACAGACCTAGAGGAACCAAAGCTTGGCAGGGTGTGGGGGCTGGGGAGGGCCAGGGCAGGCCCACGCTGAAGAAAGGGCACTTTCTGAAGTTCACCGACATAAAGGGAATTTTTTTTTTCTTGGTTTGTCTTCCCTGGTGAGGGTGCCTTCTTCTAATTTACACAAAAGTGTCATATGTGTCAATGGTGGCCAGGTGTGTAGAACCTGTCTCGGGTTCCCTGGGCATTTCCTGAGCCCAGAATCTCTCTCACACCTACCTGGTCAGTGATTTATCCATGGGAAAAACCTGGCAGCTTGTGGCGTTCTGGCAGCTTGTGGGGTTTGGCCCTTGAATCTCCTGTGGTCGGTGACTCTGGATGTGCCCAGCCCCACCTCCAAGATGAGGAGAGACAGGACCTTCTCCTCCCAGACTCCCAGCCAGCCAAGCTCCCCTTACCAAGCCCAAGAGGGGAGGATGGTGGGTGGCTGTGTGGAACCTGTTTGGGGTTCCCTGGGCTTTCCCAAGCCCAGAATCCCTGTCACAGCCACATGGTCAGTGGGAAAACCAGGTGAGGACTAGAAACCCTGCTTAGTTCTTCTTGCCCTGACTCTCCTGGACTTTCTCCCCCAAAAACCTCCACTTATGCACTCCCCACAGTTTCGTGAGGTTTCAGGGGAGGTTGAAGACCCTGCTCTGGATGTGAAGTCATTCGGCCTGGGCTCTGGTCCCGGCTCAGCTGTTCCTGCATCCCCCCAGTTCCCAGGGCCCCCATTTGCCCATCTGGAGACAGGGCCTTGTCCTTCCCAGCCAGGACTGCAGGTGAGTGTGTGGACTGGTACCTGGCTGGCCCACTGGGGTCCCCTCAACTCTGAGTGGGGTACATCAGTGGCTACTGTGGGTGCCTGCCCAGGTCCCTCCACCAGCCCATGATGCAGAGGCCAAGGAGGAGGAGGAAGTGCTGCATGCTTTAATGACCCGTTCATATTCCCATTCATGTTGGCTGGGCTTGCACTGACACTCCTGGGCCAGTGCAGCTGGTCACTTATGCGCTGCAGCCACTGCTTCCTGTGCTCAGCCGGTGGTGAGGCTGCAAAGGCTGGGGTCGCCAGCACCAGGACTCCCTGGCCCCAGCAGCTGCTCTGATAGGCTCAGGCTCGGCCGGCAGAAGGAGGGTGGTGGCCCCTGGCTCAGCAGCCTGGCCCAGAGAGCTGTGGCCATTGTGCTATCTTGCGTGTTTACTCCACACTTTCCTTCTGCTCACTGCCAGGAAAGCCATGGCTCTCTGGACTCCAGGGAGGGGGCAGGGCATGTTTAAATGAGTGGCTTTTGGGCTTGTGAAAGCCTCCAGCCCGTGGGCACACATGAATGGTGAGGGGGGAACTGATGCAAGTCTTCTGGGGGCAGCTTAGCAACGTGGATCTCAAACCCTAAAGATGTGCATGCCTTCTGACTCAGCAATCTACCAGGAATTGATCCTAAGGAAATAATATTAAGTTCATACAAGGTGTGAGTATGAGGACACTTATCCCAGCCTTGTTTACAACTGATACCAGTCAATGGCAGATTACACATTCACACAACGGAGCACGTGGCAGCCATTTACACAGTGATGGAATTATCAATAAAGCTGCCATGAACGTTCTGGTACATGTCTTTTGGTGGGCATATGCATGCCTCTCACTTGGTACATACCTAAGATGGGTTCAAAGGATGATGTGTGTTCCATTTGAGTTGGTGCTGCAAAACAGTTTATGAGACTCCCACCACCAGTTTATGAGAGCTCCAATTGTCCTAACATCTTTGTCAACGCTTGGTATTGTCAGCTCGTATCGCTTTGGCTCTTCTAGTGAATGCATAAAAGTGTTGCGTTGTGGTTTAAATCTGCATTTCTAAATATATGCCAACAGAAAAATGGATAAACAAATTGGAAATCTACATGGCAATTAAAAAGAATGAACTACTGATTCATGCAACTACATGGATGAACCTCAAAAAACAATTACACAGAAATGTGTACACAAAAGAGCACATACTGTATGGTTCCATTTATATGAATTGCCAAAACAGGCGAAAGTAAGGTGATAGAGGTCAGAACCGTTGCCTGCTCTGGGATGGGGAGGTATGGACTAGGATGAGGGAAGAGGATGAGGGAACTTTCTGGAGGGTTGGAAATGTCTGAAACCTTGTTCTAGGTAGTGGTTTAAAAGTGTATATACATGTACAATTTCATCAAACTTATCTTTGCATTTTATTGTATATAATGTATAGTCATAGAAAAAATTTAAATATATACTAAAAGAGGGAAAATAATGTAGATCTATATAGATTAATCTGGAATTATGTTCAAAATAAAATAAATGTAAAAAGCAGCTTGCAAAATTCTATGGACATCTAGGGCTTCCCTCATGAGCTCTTCTTTGGTGAAAGTCCAAAACTAACATAAAATGTGGGGTTTTAAGCTAACGCAAAATGTAGGAATTACCCCAAATAATGTGCAAAAGATTCAAAGTGCATAGGAACCATTGAATAGAGATAAGAAATAATTCAATGGCACATTGATAAGGAAATCAAATATTATAGCTCTCAGCACCACATTTTGAAGGACTGTATGTGATAAGGCAGGAAAATCTGTTAATTATATAGATTCTGAATATTGAAATGAAAACAGTTAAAGAAATTTGGAATATTTAACCTGGAAAAGAGACAACTTAGAAGCAAATATATTTAGGGATTTGACGGCTTACCATATGAATAAGGTCTCAAACTTATTCTGCGTCATTAGAAAGAGAAGCAAAAGGAAACAAGATGGATCTCATCAGAGAAAGAACCTCTGTTGATGGGATATTGAATGAGTTCCTTCCAACTCTGATTCAAAAAGTCAGATGATAAGGGCACATGATATATCCAGAGTCACATGGACAAGAGTTAAGACTAGAATCTTAATCCTATATGCTAGCAGTGAAATTCTATAAGCAAGTTTGTGGAGAGGAACAAAAAAGGGATGTGTAGACTTAGAAAAAATAGCAGCAATACTCCCTCCCATCCCTGCAAGAATACCTCTTCCCAATGTGACTTTTTAGCACCTCCCATCAAGAAGTGAAGTCTATTTTTCTGTCCTTTGAACCTGAGTTTGGCCCTGTGACTTGCTTTGGCCAATGGGTTATTAACAAATGTGAAGAAAGCAAAGGCTGGAAAAGAGCTTGCACACTGGACTTGCCCTCCTTTCCTGTTCTTATGATTGCCACCATGTGAATAAACCCAGGCTAGCCTGCTGGAGACATGTCCCAGTCACTCCCATTACTCCAGCAGATAACCAAACAATAGCAGTTCCAAACCCCAGATGCGTGAGTGAGATCATCCTAACCAAACAGTCCCCAGCTGAACCACCAGCTAACTGTAGCTACCTAAGTGAGCCCAGGTGAGGCCAGCCAAAGAACCAGCCTGCTGAGCCCAGCTTCAATTGCCAACCCTCAGAATCACGAGCTACTAAGTGCTTAAGTCACTAAGTTTTGGGGTGAGACGCTAGGTAGGAAAAGCTAACTTACAGAAAAGGCAGGCATCTTTTTGAATAAAAAGGTCATAAAAATCCCATATTTCAGAGATTCTGGAGGCAAGAAGTAGCTTAATTAAGTTATGATGTATTTTTATTTTTATTTTTTATTTATCTCTTGTGAGACAGTATCTTGCTCTGTCACCCAGGTTGGAGTGCAGTGGCACAATCACGGTTCACTGCAGCCTTGACCTTCTGGGCTCAAGTGATCCTCCCACTTCAGCCTCCCAAGTGGCTGAGACTACCAGTGTATGCCACCAGGCCCAGCTACTTTTTAAATATTTTGTAGATACAGGTTCTCCGTATGTTTCCCAGGCTAGTCTTGAACTCCTGGCTCAGGCGATCTTCCCACCTTGGCCCTCCAAAGTGTTGGGATTACAGAAGCAAGCCACTGTCCCTGGCCATATGTATTTTTAAAATCAGGATATTCTCAGCCTTGGATGGGGGCAGACAAGATCCTGGAAATACAAACAAGAGACATAGAATAATAGGTATAAGGACAACAACAACAACGATTGCTAACATTACTGTGCCAGGTGCACGCCTCAGCCCTTATCACATATTATTTCACTGAATCATCGTAACAAGCCTAGGAGTCTGTTCTAAGACACAGACATGCCCACTGACAGTACTGATGGGTGGCTTACCCAGCTGGGGCTTGTGAGGGGTAGGGCCAGGCAGTGATCTTTTAGAGCAACTTTGCAGGGAGGGTGTGTTTTCTTAGGGCATACTGCCTGCTCCTCCTTCCCCAGGTGGGAGGTTGTGGCCCTGATTTACCTCCCACCCCATAGCCTCCTTTCCTCCATCATCCTCACCTGTCCTCTCCCTAGAAAATCTTCAAAGGCCTTTCATGATGTGCTCAGTGATTTCCAGACTTCCCAGTCTGAGGATCTCCCTTTCTAAGCTCTCATCCTCCACAGGCTCCTCTTCCCATCCTACGCCACTGCCCTTTTACATAACTTCAAGGCTGAAAGGGTTTTGGAGCTGCCCTTTGCACAGATACCAGGAAGCAAAGAAGTCAAGGGACTGGCCAAGGTCACCCAGCTGGTCCTGCCTGGGCCTGGAGGATTCAGACTTCTTGGGTCCGGATCCAACATTTTTTTTTCATCACGTGGGCGCATCAAGGAGCTGCTTGTGAGGCTGATGGGATTGAGCTCTGGACTTGGGCCCTGGGGTCCAAAGAAGTTAAGGACAATCCTTCAAGTCTCTGTGGTTGAGCTGAGATGGAAACAGCAGGATCTGCAGCTTCTCCCGCTGAGCAAGGCACAGTGTCTCCTGCTCTGCCTTGCATTGCTGCATTTTCTTCCTTTATTGTCTGAAACAATTTCAGCCTCTCCCAGTGTTGGATTTGCCCAAACTCCTGGTGGAGGTGGATGTGAGGGGTGCCATTGCGTGACATGTAACTGGGTGGGGGTATTAGTGTGGACACACACACCATGGCATGTCTGTCTGTGCCAGCAAGCATCTGTCGGTCTGAGTATGATGTGACTCAAATGCTGAGGCTCACATTTCCTCCTCAACCCCTGCACCCCGCACCCCTTCCTGTCCTTCCCCTCCCCTCTCACAGCAGCTGTATTCCCTGCTCTCCTCCTAGGGAAGGAATGTTCCTGGCAGCCTCAATGCCCACCCCAGGCTGAAAGCAGCACAGGTGGGACACTGTGTCCAGCTGGCCCCAAGACAGGGCCGCCCAGAAGAGTCTCCCCCAGCGCCCCCCTATCAGTGCTGCCTGCGGCAGCTGTTGCCTTGAGGGACAGGATTGCCCCAAGAGGAAGTGCCTGGAGGCCAGGCAGCCTGTCTGTGGGAGCCCATCCTGGGCTCTGCCTCAGGTCCAGTCCAGGGGAGTGAGGTTGGCTGGGAACCCTTGGGGGCCAGGGCTCCATTCCCTGTACATCCCTTGGTACCCCATCAACAGATACATCCTCAGCACCTACAACATGGCAGGAGCTGGGGCCTGGCCTAGGAGCTTTCAGTGCAGGCAGGCAGAAGTTCCCACACAAAACCCAAGTTGTCTGGGCGCTGCCAGGTGGGCGGTGGCAGGGACCCCTCTTGGAAAAGGGTCCTGTGGTTCTGAGAAGTGCGAGACCCACTGCACTAGGGGTAAAAACCAGACACTACGAACTCATGTGACAGCAGCAGGTAGGACCTGCCCAGGGTTGTGAGAAAAGCCCATAAATGGTTTTAGTGGTTTGGAGCGAGGCATATTTGTCCTTTGGGAGTAAGAGTGGGGAGGTAGGGTGACACCTGTGATGGGCATTAAAGGATGGGTGGGAAGCAGAGGAGAGCATGGAGAAGTGTGATCCTGGCAGAGGCACAGCATGAGCAAAGGTGTGTGCCCCTAAAGCACGTCTGGTTCCATTGTGGGACCAAGGCTCGTGCCCAGCCAAGAGGCCAGTAAACGCTAGCATAGGGACAAATATCTGTGTTTGCAGTGTTGTAATTATGAGGAGAGGCACCTGGTGAGACCTAGGGGGTTGGGAAGGCTTTGGAGAGGAGGGGGGGTCTGAGACAGGGGAGTGAAAGGAACACAGAATGAAGATACCGTTTATGAACCCAGAAGGGCCCCTCACTCCCGGCCTTGATCCTGAAGGCCAGAGGCCCAGGGACTGGGGCCCACGGCTGCTATATCTGGGACAGCAGGGACCCTCAGCTTGTCCCAGCAAGGATAGCTAAGGCTTAGACCAGGGCAATAGGGTTTCAGTGTGTCTTGGGAGACTTAAGTCTGGGGAGCCTCCCTCTAGCCCCTCTTCTTCGGCTCCCAGGAGGCCCTTGCCCTCACACAGGCCACATCTGTGGAGCACAGAGTTGAGCAGGGGCTCTGTGAGGGTTGTCTCATTGTGGCTAAGCAGCTTGAGTTGTGCTGTGTGATCTCAAACAAATCACTCACCCTCTCTGAGACTCAGTTTTCTTGTCCTTAGTACAAGGGAGTTGGGCTGCATGGGATCCCAAATAATTCCTACCTACCTCACTTGCCAGTCCTGATTAACTGGTAAGGCTGTGTGGAGGATTGTGAAGCCGAGTCCAGGATCAGAGGAATGGATGCTGTGATGGATTAGTGATATCTGTGGTAGCCTCCCAAGGTGGTTGGGTGGCACATGTGCTTCACCTCTCCCGTCTTCATCACACCCGTTGTGACATCCTTCGCTCTAACAGTAGGCAGAGGACCAACCCCCCATGAGAAGTGGTTTTTCCACTACTTGTGGCAAATCTGTGTGTTCCCCCAGGGCCAAACATCTGGATAGAAGGCGTGTGTCTCCAAGCAGCTGACACTTGGTCTCATGTAGACAGAGGCATAGCTGCAGTTTCATAAGGAAGTAGAGGAAGGATGGATGGGTGCGGTGGCTCATGCCTGTAATTCCAGCACTTTAGGAGGCTGAGGCGGGCGGATCACCTGAGGTCAGGAGTTCAAGACCAGCCTGGCCAACATGGCGGAACCGCATCTCTACTAAAAATACAAAAATTAGCCGGGCATGGTGGTGGGCACCTGTAATCCCAGCTACTCGGGAGGCTGAAACAGGACAATTGATTGAACCCAGGAGGCGGAGGTTGCAGTGAGCCGAGATTGGGCCACTGCACTCCAGTCTGGGTGACAAGAGCGAAACAACAACAACAACAACAAAAGTAGAAGGGTAAATACCCACAAATCAGAGTTCTTGGTCCATTTACATTTCTGGCATGTGGAGAAATTGGTACCCAGCTGCATTTATTTATAGGTAATAAGAAGGAAAATTTGGGCCGGGTGTAGTGGCTCACACCTGTAATCCCAACACCTTGGGAGGCCGAGGCGGGCAGATCACCTGATGTCAGGAGTTCGAGACCAGCCTGGCCAACATTGTGAAACCCTGTCTCTACTAAAAATACAAAAATTAGCCAGGTGTGGTGGTGCGTGACTGTAATCCCAGCTACTCAGGAGACTGAGGCAGGAGAATTGCTTGAACCTGGGAGGTGGAGGTTGCAGTTAGCCAAGTCGCGCCACTGCACTCTAGCCTGGGCGAAAGAGTGAGACTCCAACTCAAAAAAAAAAAAAAAAAGGAAAATTTGGTTGTTGTGTTTTGCTGAAACAGAAAAAAATTGTCAACAAACAAAAGAACAGATTAAGAGAAATTGATGAGTTATATAATTGGGTTTAAATAGAGCCTAAAATCTTGAGAAGAACTTTAATCGGAAAACAAGAATAGTTTTGTGAAATGTATTTTGTGTGTCTGTCAATGTGTAAATGTAGCATATGTGTGTAGACTGTTGATACACAAGGCATAGGTTCATGTATAAATGTGATGTGAATGTGTAGTGTGTGTGGTATGTAGTAGGTATGTTTACATGTGTTTGGTGTGGGTACATGCAGTATGCCTATTGTATGCAACAAACATAGAAAAGGTAGGTATAGTGTGAATGTGTGCAGGATATGTGTGCATTGTGTGTGTGCGCGTAACCCGTGACATGTGTATTTCGGGCTAGTATATGGTGTCCTTGCTCTGTGATGCACTGGCCTTGAGCAGGGCCCAGCAATGACGTGAAGTAACTTCAGAGTCTGAAACAGCTCCCGGTGGAGCTGCATGGAGAAATGAAAGAGAAGAGGCCTGTGACTTTCCCAGGGCTTGCCCCTCCAGTAGTAAGTGAGGAATTGTAGGGGTCTGCTTCCCACACCCTGCGAAATCCAGACATGCAGAAAGCGACTGGGGTCCTGTGGAAACCTTGCTGCCAGCTCATGGCGCCTGATGAAAAAGCTTGCAGCTTAAGGCATACAGAGTGGTAGGACGGACCCTGGAGACTCGGAAGGTGGGAGGGGCGGAAGGTGAGGAGTGAAAAACTACATTTTGGGTACAACGTACCCTACTCGGGTGACGGGTGCACTAAAATCTCAGACTTCACCACCGTACAACTCATCCATGTAACCAAAAACCACCTGTAGCTCAAAAGCTATTGTAATAAAAACAATTCTTTAAAAAAAAGCTTGCAGTTCCCAGTTTCCAAGAAAAATTGCTCATCAACCTTTCCAGACCTTTTCACCCCTTCAGCAAAGATGGGAAAAGTTCCCAATGGGTTTTCACTGGGAAGTAGAGCAATTTCCATGATAGATTTGGAGCGCTTCACTGGTGATAGCAAAGGCTTAAGAAAAGTAGTAATTAACTGACAGACAACTGGAGCTTCCAGAACAACTGTTCTCAGTAAAGGTTGCTTCACCCAGCACATTAGTACATTGAAGACCACAAAATAGGGAGAGAGAGAGAGAGAGAGAGAGAGGTGCAAAACAATCTGTTTTAACTGCCTGCAGGCAAGATGTCCAGAGGATTTTATTCCCCTGCAGAGGGCCCCAGGCTGGGCGTGAGGCGGAGAGAGCAGGAGTGCAGGCTGCTCTCCATGTGCCCTGCAGAAGTCATGGCGGCTTGCTGAGCCTCAGCTTCTGTTGTGTCCAGGGGGACTGGTGACCTCAGCCCTTCCTGCCACACAGGACGGCAGGGCGAGTGCAGAGGCAGCAGCCGTGAATGTTTTTGCAGAGTAGAAGGGACAGCCCCCAGGGGCAAGATTGTTCCTGGCACAGGGCCTGGCACCAAGTAGGTGTCCAGTAAATAGCTGTTGAATGAATGAGTGGCCCAGCAGGGACCATCCAAGAGAAACAGGCTGATTTCCACCAACCTCAGAGCGGGGCTTCCAGGGCAGGGCTGCGGGCAACATGTCTGTCGGTCCAGCTGCCCCGTTTCCTCCTCCTCTTTTCCGGCCCTCTCCCCATAACCTTGGGTGGTTCCCACACCCCGGCTCGGAGGCTTCTGCTGCCATTGTTTGGCTGTTATCTGGGCCCAGGTCCCTGCCAGCCCAGACCCTTCACTGGATCAGGAAAAGGGGAAAGAGAAAGCAGATTGTGAGGGAATGAAAGCTTCAGGGATTGAAGAGGAAAAGAACCGGACGTCAAATGCATCTGAGGGGTACAGCCTCAGGTGAGGAAATAAGGTTTAGAGAGGAACAGGGATGTTCCCACGGTCACACTGAAAAGTGACAGAAAAATGATGATCATAATGATTTTGGCAGGGACACCAACATGCACACCATAGCAACTCTCAGGCTTAGCAACAGAGCCCTTTCATAACATAAAAATGTATTGTGGAAAACTGAAAGCAGAATAAAGGACCTGCTGGTTGAGTTGGGGTGGATGAGGGTGGGAAGAAGACACAGAGCCCAGCTGATTAATTTCCCCACTTTTCTTTATGCCCCTCAAGGCACCTTGGCTGGAGCAAAGATAGAAAACCACCCCAAAAGCTTGATTGTAGCTTTTCCCAAAATGTATTTCTAGAAAATCTGTTTTATGACTATGTGTCCCATGAAAAAAGGGTTCTGGCTGGGTCTGGTGGCTCACACCTGTAATCCCAGCACTTTGGGAGGCTGAGGCAGGTGGATCACTTAATGTCAGGAGTTCGAGACCAGCCTGGCCAACATGATGAAACCCCATCTCTCCAAAAAAAAAAAAACAACAAAATTCAAAAATTAGCCAAGTGTGATGGCACATGCTTGTAATCCCAGCTACTCAGGAGGCTGAGTTTGGAGAATCACTGGAGCCTGGGAAGCAAAGTTTGCAATGGGCTGAGATTTTGCCACTGCACTCCAGCCTGGGCAACAGAGGGAGACCCTGTCTCAAAGGAAAAAGAAAGTTGGGGGCAGGGGTGGGTTCTGTGGTCAAATTAGTTTGAGAAACACTGGATTAACCAAAGTGAGTTGGGTCTCTTCAGGATTTCTTAGAGACTTGAATATTTACATTGTGTACTGAGAGTCTTAAGAGGGCGGTTGGTGGGAGGCAGAGAGCTTGCAGTGAGCCGAGATCGCGCCACTGCACTCCAGCCTGGGTGAAAGAGCGAGACTCCGTCTCAAAAAAAAAAAAAAAAAAAAAAGAGGGCGGTTGGTGTGTAGGGTCCTGTGAACCTACCTGTTCTATTGAGGGCCATCCCTGTAGGATGGTGCTAGGCAGAACACACTAGGGAAATGTTTTTTACTGGAGAATAGTAATAATAATTTTCGGGAGGCCAAGGCAGGAGGATTGCTTGAAGCCAGGAGTTCCAGACCAGCCTGGGCAACAAAGCAATACTTCGCCTCTACAAATTTTTTTTTTTTAATTAGCCAGCTGTGGTGGTGTGTGCCTCTAGTTCCAGCTACTCAAGGGGGCTGAGGCAAGAGGATCACCTGAGCCCAGGAGTTGGAGGCTGCAGTGAGCCATGATCCTACCACTGCATTCCAGCCTGGGTGACAGAACAAAACCCTGTCTCAAAAAAAAGAAAAATAAAAAAAAATTACCCTCTGTCTTTCCCTCAAGACCTATCTATACTAGCCCCAAATACACATGTCACGGGTTACGTGCACACACATGACACACACATATCCTGCACACATTCACACTATGCCTACCTACTAAAATGAGGGTACAGGGGAGGCAGTTTATACTCTGGAATGAATATAAGCTTTAGTCTCCCCTGATGCTAGAGTTAAATAAGTCCTGTGGGAAGCCCAGGCATTTCCAGGCCTCTTTCTTCCTGTCTCTGTCCTGCAAACACAAACACGGCCTGGCCCAGCATGGATAAGGTGAGTCCTGGGTCTACCGGCCAGTTATTCCTGACATATCCCCGTCCCAGGGCTGAGCTGGCCCTTTGGCCCAGACAGGAGTCCCCAAGCTCGGGCTGGGCCGTGAGAGCTCCGGGAAACCTGGTTCCCACTTGGCCTGCGAGGCTGCCCCGGCCTCTCTTTCCTCTTCTTACTGATGGGAAGAATTTCTGGAAATGCGCTGGGCCAGTGACAATGAGGCAGGATGCCCTCCCCGCTCCCCAGACCAGCCTGGCTGAGAGACCCACCACCCCTCAGGGGCTGGGGCCCACAGAGGTAACCTGACTAACCCCCTCCTGCCCTGTCACAAAGGCGAGGGCGGGCCAGCCCCTGCTCAGGCTCCCAGAGCCAGCTGGGAAGGAGGGCAAGCCCCTGGGCCATTTCCCAGAGGCCACATCCGTGCTGGGCCTGTCTGGCCTCCCATGGCCCGGTCTTTCCCTCTTTCTTTTTTGCACTTAAACAGAGAGCCGGGGGGAAGGACACCCCACCCCTACACAAACAGCAGGTGCTGGGATGCACCAGTGACCAAGGCAGCTCTGTCTCTGGGGCTCAGGGTGAGGTCGGGGGTGTCCCACATGTAACCCAGGAATGTTGATATAATGTTTTGAGGGCTTTGACAGACACTAGAGCCTCAAAAGCTCCAGCCTGGAAATGAGGAGGACTTCCTGGGGACGCCCGTTTATGAAGAAGCTTCCCTGGCTTCTGGGCCTAGAATCCACGAGGAAACCTTGCTTTCAAGGAGTTTCTGCTCCGTGTCACTCCTCCTCTCCACCTCTTTCTCTGCTTTCCTTTTGTCTGACTGGCTGCACCCCTACCTTTCTCTCTGAATCCATCACACCCCTCCCTGACTCCTGCCAGGCCATGGCAGAATTGCTGTTCCCAGGAAGGGTAGGTGAACACTAGAGATGCAGCAGACCCTTCCCCACAGCACCCTGGCTTGGTATCCACCCCTCTGCCATGGATGGCAGGAGGGACAGCCCCCCTACCCTGGCCGTACCTTTGCTCAGCCAGCTTCCCTTCTTGGTGACTCCATTCATTACTAAGGCCGCAGCCCATCACCCAGCCATCCTTCCTGGGGGAGGTTGGGCAGGAATTTTTGTACATTAAAAAGTTTGTATTGTCTGAGGGGAAGCAGCCAAAAAAGAAAAGTTTTATCAGAGAATTGGACTTGGCTTTCCCTCAAAAACAAATGGGGTTTCTGAGGAACGCATTTGAGGGGGCACTAAGGCCTGGGGGGCAGGAGGGGCCTGGGAGTTCTGTGTCTCCCTTTAACTGGGGGCTTCCTGAGGAAGGGGCTGTGTTCCCACCTCAGAATGGGGGCTCCCTGAGGCCACAGCCATGTCCCTCAGTCTGAGCTGCTTGAGGGTCGGAGCCCTGCCTCTGCCCTGACTGGAGTGTGATGATCAGACGCCCTGCCCCACCCCTCAGGTCGAAGCAGGCACTGGGATACCAAGGTGGTCCAAGGATGTTGCAGGGACCAGTGTTCCTTGGCCAAGGTTCTTTCAGTCCAAGATTCATCTCCCCGCCCCCAAACGCTCTCCTTTGCTCCCAGGTCTCCCAGAGTCTCTTGGGCCTTTGCTTTGGAGACTTCCTGCAAATTCCACAGCCTGGCCCTGGCCCTGGCCCTCTGGCCTGATCAGCCCAGGTTCTCCAGCCTGTCAACTCCTCTAGACCTGCTTATTCTGTTTTTGTTTTTGTTTGTTTGTTTGTTTTTAGACAGAGTCTTGCTCTGTCACCCAGGCTGGAGTACAGTGGCACAATCTCGGCTCACTGCAACCTCCGCTTCCCGGGTTCAAGCAATTCTCCCGCCTCAGCCTCCCAAATAGCTGCTATTACAGGCGTGTGCCACCACGCCCGGCTAATTTTTGTATTTTTAAAAGAGACAGGGTTTCGCCATGTAGGCCAGGCTGGTCTCGAACTCCTGACCTCAGGTGATCCACCCACCTCAGCCTCCCAAAGTGCTGGGATTACAAGCGTGAGCACCGTGACTGGCCTAGCCCTGCTTATTCTCAAATTTCCTCCCCATCCCCCTACACACCGGTTGGTTCCTACCTCTAGTCTTTTCTCATGCCATCCCCTGGGCCTGAAGCACGCTTTCCATTTCTGCACTTAGCAGTTTTTATCATCCTTTCTGGCCCAAAACAAAGTCCTCCACCTCCCAGCAGCCTGCCCTGACTGCCCTACCCCATGCCGGCCTCACCTCTCTCCTCCCTCCCCGGAGTTCCCCTCAGAGCCATGCACCCATCACTTTATGGGGTCTGACACTTCCATGCTCAGTCCCATGCAACACACAAGCTGCTGGAGGAGGGGCAGGGGCAGGGGCAGAATGATGGATGAGGCTGCAGCGGCTTTGCTCCCTGCCGGGGCTGTGGTTAGATCTCCCCTCCAAGAAGCCTGATATTTTCCAGGAATTTCCTGAGGGGAGGGGGCCAAGCACTCTGGAATGAGAGCCAGCTGTGGGGTTGAGGCCTGAGGGTGGGGAAGGGGCCTCTGGGCTTCCTGGCTGAGTCAGCGGACCATTCCTAGGTAATTTATCGGCTGAGTCAGAGCTGTGGCAGTGGGGCGAGGGGTGGGGTTGGGAGAGCTCCCTGGTCTCTAGGCAGTCTGTGGAGGGGAGGGCAAGAGGACTGGCTAGAAGTAAGTCTGGCTGAGTCCAGCACAGACCCCCTCTCCCCATCAGCCTCCCCACTGCTTGGAGCCTGTAAAAGCAGCAGCCAAGAGAAGGAACCGTAGGGGATGGATGCAAGCTGGCAAAAGGGGAGAAGCCTCCGGCAGGCACTGGGGGCTCCTGAAGACAGAGGGGCATGCTGGCAGGGAGGGGCTTGGGCCAGCCTCAGGGCTAATTTGAGGGTAAAGAGAACTGCTAATTCCAGCACCTCAGCCTGGGTGCCCCCTCCCGCCCTTTTGTAGCAGGCCTGGCCTGGGCCGAAAAGCAGATCTGCGTTCTAATCTCCCTTCTGCATGGACCTGCAGGTGACACTGGCTTGGTGCTTTCTCCTCTCTGAACTTCAAGTCCTTACTTGGACAAGATGGCCTGGCTCCTCCCAGCCCTGGATTTGGGGATGCTCCGATGCTGCCTGGGAGCCCAGTCTGATCATGGTGGCCTGGAAATCAAGGCTAAGTGAAAACAAAGCCTGAAAGAGCTGCCCTCTAAGCGCCACAGCAGGACTTGCCCCTGAATGGAGATGGGGCTGGGGCAGGAGGGTGGCAAGGAGGGGCTGGGCCCTGTGACTGTCACCTCCAGGTTGGAGGAGGGGGGAGGGAAAGGCACGGCAGGGTGCGTTATCACGCACTGACACTCACCCACATACACTCAAACACACACCACAGAGTCCAAGGAAAACCTGTTTCTGTCCCAGCACTGAGCCAGGGGTCCCACACAAAGATGGGTCCTGGCCGAGCGCAGTGGTTCACGCCTGTAATCCCAGCACTTTGGGAGGCCAAGGTGGGAGGACGACTTGAGGTCAGGAGTTCGAGACCAGCCTGGCCAACATGGTGAAACTCTGTCTCTACTAAAAATACAAAAATTAGCCAGGCATGGCAGTGCATGCCTGTAATCCCAGCTACTCAGGAGGCTGAGGCAAGAGAATCGCTTGAACCCAGGAGGCGGAGGTTGCAGTAAGCCAAGATTGAGCCACTGCACTCCAGCCTAGGTGACAGAGTGAGACTCCGTCTCAAAAAAAAGAAAAGAAAAAGAGAAAGAATGGGTCCTGATCCTGAAGAAGTTCCTAGGAGGCTCCTTCCTGCTGACAGAGCACAGCAGGAGTGTCCCCCTGGGCGATGGGGCCCAGCTTTCCCATGTCATTCATGGGCATCTGTTGCAGAATGATATCTGTTGCAGATTCATCCCATAGTGGCTTCCAAGCAGGGTGTTGCAGCTGAGACTGGCCCTGGTCTCAGCATCTTCGGAGAGGCCCCAGATTGATAAGTGTCTTGTTTTGAGTCATGGCTCAAAGTCCCCATGGCAGACAGGAGTCCCTATCAGCATGGTAGATTTCATAAACCCCAAATTAGGGCATGAGATCTGAAAAAGAATCTGGGGGATTTGTGATAACATGTGAGGGCATACAAATAAGGACTCTTACTTGCTCAAGACTAACAAACTGCATGTCTTGACAAGAGCAGCCAAGATGAAATCAAATGTGGGCAGGAGGGTCCTGAACACATGTGGGGTCACTGGTGTGGCTTGACCCTGGACTACCCCTCTCCCACTCACCACCCAACTCCACCAGAGCCTTCTAGAGGAAGCATTCTCCCCACTGGCGGCGTGGTGGGGCCGGGGCCTCCACAGGGGCTGTTGTAATCATCCAGGTGGGAAATGACAGAGAGGTGGTGAGAGGCAGGTGGGCTCTGGAAGAAGTTGGAATCCTGCTGACAAGATGCTCCAGTGGATTGGATGTGGGTCTGAAAAACTCCAGGAGGGCTCTCCAAGGTTTTGGCCTGAGTGAATGAAGGGATGGGGTTGCCACTGACTGAGGAAGAGAATGTATTCTATTGTATATTTAATTAATTACTTTGATGTGAAAAGTCCAAATAACAACTATGTCTGGAACTGAGCAGGGCATCTGTGGGACCACCGCCCACAGGCACCCAGGGCTTATGGCACCACCCACCCCAGTCCTAGGAGGCCCCAGAGGCCCTGGTGGAGAAAGAAGGAGGCTCACCCTCTTGCTGTGGTGTGTGTGGGGGGCAGTGTGAAAAGGTTTGGCCCACCCAAGTCCCCTGGGCTGGCAGGAGAACTGGGGCCGGGCAGGGGGTGGTGTTGGAACAGGAAGGGTGGTGTGTGAGCCTCTGTCAGCACAGACCCACCGTGGTCCACAGAGGCTCTTTCTCCTCAGACCCGGTGTGCTGTTACCAGAGCCTTCTAGAGGAAGTGTTCTCCGAGCTGAGGGCGGCTCTTTGATTCTCCAGGCCACAAACCCCCGCAGGCCCGGCCTGGCCAGAGGCGTGCCTGTGCATCCCAGCAAGTGAGCGCCCGGGGAGTCTCGGCCAGAGAGGCTGTGAGGGTGGCTTTGTGAGGATGGCTTTGTGTGGCTGCACATTGCCCTTGGCCAAGCACCGCTGCCAGGAGAGGCAGCTCGGCTGCCAAACCTCCTGAACCCAAGTTACCTGAGCAAGCAGCCCTATCCCCTTGCCTGCTTCTCACTGCCTTGCCTGCCTTGGGCCTGCCTGATCCAGGGGGTCACATGCCTTGTTCCCCATCGGTGGAGACCAGGGACAAGAAGACAGCTCTGTGGGAAGAGCCAGGAGGACCATTTGGGAAAATACAGGTTCCAGGTGTCTCTCCAGACCTCGAGAGGTGGTGTCTCCTGGGGAGAGGCCCTGAAGAGATCTGGGGAGATTCGGATCTGATGAGATTCAGGGAGCCCTGGCCTCTCCATACTTGAGGAGATGGGACACACAGGACAGGCTGCAGGCTGGTGAGGAGGTGTGTTCTGCTTCTCTGAGGACAAGAGAATACTGGATCCTTGAGGGCTCTCAAGGGGCATTTGCAGGGTCTGAGCCTAAATCAAGGCATCAGGTCCCAGAGAGGGGGAGGGTGCATGTGCTCAGACAACCAGAGGTCCCGCAGAGGCCACCAGAGCCCCCAAGGGGGGTCAGAGAGAGTCCACTTCCCGCCAGAGGTGCAATGTGGCCACATCACTGGGCACCTAGTCCTTCTTTCTGCCAGCTTCAGCCATATGATGAGGACCCAACGCCTAAAGCTTCCTGAGCTGGAGGCGGGGAGGCAGGACTGGTGAGATTGGAGCTGGAGTGGAGTGGGCCTGAGCTGGGGAGAGTGGGGTTCCTGTGGCCCCTGCAGGGTGAATGCCTGAGCTGGTTGCTCTGGATGTGTGACCTGCTCCTCCCTCCTGTAAACTCTTCACCCCGATCTGGAGAAGGTGATCCCCAAGGGCTAGGACCCACCCGCCCAGAAATACACTAAATAAGTAAATGTGCTCTGTTCAGATTTTATCTAATCAGGATTCCAGAGCACAAGACAAATGGCCTCACGTCCGGCTAGGAGGTGTAATTCATTCTCCTGGGTGAGTCCAAAGCCTGGGGCAGAGTGGGGAGAGGAGGAGCGGGGTGATTTAGGGTAGTGGAACGTGCACTAAGGGTCTGGGAGGCCCCGAAACTTGGATTGCAGGGCCCAGCGCCAAGACCTCCAGAACAACCCAGCCTTCCTCGGGATCTGCCCAGGGATGGAAACAAACCCTAGTGGCCTTTCTTTCAGGGAGTCTATTTCTGGGACTTATTCTAGGGAATATACATAGGTGGTCATTCAAAGATTTAGCCAAGAAGTTGTCCTTCACTGTGACTTCTAAGCCTGAAAAAACAGAAGCAACCTAAATGTCCAAAAATAGGGCATGGGTTAAATACACTGTGAAACATACAGAAAATAAAACACAATTGAGCCTTTAAAAATGATGTAGAAGAATATCTAATGACATAGAAATAAGCAGATAGCATAATGAACAGAATAATACAAAGCTGAGATGTATATAAAATAATCTGATTTTTAAAGCATTGGTTGGGCTGGGCGCAGTGGCTCATGCCTGTAATCCCAGTACTTTGGGAGGCCAAGGCAGGCAGATCACCCGAGGTTGGGAGTTCGAGACCAGCCTGATCAATATGGAGAAACCCCATGTCTACTAAAAAATACAAAATTAGCCAGGTGTGGTGGCACATGCCTGTAATCCCAGCTACTCGGGAGGCTGAGGCAGGATAATTGCTTGAACCCAGGAGGCGGAGGTTGCAGTGAGCCGAGATTGTACCATTGCACTCCATCCTGGGCAAGAGTGAAACTCCGTCTCAAAAAAAAAAAAAAAAGCATTGATTTATGAAAAACAATGGAAGGATATACAATAAAACATCGACGAGTGGTGAGCTAAGGGGTAATTTTAGATTGCTTCTTTTTCTTTGTTTTGATTTTGATTTTGCTTATTTGAATTTTTAATTTTTTTAGCATAATTATGCACTTACACAATAGACAAATATAAGGAGAGCTATTATTTTACAAACCAGAATCTCCAAGATTTAGCTCAGGAAGAATTCCTGGGTAGGAGAGACAGCTGGCTCAGTCAGCCCTCACTCCACCTCCCTCTGTGCACTCTCCTCTTTGGGTCAGTTTTCTTCATTCCCACGGCTTCTTTCTGGCTGGACCCCAGGGATGCCACCAGTTTTTTAATTCTGTGGACCAAACATAGCTAGAAACCCACCCTTGGTTGTTGTTTGAGACGGAGTCTCGCCCTGTCACCCAGGCTGGAGTACAGTGGCGTGGTCTCGGCTCGCTGCAATCTCCACCTCCCAGGTTCAAACAATTCTCATGCTTCAGCCTCCCGAGGAGCTGGGATTACAGGTATGTGCCACCACACCAGGCTAATTTTTTGTATTTTTACTGGGTTGGCCAGGCTGGTCTTGAACTCCTGGCTTCAAGTGACCTGCCCACCTCGGCTTCCCAAAGTGCTGGGATTACAGGCGTGACCCACCACACCCGGCCGAAACCCAGTCTCTCGCTTCTTTTAACAAGCACAGCTAAGAAACCTGGGAAGATCAGACCAGATGGCACTAATAAGGGCACTGAAGGGAAGGCAACAGGACGTAAACATGGTGTCCAGAAGAACTGTAAACCCAATCCAGCTTCCCGAGGCAGGGGTGTCCAGTTCTACCTTAACCAGCTACCCTCTGGAGGCTCCCAGCTCCTGTCCAACCTATGTGGAGGTTTATGAGGCGACAAAGGCCCCACCAAGTCCTTTGTCCCATGGTAATTTTTATCACCTTCTTTTCAGGTTCACTTTCTATTTTGAAGACCCGCTTCTTCCTCAGGTACCTGATCTTGAAAATGACCTCCCCTTTCAGGTAGGACCCACCATGACATACGGAGAGTGCTCTAGCCCTTGGTCCACGCTCCCGAAAAAAAAAATCCCAGCACGCCCCCAAGCCACAACGCTCATTTCAGAGGACTGGCACCTCACACGCATAAAAGGTCTCTCAGAACCCAAGAAGCTCCCAGGCTCCAAGAGCAGATACATTGGCTTGGCAGCCCCAAGCTTTTCTTCACACCACTCCACCTGCCCCAGTGAAAAACAGACAAGTAATCGATGAATTATTTCCCCATTAAAATAAACTAATAGCATTAAAAATTGTAATCTAAATATAGGCTAATTGTAAAAAATATGGAAAATCTGGAAAAGTATAAGAAATAAAATGAAAATAGTCCATAATACTCACACTAAATGGAGATAACCATTATTAGTATACACATACACATTTAAATGAAACTGAGGTAATACCATGTGCATACACACATATTATATATAAAATCCTGATCTTTTTCCGTATAAATTACATCATAAGAATTTTCTTGGGTCATTAAAATATTCTTTGAAAATACGATGTAAAATGGCTGCACAGTATCCTATTGTATGGTACACTGGTTACTAAGCCAATTTCCTAGTGTTAGGCATGTGAACTGTTTCCAAATTGTTCATTATTTTAAATAATAATTTAATAAACATTCTTACACATACATCTTTGCATACATCTCTGATTATTTCTTTCTTTCTTTTTTTTTTTTGAGATGGAGTTTCGCTCTTGTTGCCCAGGCTAGAATGCAATGGCATGATCTCGGCTCACCACAACCTCTGCCTCCTGGGTTCAAGTGATTCTCGTGCCTCAGCCTCTCAAGTAGCTGGGATTACAGGCATGTGCCACCACACCCAGCTAATTTTGTATTTTTGGTAGAGACAGGGTTTCTCCATGTTGGTCAGGGTGGTCTTGAACTCCCGACCTCAGGTGATCTGCCCACTTCAGCCTCCCAAAGTGCTGGGATTACAGGCGTGAGCCACCGTGCCCAGCCTCTGATTATTTCTTTAGGATAAAGTCCTAGAAGAGGGATTATGAAGTAAAAGGATGTGAATCCCTGCAAAGTTCTTGGTGCCTGGGAGTAATGTGTTTTTGATAAATTGTGTTACCATAGTCCCCTCTTATCTTCGGGGGACATGGCCCAAGCCCCACAGTGGGTGTCTGAAATTGTAGTTAGTATCGAACCCTATATACACTATGTTTTTTCCTATACATACATACCTATGATCAAGTTTAATTTATAAATTAGGCACAGTAAAAGATTAACAACAATAATAACATAGGTCAATTATAACAATATGCTGCAAGAAAAGTAATGTGAGTATGGTCTTTCTCCGTGTGTCTCAAAATGTTATATTGTAGATCCTAGCTACCTGAGCTAAGATCTGAGATCTAAAATCTTGATTTTTTTTGCCACATAAATTATATCATAAGAATTTTCCTGGGTCATTAAAATAGTCTTTGAAAATACAATTTTATTTGATTTATTTATGTATATTTTTTGAGACAGCGTCTCTCACTTTGTCACCCAGGCTGGAGTGCAGCAGTGCAATCACTGCAACCTCAACCTCCCAGAGTCAAGTGATCCTCCAGCCTCAGCCCCACAAGTAGCTGGGACCACAGGTGTGCACCACCATGAATGGCTAATTTTTGTGTTTTCTGTAGAGACGGGGGTTTCTCCATGTAGCCCATGCTGCTCTTGAACTCCTGAGTTCCAGCGATCTGCCCACCTCGATCTCCCAAATTGCTGGGATTGCAGGTGTGAGCCACAGTGCCCAGCCTGAAAATACAATTTTTAATGGCTGCATAGTATCTCATTGTTTGGCACAATATACACTTTTTTTCTTTCCTTCTTAAGTCAAGAACTTCCACCTTTTCACTTAAAGGAAGCACTTCGTGTCTTCTCTTTGGCATATCCAAATTTCCAGCATTACTACTCTTGTGCTTTGGGGCCATTACAAGGTAAAATAAGGATTACTTGAACACGAGCACCATGATACCTTGACAGATGGCCCCTAAGGGACACGCAGGTGGGTGGCAGCCACAGCATGGATACGCTGGAGAGAGGAATGATTCATGTCCCAGGTGGGACAGCAGGGGATGGCCTGTTGGAGTAGGAGTCAGGAGGCCAGTGTGGCCGGAACGGAAACTTGACATCTATTCTTACGATTCTTTAAGGGAAGTGAACCCCACTGTGACAGCCTGGCCTAGGCCAGAAGGCAGGAGAATGGCAGAGGGCAGCTTCCACAGCTCCAACATCTGCTCAGGTGTTTATGGCAGTGAGGAGGGAGAGTATGTCCCAGAGCTGGGTTCCACTGTGCCGGGGGCTGAGAGTCCAGGGCTGACTAGGTCATGACTCTGTTTCTAAGTTTATTTTATAAATTAGGCACAGTAAGAGATGAATAACAACAATAATAAAATAGATCAATTATAACTATATGCTGCAATGAAAGTTACGTGAGTATAGTTTTTCTCTCTATGTCTCAAAATATTGTAGATCCTAGCTTTTAAGTTCAATTTATAAATTAGGCACACAATCCCATGGGGTCGACGGACGGACACTGTTAACAAGCATATGGCATGACAGACAGGGGAGGCTTCCTGGAGGATGTGACATTTGAGTGGGGCATTGAGGGATGAACAGGTGAACTGGATTTCAACAGGCAGGGAATATATTAATACCTGTTTGCTGAGGAGAGCATAAGGGACCCATGGTTATTAGGGTGTGGACCCACGGCCTTGATCTGGGATTATCACTGGGAAGTAGAGAAAGCAGAGAGTGAGAAGAGGGTTCAGAAGAGGACCCTGGGCCACACGGCCATGTTGAAGGTGGGGTAAGAGGTGGGGCTGGAAAGTGCTGGAAGGGGGCTAAGGAGGAGCATCAAGGCATGAGGAACACCAATGGAGTTGGCTGTCACAAGATTTAAGAACAAGCAACGGAGAAAATATCACATATTGATGGGAGGCCAAGAGAGACAGGCTCCGAGGAGGGCCCAGGGCTGGCAAGCATTTGGTCCCAGGAGACCCCGGCAGGGGCCGGGCTGGTAAAGTGGACAGGATAGAGGTCAGGGACATTTGGTTCCTGTGGCTGTCATGGTAACAAGCCACTTCAAACTGAGGGGCTTAAACAGCACACATTATTCTCTTACAATTCTGGAGGCCAGAAGCCCAAAATCAGTCTCGCTGGGCTAATGTCAAGGTGTCAGTTGGGCTGGTTCCTTCTGGAGGCTCCAGGAGAGAATCTGTTTTCTTGCCTTTTCTGGCTCAATTTCTCGGCTTGTGGCTCCTTCCTCCATCTTCAAAGAGCATCATTCCAATCTGCTCCTCCATCAGGTCACCTTCTGCCTGACTCCTACATCCCTTTCAGAAGGACCCTTGTGATTCCATGAGGTCCACCCAGATCACCCAGAATAATGTCCCCGTCTCAAGAGGCTTAATCTAATCACAGGTGAAAGCCCTATACGAGGTGTCATGGACAGATTCTGGGCCTAAAGACATGAACATCTGTGGGGGCATCATTCAGACTTCCACAGGTGACAAGGGCCCCATGGTGGGAGGGGAGAAGAGGAGGAAACGGGAGAGTGAGGATTCACCAGGAGACTTGCCGGAGAAAGGAGACAGGGATTGGACCGGCTCAGCCAGTGGAAGACCGTCCTGCCTGGAGGGAAGTGGCTTTTAGGAGTTTTCCCCTGAGCCTGTTGTGTCTCCTTCCCTCCTTTCTCCCCCAAATCCAACTAGAAAACTAGAAACATAATCTGTTGTGTTGACTCCATAGGTCTTGCTTCCCCTCAACCCAGATACCCACTCGCCCAAGGGTCTTCCAAGTTGGCTGAGTTAGAACCTGCATTTTTTAACCACAAGGAAAAGAAGCCCAGAGCTACCAAGAATAATATTTTATTGACTTGGAATGAGTTTTGGAATCTGTATTTTTAACAAGCTGCCCAGGTGATTTTGATGATCAGACAGTTTGAGGTGGTTTTTTTTTTTCCTTTCCTCTTTCTCTTCCCCTCTGTAAACTGTTTTTCAACTTTGTTTTTCAGTGAAAACCATTTCCTCCTCATCGTGGCGCAGATCCAGAGGCTGCGCCCATCTCTCCCACGTCAACAGTCCTGTGTCCTTGGCGAAGGACGGTTCTCTCATTCAGTGCCTTTCCTCTCTTCCTGGGCCAAATCCCTGCTTTGCGTCTCCCTGCAGCTCATAAAAAGCTGAATTACCTGAGGCAGGGAAAGCCCCACCCACTGTCATTCTCAGGGAGGAGTGGAGTCTGCAGAGGCTGCAATGCACAGCTTCCCTTTCCCCCTCCACCCGTGTTTTCCCAGAGCAGCTCTGTTCCAGGCCCGGGGCTGTCCCTGGGCCGAGGCGGAATCCAGCCCTGACCACCTCCCAAAGCCAACAGCCCTGAGTGAGCGTGCAGAGAAGCAAGAGCTGTTCCTGATGCAGAGCAAAGACATCTCCCAGTCAAGGGGGATGAACTGATTTGGGACAAAAGGCAGTTGTGGGCTGAGGAAGGCAGGATCTGGGGGAGCCCTGTGCTGAGTGGAGGTGGGTGGCTGTATTTCCTTGGCTCGCAGAGGCCTCTTGTCTGGTGGGATCAGCTCCTCCAGCCAGTTGCCACCTGGTCCAGCTTTGGGAAATGTGGAGAATGACTTTCACAGTGATTTCCACTGGGCCATGGCATTGAAACAGCTGCAGGAGGGGACACAGCTGGTGCCACCCCCACTCCATCCATTAGAGCTGCTGTGAAGGAATGCCACCCTCCCCATGGGGAGTGAGGGGGCCCTACTTGCTGTGGTTGGTTCCAGGGACCATGGGAAGAGGCGAACCCCTATTTTCAAGGGCACAAGTTGGCTTTTATTAAAATAAAATGTCATCATCACTTATTCCAGTGGCTCCCAAACTTGACTAAACATCAGGATCACCCAGGATGTTTGTTAAAAAATAAAGATTATGGCCGGGTGCAGTGGCTCATGCCTGTAATCCTAGCACTTTGGGAGGCCCAGGCGAGCAGATCACTTGAGGTCAGGAATTCGAGACCAGCCTGGCCCGCATGGCGAAATGCTGTCTCTACTAAAAATACAAAAATTAGCTAGGTGTAGTGGTGCATACCTGTAACCCCAGCTACTCGGAGGCAGAGGCAGGAGAATTGCTTGAACTTGGGAGGCAAAGGTGGCAGTGAGTCGAGATAGCACCACTGCACTGCAATCCAGCCTGGGCGACAGTGCGAGACTCTTGTCTCAAAAAAAAAAAAAATTAATAAAAATAAAGAGTTTTGGAACTCATCCTAGATGGAATCAATCAGAATCTCTTTGGGTAGGCTTGGGCTGGAATCAATGTGAATCTGTCTAATCAGATTGCTTTCCTGATTCCAGAAGGTTGAGCCCATAGAATAGGAGTGAGAAGACGGAAGGGTGAGGGGGCTGGGATGATGAAAACTTGTGCTTGCAGCCACCATTCATTAGAGAGCGCCGGGGGCCAGCTGCAGAACTGTAGACTCCTCATACATCATCGTGTTGAGTCTTCAAAACAAACCTATGAGGTGTGCCCGATTGTTTCCATTTTGCTGGTGAGAAAATGGGAGCTCAAAGTGGCCACACACACAGCTAATAAGAGGCAGAGCCAGGACTCAGGCCCAGATCTTTCTCTTGACTCCTCTGCCGTGGAAGGGATCATGAGAAAGCCTGGCCCCAGCTCCGGAGTCAGGCCAGCACATGACCCAACTGTCATGCCGGCACAAGTTGCTTTCTGGACACTTCTCTGGTGGGCTCTCTCTGTCTCAGGGCTTCAGCTGCCCCCTGCTCACTCCCCTCATGTCAGTCACTGTGTAGCTGGGGACACAGAGGTGGCTGAGACACGGCCATCATTAAGGCAGGGGGTTCACGGAAAGGGCATGAGCTACAACCAGGAGAGAGGGCTTCTGGTTCCAGTGCCACCACCCAGAGCTCTGAAAGGGGCCCCAGCACCCTTTTAGAGGGATGAGATTGGGTGGTCTCTGGGGGTCCATCCACACTTAAAAAGCAGAGTCTGATCACCTGACTGCCCTGGCACCCCCACTCCAGCACGTGGCCCTTGCTGACACATCTGCCCTGCAAGGCTGATGGGCTGTGACTTCTTGCCTCTTTGGCTCCTTCCAGCACCCAGGAGTTTCTGGTACATAGTAGGCATTCAGTGGGGTGACCCTTCATGGATAATCAGCAATTATGTATTAGGCACTATTGATAACCTCAGGCACTGGACTAAAATACTAGGAATTCAGAGAGGGCCCTACCTCTACGGAGTTTATAGCCTCGTAGGGGAGAAAGATCGAAAACACCATGAATCGATTACAATTGTGGTCAGTGCTAGGAAGAAAAATAATAGGATCGTTTAAGAATGTGATTGGGAGGAGTTCTAATTTAGACAGAGGCATTAGAAACATTTAACCTGAGACCCGAAGGATGAATAAGAGCCATATGGAAACTGGAGGTAAGGTAGGAGTGGGGACAGTGTTTCAGGCAAAGGGAGCAGGAGTTGCAAAGGCCCTGAGGTGGGGAGGATGGACACCAGGGAACCCACTGACGGCCAGTGTGGCTGCAGGGAGTGAGCTGGCAGGAGGGGCTCAGGAGCAGCAACTGACATTGAAGATGGCCAAGGTCAGACCATCAGGGTCTTGTTTCATTTTTTTTTCTGTCCCCCAGGCTGGAGTGCAGTCGCGCGATCTCGGCTCACTGCAACTTCCACCTCCTGGGTTCAAGCAATTCTCCTGCCTCAGCCTCCCGAGTAGCTGGGATTACAAGCACCCGCCACCATGCCCGGCTAGTTTTTATATTTTTAGTAGAGGCGGGATTTCTCCATGTAGCCCAGGCTGGTCTCGAACTCCTGACCTCAAGTGATCCACCCACCTTAGCCTCCCAAAGTGCTGGGATTACAGGTGTGAGCCACCATGCCCCGCCGGCCATCAGAGTTTTATAGCAAGAATTTTGACCTTTGTCCTTAGTGCACTGGGAAATCCTTGAAACGCTATTATTGCCTTCCTCTGCAAGGAAAGGTTATTTTGGTGGGCAGTGGATAGAGGAAATGTAGAGGGAGCCACTAAAGGGGGTTCTGGTGAGATCTGGAGCCCTGCTGGGATAACCTGACCAGGGAAAGCAAAGATTCCAGAGAGCTAGGCACACTTGCCCTACCTCCAGCTGCACACAGCTGGTTCCAGCTTTGTCCTGACCTTCAGTCTGGCATACAGGGTAGACCCACTGGTACCTGGTACCTCACTCTGGGGGTGAGGTGGCCACCCACCTAGGTCTGGGCCCTGTAGCAGTTTGGCAGCAACATCTGGGTGATAAGAGAAGGCGATCTGACCTACTCCCAGGGACAAGAAGCTTTGACTCTTCAAGATCACAAAGTCTTCCCTCCTGTTCTTGGGTCCTCCTGTTGCCAGAGAGGTGAGGTGGGGTGAGGGTCCTCCAGGAGGGCAGGCTTAGCAGAGCCCAGCACCATCTCAGCAGACACTGCCCTTCTCCTACTCTCAGCACCTCCAAGGCAGTGAGTGGCTTTCTTTTGTCTAGGAGGACATAATCCGTTCCTCACCTGGACACAATGAACCTGTCTGTGGGATTCGGGGAGCATCCAGGAGGGAATTTAGTTTCCGCAGACTTCAGGGAAGACTTCCTGGAGGAGGTGATGCCTGAGAGCTATCCAGGAGAGAAGAGTAAAAAAATGTTAAGCAGTGGAAAAACATGAACCAAACTGTGGCTGCATCTTCCCATAGGTACGTGCAGGTAGACTCAGCATTTCACTGTTTCTGGGCATAAAGCACAGTACCATCTGCCCTAGGAAACCCTTCTGCCATAGTAAACAGCCTCACATGGCTTCCAAAGGGCTCTTGGGCACTTCAGGGACCAGTGCCCAGCACACTGCTGGGGAGGCCAGGCTGTGCCTGGGTGGCCTGAGCTCTGGGAGTTTAAGCCAATGTGGATTATTGTTAGGAGTGAGTTTCACAGCCCTGCCTCTCCCATTCAGAGATCTCCACTCCCTACCCAGCAGCCTTGAGTAGGGTCTAGGATTCTTCTCCCCACGTCACAGGTGGGCAGAGGAGGACTCTGCCTTAGGGAAGGTTGAAATTAAGATCCTAAACTAAGTTGGGCTGGGGTTAACTCTTCACAGATGGAGGATCTCCTTCAGCACAGGCTGAGGGCTGAGGGCTGAGGGCCCCAGATCAGGGCATCAGACTCCTGGGGCTGCTTGCAGAGTAGAGAGAGCCTCCCTTCTGATGAGTCCCAAGGACTCAGCGCTGAGTAGAGAGGGGAGGGGCCGTGCCCATTTGACCAGACGTCCGATAAGGCAAGAGAGTCTTGTTTTAGCATCAGAGCTGGAAGAGGCCCAGGGAGACTGTCCCTTGAAGCTTGAGGCCCTGAGAGGGACACTGGCTATGGAAGGATGAACAATGGCCCCCAAACATGTTCACATCCTTATCCGCAGAGCCTGTGAATATGTTCTCTTAACATGGCAACAGGGACTTAGTGCGTGCAATCAAGGATCTGCAGATGGGGATAACCCGGTGTGCCCAACTTAATCTCAGTGTCCTTGGAAGAGGGATGCAGAAGGAGTCAGAATCAGAGAAGAAGGTGACAGGATGAAGGAAGCCGAAATTAGAGTGATGCTCTTTGAAGATGGAGGAAGGGACCACAAGCTGAGAAATAGAGGTGGCCACTAGACACTGAAATAGGCAAGGAAATGGATTCTCCCCTGGAGCCTCCAGAAGGAACCAGCTCTGCAGACACCTTGACATTAGCGCATTGGGACTGATTTTGGGCTGCTGGCCTCCAGAATTGTAAGAGAATAAATGTGTGTTATTTAAGGCCCTAGGTTAGTAGCGATTTGCTACAGCAGCTGCAGGAACCTAATAAGTATATGTTCTGCCTAGAGACGCAGAACTAGCCAGCGGCCGATCCTGCTCCAGGACCCTGCAGGCCCCAGCTCTATGGAATCCTGTCGCACACAGGATGGGCATGGGCTAGAGGCGGAGGTGAGGCCCCAAGGAGGCCCACGGACCAGGGCCTCCAGGGAATGTGCGTGAGTGCGCAGGGGTGCGTGTGTGAGAAGGGGAGGAACTCGTCTTCTTTGTGCATTGGGGATTTTCTAGGCAGACAATCTTCCAAAGTCATGTCAACATTTTTCTCTCCAGGAAAAAATAACTCAAGTCTCTATCAGAAACGTCAGAGTTTCACATGCACACCAGTAGACAGACTTGTGGGTGCCAGCGAGAAATGAGCTGCACCCTGGCCCGGGGCACCTTTCATCTTCACCGGGCGGGGAGCTAGGCAGAGGGGGTGGGGGGAGCCAACACAGCCACTGTGGACACATCGTGCCATCTGGACTCCCCCAGAGCTCTGGGAGTCCTGTGGCGGGAGGGGCCCCACCCCTACCACGCAATGCTTCCCACTTCCACCAAATCTCTGGGAAGATTCGACACATTTCTTAGCAGCCAAGAGCCATTGGAATTTCCAACTTAATCCCAGATGTGAGGCTGACCGTGACGGGAGTTTGGCCTCGTAAGGCATCTGGGGGGCTGGCAGTGCCCTCGGGCCCCCCAGCACTGGCCCGGCTGGGCTAACACGCATGATCCTCCTCACTCTGGGTCCTGCCGTTGGGCTTTCTGTGGCGAGCTGGAGAGAGCCCATGCATGTGGTTTTCACACGTGTGGAGAGGGCTGGGGGGCCTGAAGCCAGCAGGCTGGAGCCCCACAGTCAGGAAGAGGCAGACAGCCTCTAGGGCCAGGAGTGGGTGGCCCTGACAGGACAGGAATCCAGAGGGGTAAGGGGACTGAGGGAGAGCCAGAGAGGAGTGTTCAGGGAGAGTGGACACAAGCCTGAGGTCTGGCTGGGGCTGGATGTGGAGCCGGTTGGGTGGGGATGAGGGAGACTCAAGGGCTCAGGGGCTCAAGGGCTTGGTGTGAGCTGGGGTCATAGCTGGTGCCTGGCCACGGGCTGCTGGGAGGGTAGGAAGCGAGGACAATGACCCTTTACCCAGCCGGTGAGCCCTAGTTCCTGGTGCCAAGAGCTGCTCACTCCAAGGCCAGTATTGTGGGAGGCAGGTAGGCAGCTGCAGTGGGGGAAACGCATGCCCATGGCTGGCTCACCCATGTCGGGGAGAAAGGCAGTGGCCATGAGGGAAAGCGCAGGGGAAAGCCCTCCAGGACCAGTGGGTTCTTCAGCAGGAATGCGGGTCCTCACTGGGTGAAACCATGGGGGGAATAGGAATGTCACCCCCTTTTGCCAGTCTGTCTGTGATTGTCCTCTTTGTTAGAATAATGGCCCCCCAAAGATGTCCACATCCTAATCCCTAGAACCTGTGAATGTCACCTCAAAGGCAAAGGGGACTTGTAGATGTGATTCTGTTAAGGGTCTTAAGATGGGGAGATTATCATGGATTATCTGGGAAGGCCCAACATCGTCACAAGGGTCCACATAAGAGGGAGGCGAGAAGGTCAAAGGCAGTGGAAAAGGCATGTGCAAGCAGACAGAAGGAAGACTTGAAGATATCACATGCAGCTGACTTCATTTGTTTGTTTTTGTTTAGAAACAGGGTCTGGCACTGTTGCCAAGGCTGGAGTGCAGTGGTGTGATCTTGGCTCACTGCAACCTCTGCCTCCTGGGCTCAAGTGATCCTCCCACTTTAGCTTCCCGAGTAGCTGGAACTACAGGCGTGTACCATCACACTGGCTAATTTTTAAAATTTTTGTAGAGATGGGGGTCTCACTATACTGCCCAGGCTCAGCTGACTTTGAAGATGGAGGCAGCGGCCCCAAGCCAAGGAGTGCAGGCAGCCTCTAGAAGTGGGAAAGGCAAGGAAATGGGTTCTCCCCTAGATCCTCCAGAAGGAGAGCAGCCCTGCCAACACCTTGTTTTTAGCCCAAAGATGCTGATTTTGGCCTTCTGGCCTCCAGAGCTGTATAAATTTGTGTTGCTTTAAGCCGCTAAGTTGGTGGCGATTTGTTACAGCAGCAGTGGGAAGTAAACACACCTTCCCATCATGTGGTAGGCTCCAGACTCTGCCCTACTCCCTGTGGCAAGGATTTTCAGCATGACATGGGTAGGGGGCCTCCCTTCTGCCTGCCCCCCAGCACTGGCTGAGCTCCAGTGCAGGGCCTCAGGCCAGGAGCAGAGCTAGGCCTTGTCCAGGGCTTTCCCCTGCACTTTCCCTCATGGCCACTGCCTTTGTTCACCCATGGGTGAGCCAGCCATGGGCATGCGGTTCCTCCACTGCAGCTCTCTAACTGCCTCCCACCATACTCTGTGGCTCCACTGCCCCCCGCAACAATGAGAATAATGTTTACCAGCTACAGAGAGAGAGAGAGAGAAAGAGAGAGAGAGAGAGAGAGAGACAGACAGAGCTCTGGAAGGCCTTGCTTCCTGGGAACTGGTTGTCAGCAACACCTGCTGTAAATGAGGTTTTAACAAACAAATTCAAGGGCTGTGCTGAGGAAGGGGCAGGAGGTGGCCAGGTTGGGTCAGTGTGTGTGGACATGGGACAGTACAGACGACCCCACATCCCTGCCTCCTAGAATGTTGAGATGTCAAAGCATCCCCTTCCCCAGGTCACTTATTTTTCTCCTCTCTCCTTATAAGCCCAAGCATAGACAACTATGCACAAATCATGCAGACTCATGTGCACACAGATATACGCAGGGCCACAAGCAGTGCCAACATGTGCAAAGAGGGAATGGGCAAACATACACGCAGAGACACACCACCCAGCACACTTACAAACATGCATGCACCCACAGACACCTACACGCCCACAAATGCAGATACACCCACTTCCCACACTTACATACCCCCACACGGATGCACACAAATACAGACACACCTATGCATGAGTAAAGACCACCCATGCATGTGGACCCCTGGACATCTGTGAGCAGGGCAGAAGGCACAGGGCATCCTTCCATTCCCTCCCGCACCCCAAGCCCTCTGCTCCCTGCTCTGGAGACCTCTGCTGGTGAGGCCAGGAACGGATGGCTAGCCCCTCCTTGGCTCTGGAGCTGAGCCTCACTGGACTGGGGTTTGGAAGGAGGGGAGATGGGCAAAGAGGGACCAACCAGGGCCACCTCCCAGGCTTTTGGCACTGCTGCCTCCACCTGGCCCACAGGACTTTATTCATTCTCCAATTCCAGCACCAAAGGAGAGATTTCTCCTGCAAAGATCTCTCTTGGGCTTTTTGCTGAGCCAGGCCCACCCTGTTCTATCAGTGGACATTTCTAGTGTGTCTGCTGTGGAGGAGGGGGTTTCCCTCTACAGAACAAGGCTCCTTCACTTTCCCATGCTGGCTCCCCACACCCCCTCACCCCACCAGGGCTGTTTTGTGGCGGTCCTGGGGCAGGCAGTCTTCCTCCCTGCTGCCCACTGGATATCTGACTGGGCTCGTAGCTCCCTGTTCGAACCTCCACCCCCTATGACCCCTCATAGGTCCTACCGTCCTGCTCTCAAGGGCTTTTTCTTTCCATTTTGTCCTGCGGGAAGGGGAGGAAGTGAAGATCTTCAGACTAAGATGGATGAAGCTGAATTCAGATCTCAGCTCCAAGGTGGGATGGCAGCTCTCAGCAGCTCTCAGCAGCTCTTAACCTATTGGGCAGCTAACCTAACTGCCCTCAGCCTCAGTTGCACCAGGTGGAATGGTGCTCATGATAGTGCCCTGGCAGGGAGATGAAATGAGATAACATGCTCAGTGCCCAGCACCCAGCAGCTTCCCAGGGTGCCATCTTTCGGAGGCACTCCAACATCACTGGAAATAAAGGAGACCAAGAAAACCGTACCTGCAACTCCTCTATGGGACAGTTGCATGTTTTAATGAGTGGTTTGCAATAGGGTGATTAGGGATACCCCCAAAAGAGCAGGCTAGTATAATAGCAGTCAGTCTCTAAGGACGGTGGGGAAGGTCTCTGCAGAGTTTTTGTCTCATTGGGGTGAGAGCTGAACCACTCAGAGGAGATGGAGTGTTGCTAACAGGGACCCTCTTCTCTGCCTACTTGGTAACGGGGACCCTCTTCTCTGTCTCCTCCCTCATTCCTCCAAGCAGAGATCAGTTTCTGCTACACTAAAGTGGAACATAGTAAAGGAATATGGCTTTGGTGGGATATGAAATTATTCACCTGCCTGGAGTCTCCATGTGTCTCCACTGGGCCCTTCTTGTCAGGTAGAAGTCAGTTGGGTCTGTCTCCAGTCTTGGCCCTAAAACTCTATCTAGATCCTCCACCCAACCCGGCCTCCTCACATCCTCTCTGCCTCGTCTCTGTGCTCACATCGCTACTTAACTCATCACTCCACACCTCGTTCCCCCAACCTTAGGCCACTGGCACAACCCATTTTGGAAGGCTCAAGACTTCTTCAAGGATCAGGATTTCCATTTTAGGGAAATCAGATAGTTCTCATATACTAGCCTGTTTGAAATGGCAACAGGAACAAGAACAAGCAGCCACCATCCTGCCCAGAAAGCATCTCGTGACCTTTCCTTTAAATATCTTCGTCAGGCTGTCCCGACTTTCCAATGGGTTAGATTTCAAAATGTTTCTATGAAGTGGTTTGGCATTTCACACAATGAGCCAATAGAAAGTCGAGAACTCAGGGTTATGAATGGGGCTCAGTTTTCCAGGCTGGGGCATAATAAATGCCCATGAAACCCATCTCAAAGCTGGGCTGCCATTCAGCTACACGGGAAGGACAGAAAACCCTACTGTTGCAAGACCTGTAAGTAGAAATGGAAAAATCATAAAGCGGATCTAGAAAAGTCAACCTATTTTCTCTTCAAAACTGGTACTTGAAGGAAAGCAGGGTTCTTAACAGGAGGATGGGCAGATGGGTGTGGCATTCTGAAGGAAATTTTCAAGAGCTTTTGAAGCCGAAAACCTCTATTCTTCATCATTCTAGTTATCTCTCTGACTTTCAGTCTGCCTTTTCCTTGACTTAGGGGTGGGCCTGCCCTGTCTCAGTCAGCACGTTGGCTGGGTAGACTGAACATACCATGGGAAAAGGACCTCTTGAGGTAATCGGGGTAAGGTCGGAAGAAAGGGAGATGATGGAAGTAGGCTCTGGGATTTGGAATTTGTGTTTTAAAGATGGCCTGAGGAAGAATGAGTAGAATTGAACCCTTTACAGTTTAAAACAAAAACAAAAAACAGGGAAGAATAGAGAGATTACGGAACATGTGTGTCCCCCTCACCTCCCAGACAAGTTCCAGGGCTGACCACCAGGTGACACCACAGGCCCAGGACAGCTTGGTTGCTGTCTGCAGTCAGTGGGGGACCTCGAGTAAGTTGGGGAGCCAGCCAGCGGTTCAGATCCGCCTTCATTCTGACTGCCCTGGAGGCAAAGCCAGCCAATGCCCGTCTCCTGCTTTCCTGGGTCACCACCTGGGCTCCCCTGAAGGGATTCCGCTGATAATCAAGGTGAGGTGGGGCGTGGAATGGTGCCCAGATGGCCAGGGGCCAGGGAGAAGAGGGTGAATGAGGAGCAGAGGAAGGGGCTCGGGAAGGCAGTCACAGAACCCCATAGCAGAGGGGACGGAAAACAATGAACCTTTATTGAGAGTCTGCCCCCACTCACAGGTTCTGGCCAAGGGAGGCCCAGAGGGGAAATCAAACGGCCCCACCCACAGGGCTGCCCACAGATGCAGGTGATTCAGAGTTTAGGCTGGGCTGATAACAGCCCCCGCCAGCTGAGAATGGGGCCTTTGTGCAGTGCCCTCCTCGGGCCCCCTCACGGCTGGGCCAGCTGCAGCAAGCCTGGGAGGAGGGCTGGATGGCAGGCGGCGAGGCTGGCTGGGAAAATGTGGAGAAACCCAGCAGCCTCCGCGGTGAAGGGAACTTTGAGGTGCCACAGGGCACATGTGCAGGGGAGAGAGACGGCGTGGTTGGAGCGTGGTTGGGGCATGGTTGGAGCCTTTCCTTCCAGATTTTCCATCTCAGCTGTGTCCCCCAGCCATTCACTCATTTCCCTGGGGACAAAAAAAACAAAAAAACGCCACTTGCAGTACTAAGGGTTGCTAATGGCTCAAACTCGACTTGAATCAGCTTGGTGAGAGGGGGATGTTGACTATTGGCTCAAGCAGGGGAAAGACAGAGCAGGCCCTGAAGAGGCCAGAATGAGGCCTACTCACCCACTAGACTATCTCCTCCTGTCTCTGTCCCTCCGTCTCTCAGAGGCGAGCAACACCCTTTCTTCCGCAAATGGGCTTTGTGCACCCTCCTTCCCCTGCAGGAATAATGCCTGTGGTCGGTTCAGCATTACATCCTCACAGTCTCATGACCAGAAAGGAAATTGTACTGTCTGCTACCAGGCTTGCTTAGAAAAAGTCCCGAGGGGAGTTTGAGACTGTCCTGGGCAACATAGTGAGACCCTGTCTCTATGAATTTTTTTTTTAAAGTTAGCTGGGTGTGGTCGTGCATGCCTGTAGTCCCATGTACTCCAGAGGCTGAGGTGGGAGGATTGCTTGAGCCCAGTTCAAGGTTGCAGTGAGCCATGATCATGCCACTGCACTCCAGCCGGGGCGACAGAGCAAGACCCTATCTCAACTTTTTTTTTTTTTTTTTTTTTTGAGATGGAGTGTTGCTCTGTCATCCAGGCTGGAGTGCAGTGCTGCAATCTCAATCTCGGCTCTGCAACCTCCGGCTCCCACGTTCCAGTGATTCTCCCACCTCAGCCTCCCAAGTAGCTGGGATTATAGGTGCACCACCACACCCAGCTAATTTTTGTATTTTTAGTAGAGACGGGGTTTTGCCACATTGGCCAGACTGGTGTCAAACTCCTGACCTCAGGTGATCCACCGTCTTGGCCTCCCAAAGTGCTGGGATCACAGGTGTGAACCACCATGCCCAGCCTTCAACTTTTTTGAAAAAAAGAAAAGAAAAGAAAATCAAAAGGCCTGAGGAAGAACCCTGATTGGATCCACTTGAATCATGTGCCCAGTTCTGGGCAATTGCTGTGGTCAGAGGTCATTTTCCCAGATTGAGTCCCTTGCCTGCCCCTGTGGCCAAGGGGAGTGGGGCACACGGCAGACAAATCCAAGAACCTCCTTGCTGTGCACTTGGGGTCTCGTGTGGCAGAACTGCTAGTTGGCCCCCAAAACAGTTTTCCCTTTTCTCTCATAGACCAAAAGGTATTTACTGGAATAAAAGCTACATTTTCCAGGCTCCCTTGCAGCTAAGGATAGCTACATGTCTAACAGTTCTGGCCAATGGGATGTGAGCAAAAGCATTGTCTGCAACTTCCAGATGGTGTCCTTAAAAGGAGGGAACCTGCCTCTGGGGCCCTCTCTCCCCCATTTCGTGCAGGCTAGAAGCCTATGTGATGGAGTGTCGTCTTGGATCCTATGGGTGAGGGCAGGACCAGAGGGATGGCACATCAGTAAGTGAGTTAGAAGAAGCACAAGTGCCTGATACTATTTTGATTCCAAACTGTCTATGCCTGCACCGTTGCACAAGAGGAAAGAAATAGTGACCTTGTTTGAGCCACTCTTATTTTGGATCTCTGTTATATTGGCCAAGTCTATATCCTAATTAATACATATCTTGGGACCTTCTCTTGGTACACGTTGCTGTGGGCTGAAACTCTATCTCTTGTGTGAGGACTAATTTTGTTCCCTCCAACCAAATCCAGAAAAATTCTGCCTGTGACCAGTCTCCCCTCTGCTGAGAGACACATCACAGGGCCAGATCTGCTCACTCTAACCTGAGAAGTTAATTTCATTTTTCCCCGTCTATCCTGACTCCATGCCACTGGTACGTTCAAAGGATTTTGCATGTGGGTTAGAGCAGCCTTTGCTTCAGCTCAGGAGCTGCTATGGAGTGGAAGTCATGGCCCTCTCATCTGCTGGGGGTCCCGAGTGCTGGAGCCATGGAGAAATGTAAAGGTATCACTCCCTCCTCCACTGAGTATGGCAGTGGTGCTCCTCTCATTAATGTAAGGGCTAGCGCAGCAAACAGCCCGTCTCCCCTGAGACAGGGAACTAGAGACCCAGTTCCTGAGAGCTGAGCAATGGAACATTCAGGAAGAACTGCTCTTCTCCTCGTACCTGGGAATGTTCCAGCCCTAGGATCCCACCCAGATCCTCTATGGCCTAAGGGAGGAAAAAGAAAGGGCCAGAGGGCTGGGTGTGGTGGCTCATGTCTGTAATCCTAGCATTTTGAGAGGCCCAGTCAGGAGGATCCCTTTAGCCCAGGAGTTCGAGACTAGCCTGGGCAACATAGGGAGACCCCTGTCTCTGTTATGTTTGAAACAGTTTTTTAAATATATAATTTAAAAAAGAAAGGGCCAGAGGGCATAAGAACACTAGTGTGATAGGTCCTGGGCTCCTGGGATTGGGGAGAGGCAGTATCTGTGACGTGCTATAGGCCAGTGTAAGAGACGGGGCACAGAAAGTCATCGAATGGTTCTGTGTCTAACAATGCCCCACCCTCATTCCAAGCTTTCATAATTAAAGAAGCATAATTGAGTGGAGCCCAGTTGGGAAAATCCAGAAGGAAACATTGCCTCGGACCACAAAAACAGGCTGAGGCTGGGCTGGGCTCTTCCTTTCTTTCTGTGTTGATTGTGTTGAAGAACAATGGCAAGCAGGCCCACGTTTCTCTTAGAGCCTTCCTTGGCTCCCAAGTGGCTGGCTTCACCCCTTCTTCTTTCCTTCAAGCCTCCTCCCTTAGATGGGGGCTCCCTAAGAGCCAAAATGGTGCCTCTATCCTCAGACCAGAGTCAGAAGTCCCAGGGAGTTCCAGGGCCACAGGAGCCGGCAAGCCCCACCTGAGCCAGCAGGAAGACAGTGTTCGGTTTCCAGGCTAGGCCTCTGTCCCCACCTCTAACCACGACAATTCTCCACACTGGTTTCCCCTGACACCAGCATTGTAGCCAAGGAAGGAGCAGTGACTTTTTGATTCTCCCTCCAGTGAGGTACATTAAGCCCGAGGGACAAATGGGGCTGGTGACACGGTAGCATGGGGGCGAGATGCTGACAGCTGACCCTTCCACACCCATGCCACTGTGAAAACATGCAGCCGCTTGTAGCTTGTGAGATGTAGCCAAGACTGACCATCCATGAGACCTGGGGTCGCCTCCCCTCCCAGGACAGCCCCACTGACTTCCTTCTCTGCCAAAGCTGAGTCCTGATGTGCTGCTTGCCCCATCGGCTCTGCCCCTCCCCTCTGCTCTTGCACAACGCATGCTGGAGCTCTTGAGCCACGGTCAGCACACTCCCCTGTATCTTCAAGCTCTTTTTGGAATGTTGCCTCCTCCTCCGGGCCTTGAACCACCACCTCCAAGCAGAGGCTGTTTAATCTCACATTCTCTGCACCTCAGGGCTAAAAGATGTGGAGTTTTGGCCTCATTATTCCTCATTGTCATTTCCAGCACATTACTCCCAACCTCTTATAAAACCCTGCACCACTGACACTCCTGCTTCCTGCTATGCTGCCCTCCCTCCTCTCCCTGTCAGCTCCCAGCTCCTATGCGCTGGAAACTCCAGCTCCAGCCTCCTCTTCTCCACTCCACCTCCTGCCAGTATCCTAGACAAATGGAGGGACCTATGTCCACACTCTGACCTCTGGCTTCCTTCACCCTCATCTCAAAGAATTCTGGCCTTAGCTATTCGTTTATCCCTGAAAATTTTACAGTCACCAGAAAGCCTCGCTCCTTCTGAAATCAGAAATTCTCTCCTTCGACTATATGTCACCTCCAAGCCCGTCTGCTTCCTGGCCTGGGTGCCCTGCCACAGCTCTCTGTCCTCATGGAGCTCTCCAGTCTGTTGGTACCTTCACTCCTTCTCCATCCGTCAACCCCTCCTGCATTTACTTCTCTCCTTTCCCACTAAGATTACATGGCTCATGAATGAATCAACGGCAATATTCACACAACAGAATATCCTAAGCAGGCTAAACACATGAGCCACAGCAACTAAAACAATGTGGATGAATCTTAGCAAATACAATTAAGCCAAAAACGTAAGTCCCAAAAGATTATGTAGAGACTGATACTCTTTTAATGAAGGTAAAGACAGCTAATATAAAAATATGTCTATAATTTTTGAAAATATAGAGAGATGCGGGCCGGGCGCAGTGGCTCACGCCTGTAATCCTAGCACTTTGGGAGGCCGAGGCGGGCAGATCACGAGGTCAGGAGATCGAGACCATCCTGGCTAACACGGTGAAACCCTGTCTCTACTAAAAATACAAAAAAATTATCCGGGCGTGGTGGTAGGCACCTGTAGTCCCAGCCACTTGGGAGGCTGAAGCAGGAGAATGGCGTGAACCCAGGAGGCGGAGCTTGCAGTGAGCTGAGATCGTGCCACTGCACTCCAGCCTGGGTGACAGAGCAAGACTCTGTCTCAAAAAAAAAAAAAAGAAAGAAAGAAAATACAGAGAGATGCAATAAAACCATATAAAAAGGAAAGCAGGGTTGCACCTTGTACACCGAATTCAGGATGATGACCACTTTGAGTGGAAAGAGGCAAAGGGATGGGATGGGGAAGGGGAACAATATGGTGAAATGGGGGTCACTGTCAGAACTTTTGTTTGGGTGGTGGTTTTGCAGGTGCCTATTGCTTCTTTAAAAATAACAAATTAGGTTGGATGTGGTGGCTCACGCCTGCAATTCCATCACTTTGGGAGACCCAGGTGGGAGGATTGCTTAAGGTCAGGAGTTTGTGACCAGCCTGGGCAACATAGCAAGACCCTGTCTGTGTTTGTCCCTTTGTATTGCTATAAAGGAATACCTGAGACTGGGTAATTTATAAAGAAAAGAGGCTTATTTGGCTCACAGCTCTACAGTCTTTACAAGAATGGCACCAGCATCTGCTCAGCTTCTGCCGAGGCCTCAGGAAGCTTTTACTCATGGTGGAAGTCAAAGTGGGGAGCACGTGTGTCACATGGCAAGAAGGGAAGCAAGAGAGAAGGGAGAAGGTGCCAGGCTCTTCTTAAAAACCAGATCTCACGTGAACTCATTACCACTCATTACACTCAAAGCCATTCATGCAGGATCTGCACCCTTGACCCAAATACCTCCCATTAGGTCCCACCTCCAGCATCGGGGATCACATTTCAACGTGCAGTTTGGAGGGTATAAACATCCAAACTATATCAGAAAAGTATATATATATAGAGAGAGAGAGACAGAGTCTTGCTCTGTTGCCCAGGCTGGATTGCAGTGGCACTATCTCAGCTCACTGCAACCTCTGCCTCCTGGGTTCAAGCAATTCTCGTGCCTCAGCCTCCCAGAAGCTGGCATGTGTCCCCATGCCCAGGTAATTATTTGTATTTTTAGTAGAGGCATGGTTTTCCCATGTTGGCCAGGCTGGTCTGGAACTCCTGACCTCAAGTGATCCACCCACCTCGGCCTTCCAACTGGAAAGCCAATTGGAAGATACAATTTGGCTTAATTGTATCTTGCTAAGATTCATCCACATTGTTTCATGTTGCTGTGGCTCATGTGTTTAGCCTGCTTAGGATATTCTGTTGTGTGAATATTGCCAGTTGATTCATTCATGAGCCACAGAATCTTAGTGGGAAAGGAGAGGAGTAAAGGCAGGAGGGGTTGATGGATGGAGAAGGAGTGAAGGTACCAACGGACTGCAGAGCTCCATGAGGACAGAGAGCTGTGGCAGGGCACCCAGGCCAGGAAGCAGACGGGCTTGGAGGTGCTGGGATTACAGGCGTGAGCCACCACGCCCAGCCCCAACCCCCAATTTTTAAAATTTTTAATTAGCTGGGCATGGTGGTACTTGTCTGTAGTCCTAGCTATTCTGGAGGCTGAGGCAGGAGGATCACTTAAGCTCAGGAGTTCTAGGCTGCAGTGAGCCATAGTCACACTACTGCCCTTCAGCCTGGGCGACAGAGCAAGACCCTGTCTCTAAAAATAAAAAGACACATATTAATAGCTAATTAAATAAAAGTAAACCATGCATGGATCAATGATGAGTGTATCAGGGAACCAGTGCTGTGGGTAGATGTGGGGAGTCCAATAAAATAAAGATTCCATAGGTTATCATTACATTACTCTCTTGCAAATATACTGACCCTTCCTCATTGTCTCTCCACAGAATCCACAATCTCCCTGCGTCTGTACCGATCTTTTCTCATTCTTTCAATCACAATGGAAGAAGCATCCTAGTTTCTTCAGTCAAAGAAAAATTCCATGTCTTGCTTCCTGAGTCCCATCTTTTCTCGCCTTCTCAAGGACTTTGTTCCCTTTGTTATCCCCTCGCTCCCTCTTCTCATCAATCTCTCCCTCTCTCATGGATTATTTCCATCAGCACACAAACATGCTCCAGTCTCTCCCATCTGAGAAACAAATTTTTATTAGGACAAAAGTTAGGCTGCAGGCCAGGCATGGTGGCTCATGCCTGTAATCCCAGCACTTTGGGAGGCCAAGGCGGGTGGATCACCTGAGGATTGGAGTTTGAGACCAGCCTGGCAACATGGCAAAACCCCATTTCTACTAAAAATACAAAAATTAGCCGGGCATGGTGGTGCGTGCCTGTAATCCCAGGTACTGGCATGTTGAGACAGGAGAATCACTTGAGCAGTGGAGGTGGAGGTTGCAGTGAGCTGACATTGCACCACAGCACGTCAGCCTGGGCAACATACGGAGACTCTGTCTCAAACAAACAAACAAATACATAAATAAACAAAAGTTAGGCTGCTGTAACAAAGAGACCCCAAAAGACAGTGTTGCAAACAGGCAGAAGGTTAACTCCTGCAGGAGTCTGGGAAGGCAGAACCAGAGTGATATGACAGCTGCTTCTTTCTGTTGCTCTCCCACCCTTAACTTGAGGTTTCCCTCCAAGGTGGATGCTCCAGCCGCTGATAGCACTTCCACCTTCCAGCCAGATGGAAAGGGAAAAAGAGGAAGAGGATATATCTTCTTCCTTTGAAGAGCATGGCCTGGAAGTTGCATACATCATGTCCGCTCATATTCCATTGCCTCAGACTTGGTCATGAGACATACCTAATTGTGAGGGAAGTTAGGAAACAGAGTCTCTAGCTGGCTGTTAAATGTGTTCAGTTGAGTATTCCACCACTATTGAAGAAGAGGAGAATGGATATTGACAAAAAGCTAGCAATCTCCACTATACTCTGCACCTTTGGTTACCCAAATAAATGCACATTCTCTTCCCAAACATGGAACATGCTAATCCCCTACCCAAGTTTGAAGCCCATGGGTCCTATCTATTACTGCAACTGTCTCAAGGTCCAGGCTTTCTTGGTAATTGTCTGATCTTTATATGAAGTTCAGATATTAGCCCAGTGATGAATAAACTAAAAGATAGTTCATCTATTTGTCCCCCTCCACCAGCCAACAACACATACGCAATGTACAAGAGACATAGAAACAGGATAACCACAATTAAAACTGCCATTTGGAAAGGGACGAATAGAGGACCCATAGCAGGCACAAAGCACAAAGTAAATTCCACTGGGCAAGAATTGCAAAGGTTCCCTGCCTCCTAGGGGATTAAGTTCCTTAGTACTGATTCCTGGGAAACATTTCCTTTATCTGTTATTCTCTGTGGCTCCTGGCTCTGCCTTTTGGGAGGTCCTTCCTTGTTTGTTGTCCTCCAAGGCCACATCTGAAGAGTCCACTGGAGAACATGCTGTGCTAGGGTGGCGAGAGTATGGGTTTTATAGCCCATTTCCTGCTGGTGCAGGTTTGAAAGCTCAGGGCTTGCTTTAGGGGTTGAGCAATCTCATAGTTGTGCAGGCCAGGCTTCCAGACTTTCATTAATTAATCTCTCTCAAAAACTTAGTATAACAATACAAAAATTAAATATAAAAGAACGATTTTATTTATGATCATATTGAAAAACACAAAATCCTTAGGAATAAATTTAACAAAACAAGTTCAAGACTTGTACATTGGAAACTACAAAACATCAAACATCATTAAAAAAAATTAAAGAAGACCTAAGTAAATGGAAAGAAACCCTGAGTTCATGGATTGGAAGACTTAATATTGTTAAAATGGCAATATTCCTGGAAATGATCTACAGGGTCTATGCAATCCCTATTAAAATCTAGCTGCCTTTTTTTTGCAGAAACTGAAAGCTGATCCCTAGAATAGTGAAAACAATCCTGAAAAGAAAGAACAAAGTAGGGAGACTCACACTTCTCTCTTTCAAAACTTATTACAAAGCTATAGTAATCGAGACAGTGTGGTACTGGTATAAGGATATACCTGCACATATAGATCAGTGGAACAGAATTGAGCTCTAGAAATGAACCCTTACATATATGGTTAACTGGATGTTCAGCAAGGGTGTCAATACAATTCAGTGGAGGAAAGAACAGTGCTGGGACAACTGGATATTCACATTCAAAAAGTATAATTGAATCCTTACCTCACATCATATAAAAATTAACTCAAAATGGCTCATAAGGGGAAAAAATGCCATAACATAGTTATTAAATGTATTTCTCCCAAAAGTAAAAAGAAAATGGATCCTAGAACTAAATGTAAGAGCTAAAACTAGAATACTTCATGACCTAAGATGAAACATTGGTTTCTTAGCTATGACACCAAAAGCACAAGCAAAAAAAGAAAAACTAGATACATTGGATTTCATCAGGTAAAAAACTTTTGTGCTTCAAAGAACAGCAGCAAGAAAGTAAGAAATATGACCCACAGAATGGGAGAAAATGTTTGCAAATCCTATGTCTGATAAGGAACTTGTATCCAGAATATATAAATAACTCTTATAATTCAACAATAAGAAGACAAAAAATCCAATTTTAAAAATATGCAAAGGGGCCAGGTGTGGTGGCTCACACCCATAATCCCAGCAGTTTGGGAGGCCGAGGCTGGCAGATCACTTGAGTCCAGGAGTTCGAGACCAGCCTGGGCAACATGGCAAAATCCGATCTCTACCAAAAAAAAAAAAAATTAGCCAGATGTGGTGGCACATGCATGTAGTCCCAGCCACTAGGGAGGCTAAGGTGGGAGGATCGCTTGAGCCTGGGAGGCTGAGGTCGCAGTAAACCATAAATGCTACTACACTCCAGCCTGGGTAACAGAACAAGACCCTGTCTCAATAAAATAAAGTGTTCAAAGGATTTGAAAACACATTTCACCAAAGAAGATAAACAAATGGCCAGTAAATACATGAAAAGATGCTCAATATCATTAGCCATCAGGGAAATGCAAATTAAAACCATAATGAGACAGTACCCCACACCCAGTAGGATAGCAATAATAAAAAAGGCAAATCATTACAAGTGTTGAAGAGAGTGAGGAAAAACTGGAACCTTCACACGCTGCTGGTGGTAATGTGAAATGGTGCAGCCGTTCTGGAAAACAGTTTGGCAGTTCCTCAAGGGGATAAACATAAAATTACCTTATAACTCTGTACTTTCACTCCTAGGCATATATATATCCAAAAGAAGTGAAGACACATATCCACACAAAAACTTACGTGTGAATATTTATAGCAACATTATTTATAGAAGCCAAAAGTGGAAACAACCCAAATGTTCATCAGCTGATGATCAGATAAACAAGTTGTGGTCTATCCATACAACGGAATATTATTCAGCTATAAAAAGGAATGAAATAATGATACATGCTACAACATGGATGAATCTTGAAAACATTGTGCTAAGTGAAAGAAACCAGACACAAAAGGCCATATATTATATAATTCCATTTATATGAAATGTCCATAATAGGCAGAGCCAAAGAGACTGAAAGTAGATTAGTGGTTGCCAGGGGCTGGAGGAGTGGAAGGAAGGGATTTGGGACTGACTGCTAAAAGGTACAGGATTTCTTTGTGTGGCGATGAAAATGTTCTGGAACTATGTAGCAGTGATGGTTGCACAGCTGTGAATGTACTAAAAACAACTAAATTGTATACTTTAAGAGTGTGTAAAATAAAGTGTGAGCTTTATTATATGTGAACTATATGTCACTATAGTTATTTTTTTTTTAAACTTAGTACAGTATACTTCTACTCTATTGGTTTCCAATCTGTTCCATGAGCAACTAACTCAGCCAAAAAGCTGGTAGACACAGTTCTGAAGTCTGCAGACACATATATGCATATTATTTACCGGTTTGGCCATCTCTATACTCTGTGCTCTGTCCATCTCACACTGCTTGACTTAATGATAGTTCCTGAGGTTATCTGTCACAGTAGGTCTGAGTGAAAAAGCAACACTGTTAATCTGATCTTGACTGCTGGGCTAACTCCCATTGTCTGTCAGGGAATTCTTAACTGAGCTGATTGGGGAAGGCTTAGGGCCATAGTCTTATTTCCTGGTACAGCTGCCTCTTTGGAGCCACTTGAGACCACTGCTTCAGTTCAGAACACAAAAGCAGTTGGCTTTTTCAACATGTGGAAGCTCAAAATACTGGACTCTCAGTCAACTTAGATGATTGGCCACGGGCAGGAAGAGCTCCATCAGCAAGGTTGCATTCACTTTCATCTCTGCTTGCAAACTCCTGGCTCTATTTTGAGTTTCTTTGTCTTACAGAGCCCTGGACCAAGTGGAAAGAAGCCAATACCCACCAAAAATTGGACCTTTTCTAGCTACCTCGCCCAGAACTGGAAGCTCAGTAGGCATGTGAACTGCCTTCCAAGATATCATAAGAGATAGTGTTACCAAATGCTTTGCATAATGAGTCACCAGCCGTCCAACCTGAAATATCTGCCCACTGTCTGACAATGTCCCTCATTCCTCATATTTAGAATTTTGCCACACCAACACTCTACTTCTAGATATACGATTCGATGTTAATTAGAATATGGTTTAGACTGCTGTCACAAAAAGACCTCAAGCTACATTGGCTTAAACAAAGTAGAAGTTTGTTTTTCTACCATGTAAGTTGATGGTCTAGGGCTGATACCGTGGTTTCGTGGTTTTGGAGGACTCGGGCTTTTCATATCATATTACTGCATGATTCTCAATATGTTACTTCCATCGCAGAGTCTAAGAAAGACAGCATCTGTCATAGGTTGGATTTCTCAGGGAACTGCCTGAGACAGAGATTTGCAGACAGGGGTTCTTTTGGGAGATCTGTTGGGGTCATCCCTCATGGAATGAGGGAAAGTCATGAGAGAAACAGGGCTGGGCACAGGGGAGAGTTGAGCTGTGACAGTCACAACACAGGCCTTGGCCACCCACAGGAGCTCTGCAGCTGGGGTGGTCTTGAAAGTTGTCTCAATGAAGGCAAGGTGCTGGGCTTATTACCCCAGCAGGCATTGTATTCAGGCTCCATGTGGTACCTCCAGGAAGGAGGCCTACATTTGGGAGACAAGTTTCTGGGGAAAGATTCAGCTGAGCTGTGAGCTGACAATACTCTTAGCAATTGGGGGAAGGAGCGCTTATTTTGAATGGGGTATTGGGGAATACACCACAGGGTCCCCCAGAGCTGCTATGATTCCTACCGTGAGGTTTATCCATCCAGTGGGAGGTAGAAAACCCCCACTGCACTTCCACTCACGTCTCATTGGCCAGAGTTAGCCACACTGTCGCAATGACCTGGAAGAGCCATGTGCTCAGCTAAAGGCTCAAGAACAAAAGCAAAAGTGAAGATTGAGGTCTTTTGGGAGCCTCTGCCTATGTTCTTTTCTTCCATGTCCATCTCCAGCCATTGCTCCAGTTGTCCGTTCCTCCTCAGAACCTGGCGGGGGCAGGGAGCATGGTTTCAGGCTGATTCAAGTGCATTACATTTATAGTGCACTTTATTTCTATTATGATTACATTGTAATATATAATGAAATAAGTATACAACTCACCATAACACAGAATCAGTGGAAGCCCTGAGCTTGTTTTCCTGCAACTAGATGGTCCAATATGAGGGTGATGTGGGACAGTGACAGAATACGAGGCATTAGATTCTCATAAGGAGCACGCAACCAAGATCCCTTGTATGTGCATTTCACAACAGGGTTCGTGTTCCCATGAGAATCTGATGCCTTTGCTGATCTGACAGGAGGCAGAGCTCAGGCGGTAATGCAAGCAATGGAGAGCAGCTGTAAATACAGATGTAGCTTCGCTCACTTACCCACCACTCACCTCCTGCTGTGAGTTCCTAACAAGCCACAGTCCGGTTCCTAACAGGCCACGGACCAGAACCAGTCCATGGCCCGGAGTTTGGGAACCCCTGCTTTAGGTGACGAAAGTGGAAGATGGTTACATAGTTTCCATGGGTCCTGATACAAAGCCAGGGCTGCTGGGGTTTAGTTTTGGTTCTTCCCCAACTGCACAACGGGGATATGGCAGCACTGGATATCAAGATGCTGAGACAGGGTCATGTCCCAAATGATCCAGGAGCAGGATGGGGTGACATCATGGGACCACAGGAGCCAAGGTCCCCCCAATCCCCAGCTTCCCCACTGGGACAACAACATGGCTCCCATATTCGGCTCACCTTTCATATCCAGCACGCCATGGTTGGGGCAACCAAGTCAACCTGATAGATAGCTCTTTCTACTCTCTCCTCTTCCCTACAGCACCCCTACTCTGAGTCCAAGCTTCTGCCTTCCGCCAGAGAGTAAGGAGGTGAGCTGCCCTTTGAATATGCAGTGTACGGCCCAAAGACACAAACTGTCAACACATTTTGCATTCATTTCTATTCTTACTAATAAAACCTAGCACATAGTAGGCACTCAATAACTACTTGGAGAATGAATGCGTGCATGAATGAATGGATGAATTGATTAATTAATTAATGGATAGATGGATACAATCACTGCTCAACTTTGCTTTCCATGACCCCCAGCTCCACTCTTCGGGAGATGGCTCTTTCCTCTGGGATCCTTGCAAAGAGGCCATCATGCGTCAGGCTCACCTTCCTCTCCCTCTAACTGAAACCCACAATGATGGGGCTCTGTCCACAGTTTGGCCCACTGCCCAGCCGGTAACGATGGCCCATGTCCCCATCAAATGTAATTCTACATAATTAGTTCCAAATCTGTCACTGGCCAGTGGTGGGGCTGGCAGACACAGGCAGTGCCACCCAGGGCCATGTGGGAAGCTGTCAGAGCCACGTCTGTGTACTATTCAGGGTGGCAGATGCCTACCTCCATGTCCTCCTGCCCCCCAGCACCCTCAGTTTGCCATCTCTCAGAACTGAAGTTGTATTTCCTTTCATTTCTCTTCAACATCTTTTCCCTGATATGATGTCTGCAGGTATTCATGCCCTTGTATAGTTCCCTCCCACACTGAATAGGGTTGCCCGGTTGAAACATTGGAATATTCTGGAAATGACCATGTGTGACTTGCAAGGCAAGGTCATAATAAAAAACATTGCAGCTCCTACATTGTCTCTCAGATCACTAGTTCAGGGAAAGCCAGCTGCCATGTCATAAGGATGCTCAAGCAGTCCTACAGAAAGGTCCACGTGGCCAGGAGCAGAGGCCTCCTGCCAGCAACCAGCACTAGTGGCAGGCATGTGAGTGTGCCATCTTGCAAGCAGCTCTTCCAGCCCCAGTTGAGCCTTCAGATGACTGCAGCCCCAGCTGACATCTTAACTACAACCTCATGACAGACCCTGAGCAGACCCTCCAGCTAAGCTGCTCCCAAATTTCTGACCCCCAGAAACAGTGCAAGATGATACATATTTATTGTTGTTTTAAGCTGCTAAGTTTTGAGGAAATTTGTTACACAGCAAGAGATACTCAATACACTGAGTCACTCCCCAACCCATAGCACAAGCTGAGTCCCTAAACCTGCACCAGAGGCAACAAAGAGGGAGAAGCACTTTCCATGGAGCTAACCGTGCATCTGCGGAGAAAGATTCATCCTAAGTCCATCTGGGGTCCATGAGGGTTGGTGTGGGCTCTGGTGGGGGTGGTCTAGGGCCTAGACCAAGTAGCCCTGGTATAGGACACCAGGAAAACAACTTAGGGAAGGATACAGGGGGTCCATGGGCAGGGTCCTAGAGCTCCTGAGGGGCTTGGAAACACTAGGGTGATGAAAAGAGAAAGTACTGCAGGTCAAGGAAGCAACACAATTGTCTGTGAGCCCTCTCAGTAATATAACCACAACACAACTCTATTACTGATACTACTGACCATAATGACAACCAGAAGAGCTACCTGCCCTCTGAAGCACGATGAACAGGTACTTCTGCATTGTCTCCTGCACTCTTATGTAAAACCCAGTGTACACGTGCTTTTATTATACCCATTTTACAGATGAGAAAACAGACTCTGGGATGTTAAGAAAGTGGCTTGCCAAAACCCACCCAGCTAATAAGTGCAGGGCCAGGATTTGAATCTGAATAGTCTGGCTCCACAGGCTCTATATAAGTGGCCTAGAAAGAAGTGTGGATCCTCCATGGGGCCTCCTGTTGTGCACCACAGAAGCCCTGGCTCAGAGGCCCACCTTGTCCCAACCCCGGAGTTAGCTGAGTGGCTGGAGCCATGGCCGCCCACAGGCCTAAGGCTGCCTCAGCATCCTTCTGGCCTGCTTCCTTCCTCCGTGGCTCCCTGGCCCCTGCACCTGCTGGATATTCTCCTTTTCCTAGCTCTGGGGGCCTCTCAGGCTCACTGTAGGTGCTGCAAGGCAAGGCCCTTTCTGTATGCCCCTGGGCCTGTCCTGCTGCCTGTGACCCTTAACCTGAAGCACGAAAGGTCTGTGTGGGAATGGAAGCAGGGCATCAACTGAGGGAGCTGTGTGTGTGGTCAGCCCAACCTGGCCTTGTAGTGAGGAGTTTCAAAGCTTGAAGCCTCCTTCTTTGGGAGATTCTGCAAAGGTGCCAACCTCTTGCAAAGGAGCCCTGGCATCAGAACCCTCCCCAGGGGGGTCCCACGAGGAGTGGGGGTGCCCTGGGCCCTGCAGCCCATACTCCTTGAGGGAAGCAGGCTATGGGGCACCCTGGGCATAGCTTTGGGAGGCCTGCAAAGGATTTCTGTGCTGGGGGCAGGAGATACCCCATGGCGCGGCAGAGCATCCACAAAGTCCCCACCCATGACAGGGTCTTCTAGGTTGAGAGTGGGCTGGGGAGTGGGTTGGGCAGCCAGGGTGCCAAAGCAAAGAGGCCCCACCGAGGTATGAGACACAAGCATCCCGGGCATGTCCTGCCATACTCCCTGTGAGACCTGGGGAACAGCGCCGTGCCTCCCTGTGCATAAAGTGGCAGGAGGAAGAACCAACCGTCTGACCCTAGTGAGAGGGGAGGAGGGCAGGGCCAGCACCTCACCCCACACAAGCACAGGAAGAGGAGCAGCCCCGCCAGCCCCGGCTGAGCTGACCTCCCGCCCTGCCAGAGGGAGGCACTGGTCTTAAAGCCACCTGCTTCCTCCACCCCACCTTCCATTTCCCAGAGAGGCCAGAGTCAGAGGGGTGCAGAAGAGAGAGCAGAGCCCCCTTGCCTGGGCACATCTGGGCTCACTACATGGGAAAAGGCCCCAGGAGAAAGGAAGACGGGAAGAGACAGGCCAGGCCTAAGGAGGCAGAGGGCCTGAGATCGAAGATAGGAGAGAGGAAGACAAGAAGGAGAAGCAGAATGAGAAGGCTGGAGAAATCCAAAGAAAGAGGCAGCTAGGGAGAGGCGGAGGTAGGCAGAGGGCAGGCAGGAGAAAAGAAATGATTCTTTTTGAACAGGCCCGTGGCTCCTCCAGCACACTGCCTCAAAGATGTGGGCAGCTGAGCCTGCCCGCTTTGTGCTGTGGCTTTCTCAGTCAGTCCAGGACCACTGGGAGGAGAGTGGCGGACACCCAGCTAGCGCCTCCCCCATCAGAAGCACCCACAGTCTGTGATGACTGCCCCCAACACCCTAAGTCAATGTTTAACTGTGGCCTGAGCTCAGGAATGTTCTATCTGGGACATGCAATTACAGGGGGTTGGGTTACAGTCCCACCACTGGCAAGGGCTTGGTGGCAGGAGATAAGAAGGTGGCACCAGGAAGGGTTGTGTGTGTGCTCAACCGTGGGCTCCCAGCACACCCCCGGGGCCGGCTCACAAGGCTCCATTGTTGGGGTCTGGCTCCCAGCCCATTGTCAGCCAGATAGGAGCTGCTGTTTTGACAAGGCAAGAAAAGCACACCCCAAGTTCGTACAGATCCCGTACCCCATTCTTATCAGGTGGAAGGTAGGGAGCTAGCAAAGCTAATGTTGATTTAGAGAACAAAAAGGAAGAAATACTAGCAATCATGGGAAAAGTCAGTTCCAGCAGCTGAAGGCAGGGTTGGGAGTGTCAAGGGCTGGGGAAGAGGCCCCACAGTTCTGGTGCTATGCTGGGTGCTTTGCAGGAGTGGAAACCAGGCATAGCCATTCTGCTTCCTAGGACTTGAAGTCTAGTTAGGAAAAGAATAGTCCATTTCTTCACCTAAATATGCAGGCTCTGTTGTAGGTGCTGGGGGGATTCAAGTTGCTGAACTTCTAGTGGAATGTGCTTAAAAATAGAGAGCTGTGAACACCTGCACTTAGATGGGGGGACAGGGCAAGTGAGACAGAGGGAAGGCGGGGGTCACTCTCGGGTAGACAGGTGAGGCCCTGAGGGCTGAAGGAGAAATGCAGATTATTGCCAGGAGGCTGGGTGTGAATCCCACCTCCTTCTCTACCAGCAGATTCTAGGAGAGGAATTTTGTCTCAATGAGCCACAATCTATAAAATGAGGAACACGGGAGAAACTACCCAGTGGTTAAATAGAGGATTGGAGGAGAGAAGGCACACAGGCACTGAGCACAGGTGGCCCCTCTGGAAATCAGTATCACAAATGGGTAAATCACAGGCAGCTGGTCATCCAAGGTGGGAGCTAAAGTGTGGAAAATGTGGGCTAGACCCCAAGCTGGTGCTGTAGGCTAGGATTGGGCTAGTTGGCAAGGAGCAGGGACGGCAGCTCTGGGAGAGAAAGGAGCCGAGCCTGCCATGAGGGTAGGGTCACATCCCCTCTTTCCCCAACACGAGGGGCCGGCACACCACAGACATAGAGGGCAACTGCCATCACCACTCAAAAACTCTGTGACGCCAGTTTAAAGTGTGCTCTAAAATACAGATTTGGAAGAAATGAGCTGAGTAGATCACTTTAAGGATGAAAAATCCCTAGAAAATGTCAGTTTGGGCCGGACAAGGTGGCTCACACCTATAATCCCAGCAGAGGTGAGTGGATCACCTGAGGTCAGGAATTCAAGACCAGCCTGGCCAACATGGCAAAACCCTGTCTCTACTAAAAATACAAAAATTAGCCGGGCGTGGTGGCAGGTGCCTGTAATCCCAACTACTCAGGAGGCTGAGACAGGAAAATCGCTTGAACTCAGGAGGCAGAAGTTTCTGTAAGCCAAGATTGCAGCACTGCGCTCCAGCCTGGGTGACAGAGTGAGACTCAGTCTCAAAAAAAAAAGAAAAAAAAAAGAAAGAAGAAAGAAAGAAAGAAAGAAAAAGAAAGGAAGAAAGAAAGAAGAAAAGAAAAGAAAGAAAATGTGTCAGTTTGTAGAATCTGCTGCCCCAAAAGCAATAAGTAAAGAAGCCCCTTCACTGAAGATTGGACACTGATGAAGAGGAAAGGGAATGGATGTTGTGGAAGGTTGGTTGCTGGGGACCCACTGATGAGAAAGAGCCACAGGGTGACCTCCTGTCTTGTGCATGCAAGTCATGCACTACTGTGGGTCTGCAACAAAGCTGCCCTGGGCAGACAAGGTATGGGAGAAAGAGGTTGCGTTAGTCTGCTTAGGCTGCCATAACAAAATACCAGACTGGGTGGCTTCGACAACAGACATTTATTTCTCATAGTTCTGGGGGCTGGGACGTCCAAGATTAAGGTGCTGTCAATTTGGTTCCTGGTGAGTGCTCTTGTCCTGGCTTGCAGATGGCTGCCTTCTAGCTGTGTCCTCATGTGGCCTTTCTGATATGTAGTAGAAGAGAGATCTCTTGGCTGGGCACGGTGGCTCATGCCTGTAATCCCAGCACTTTGGAAGGCTGAGGCAGGCAGATCATGAGGTCAGGAGATTGAGACCATCCTGGCTAACATGGTGAAAACCCATCTCTACTGAAAATACAAAAAATTAGCTGGGCGTGGCGGCACACGCCGGTAGTCCCAGCTACTCGGGAGGCTGAGGCAGGAGAATCGCTTAAACCTGGGAGGCGGAGGTTGCAGTTAGCTGAGATCACACCATTGTACTCCAGCCTATGTGACGGAATGAGACTCTGCCTCAAAAAAAAAAAAAAAAAGAGAGATCTCTCATATCTCTTCCTCTTGTTATAAGGACACCAGTCCAATGGGACTAGGGCCCCACCCTTCTGGTTGCATTTCACCTTAATTACTTCCTTAGAAGCCCCATTTCCAAATACAGCCACATTGGGGGGTTAGGGCTGTGACATGAATATTGGAGGGGCACAAACATTCAGTCCATAACAGAGGCCTTCTTTGGTGTGCAAAGTAGAGACGAGAACGTAGTGTGCAAGGAGTTAAGACCTTTCCTGGTAGGCCGGGCGCGGTGGCTCAAGCCTGTAATCCCAGCACTTTGGGAGGCCGAGGCGGGCGGATCACGAGGTCAGGAGATCGAGACCATCCTGGCTAACACGGTGAAACCCCGTCTCTACTAAAAATACAAAAAATTAGCCGGGCGTGTTGGCGGGCGCCTGTAGTCCCAGCTACTCGGGAGGCTGAGGCAGGAGAATGGCGTGAACCCGGGAGCCGGAGCTTGCAGTGAGCCGAGATCGCGCCACTGCACTCCAGCCTGAGCGACAGAGCGAGACTCTGTCTCAAAAAAAAAAAAAAAAAAAAAAAAAAAAAAGACCTTTCCTGGGATTAGAACAGACTCACACATACTATCTTCCTCCCGAGGCAGTTATGGCTGACAGCACAAGAGGAGCTACAAGGGGCCCATTAGTCCCTAGAGCCCTGAGAACAGTTGCTGGAGAAATTCTTAAATCAGTAAGAAACAGAGTTAGCTTCTGCAGTTATTAATCTCTACTAAGTAGAAACTTAGTAATGGCAATAACTGACCATGCCCAGGTGTTTGCGTTTCTTTAAATCCTAACCATTGGTGGATAGCAAGTCTTTATGCTTCTTAGTTTAAGGGAAAAAAGTAATTACAGAAAAAGCATGCTAGGGTAGACAAAGAATCCTATCTTCCATTTCCTAATTATGAATACCTTAGAAAATCTTAACTGGTTGGTTCACATTATAATGTTATTCATTGTATATTGTTATATACATTATGTATATACAACATATGCCTAGTATATTGTTCACTTTATATATTGTTACTCATGTGGTGATGGCTGAGTGAATAGCAGGCAGAGTGTTTGAGGGGGAAGAAAAATAAACTTTTAGGCAGCTTACTCGCCTATTATTTTGTATACATCATCTCATTTAATCTTAATAACAGCCATGCAAAGTTAGCATTAGTCCTATGTATTTATTTGTTGGCTTGTTTGTTTTAGGGAAAGGTTAGATGAAATTTCCTCCATTTTTACAAAGAGGGAAACTGAGGCTCACAGAGGTGACGTGACTCTGAAAGTTCTCCAGCTAATAAGTGATAGAGTCAGGATTCATACTCCGGGATTTCTCATGCTGATGCCCATGTTCATTACATTCGTTGCTACCCTGATTTTGCACACCCAGACCATTGAGGCCATAACAAATGCTGTGCACACAAGCACCCAGCCCCTTTGCACGGCCCTATATGCTCACATGTACCTCCTGTGTAGTGCTCACACATGTGTACACACAGGTCTGTGCCTGCCATATCCCTCTTACTCACATGCAGCCACAGGTTGGCTACGTAGGTCCCAGCTGGAGAATGTCCACGTGATCCCGGCACGAGGTCAACATGACATCTGCTTCTCCTCTGAACACCAAGCCCTCAACCTCCAATCATGAATCCTTCTTTGCCTCATCCTTTTATAGAAAGTAGAGGCTACACACAGTTTCTGGGTCCTTTGTCTCTGTCTGCCCAATCTTGCACGCTGGCCTCGATAGCAGCTCCTCTACACACCTTCAGTCCTGTGCCAGTTGACCCCCACCCAGCAGACAGCCATTTCACTGTGGGGCTCCCTGCATCGATGCACCAAATTGCACCCTGTCGCCCCCATTCCAGTGTTCTATGTGCCTGATTCCCTACCTAATTTTTAAGACTTAAGTAAGTTAATTTCTTCAGGAAGCCTTCTCACCTCCCACTCAAGGCCAGGTTGGGTTCCCCTTCCCTGAGAACCCATGGTACCCTGAATCCCCTTGTAAGAGCCCCCACCCTTCCTTGAAGTATGGATCTCTTTTCTTGTCTATAGTAGGACCTCTCCTACTAGACTGGGAGCTCTCTGAGGGCAGGCACTGGGTCTGCTGTCCTTGTATCTGCGAAGGACGGCTCACAGTAGGTGCTCAGTTAGGGCTACCAAATTTAACAAATAAAAACACAAGATGCCCAGTTAATTCTGAATTTCAGATAAACAACGAATAGTAATAATAAAATAATAATAATGAATAGAAATATTGCGTTATCTGTCAACCCAATGCCCAATAAATGTGGATTGCATTAATTCATAGGTGAATGAGCAAACAGCACAGAAAAAGAAAAAGCAGTACATGTGGAAGACAGCAAGAAAAATCAGCTGGCCTGGAACCTAAAACTTGTCCAAAGATGTCACAGAGAGTAAAATGAGAGAAGTCCAGTAGCCCGTGCCCAAAGCGGTTCCTCGTACCCAGTGAGTACTCCATCAATAGTGGCTGAGAGACTGAATGAATATTTTGCAGGAGAGAGGTGGTGTTGAATGCCAGAAAAAGTAGCAAGGATGTCAAAACAGAAATGGAGGGTGTGGTGGCGACAGTGGCTTTCATCATGGGACATTTGAGGGAGTCAAGTGACCAGCAGGCTGCAGCCTCCAAATCCCCAAAACTCAGAATCACAGAGTGGCCATGTCCTTATGAGAAATCAAGACTCTCCTCCCAGGCATTGTAGGGGTCTGTGCCCACCTTGGCACAGGTGCAGTTCAGCAGTGGACGGGGCAGCCCAGGCTGCAGAGGCCTTCCCAGGCCCTCAGGCACAGCCGCCCCCTCCAGCGGCACCTCCACTGTCAACCTTGGCCTGACTGGGTGCCAGAGGATCACAATAAGTGCAGACCCCGATTCTCCCCTCACCACTCACAGAGCAGAGGGAGCCACAGTTCCCTTGGGGCCCCTGGAGGGCAGGAGTCACAGCTCCCCCACCAGACTGGGCTTCCCCTGGAGCTCCGCATGCAGAATGTGGCCTTGGGGAGTTTCCCGAACCCTCTGAACCCTCTGAAACATGTGGCTGGGCTCCCAGGCCCCAGGCTGCCAGGCAGTGTCGTGGAGAGAGGGATGGTGTTGAGCTCCGGGAGGAAACAGACCCCCATTGTCCCCCTGGGCCTGGCAGCACAAAGGGAGCCTGTGTCATGGCAGCAGATGTATGTGGCTGACTGTGGTGGACACCAGCCTAGGAGAAGCACACAGCCTGGGGGACCCCGTCTGCTTCATGTCCCTCCGAGTGGGACCTGCGGGCTGGATCTCTGTGCCTGAGGGACAGCATGCATGTGGGGGCCACTGGCTGTCTCAGACGGTGCACACCGTGTGTTCACACCAGGAGGTCTGAGTGCAGGCAATCTATGCTTGCGTGTCTGCATGTGGCGATACACGTGTGCCTGGGCGAGTCTGCAAGTACATAAGCATGTGGGTCTGTGAGTGTGCGCATCACATGGAGGGCAGGTGACGCTTCTGCGCAAGTGGGAGCCCATGTGCCCAAACAGGCTGCCTTCCCCAAGAGCCTGGCCAGAAACGGCAGAACTGGCTGCCGAGCTTTCTTGAGAAAAAAAGTACCAAGATTGGGACCAAGGCTCTGTCCAAGGGAGACTCAGGCTGTGCATACACACATGCGCATGCACACACACACACATGCACACACACACACGCACACACACAATGGAGGTGCTGCATTCTGCCTGGTACAGTGTTAGAGGGCAGGGCAGGGCGGGGCGGGGCGGGGCGGGGCGGGGCGGGGGGGTAGGGTGGGTTCTCCTGTGGGGTGAGGGCCGCCCAGATGCTCCTGGGGCTTTGGGCGTGGCTGCCTCCTTCACTCAGCCTCTCCTTGTCTCTGGCCTTGCCTTCCTTTCTGCTTGCTAGCGTCCTGGGCAATCAGGAACCTCTTTCGGGTTGGGGACCCTCACACAAGTAGTGGTGGGGTAGAAGGGCAGGAATGGCTGAAGCTCTTCCAGGTTCAGGACATGCCCCAAGAGCTGAGCTGCCTAGTATGGCCTTGCATCCCTCCCACCCCAACCCCCATTGAATTGGATCCCACCCACTCAGCCTGCACTTCTAGCCTTACCAGAATCAGGAAATGAGATTTCAACTCCATTCGACTAAATCCAACAAATATTTACAGAGGATCTTCTAAACACTAGGTTCTGTAAAGCTGGGAGGGGCAGGGAGAGGCCCTTTTCTGGGCCCTGCATCCTGGGATGACTCCAGGTTGAAGACAACAAGGCCTTCCCTACGGCTTTGCTCCCTACTGACACCCACAGCTGTTGCCTGCACCCAGCACCCACGCCCCTGCCCACTGGCCATGATTAGAGGCCCTGTCCATGAGGGATATGTGGAGGAACCTCTCAGGGATGATGCCTACTGCACTGGTTCCCCCCTCGCCCCTCCAGGGGTTGCCGTATCCCCTGCCCCCTTTAGGAGATGGTGCAAGGAGCTGAGGAACTCAGAAGCTTGGGTTTCTTTCTGATTATATTACTCTCCACAAAGAGGGCTCCTCTGCCTTCAGAGTCCCACCCAGCAGGTGGGACTCTGGGGCTTTTGAAAATGGACAGGCATCTCCCAGCTTATTCCATGGGAAAAGATGGAAGCTCCCTCCCTCTGTCTTGGTCTCCAAGGGAAACGCGCATTATGACCCTTTGGGTTAGGTGTAAAAATACTGAGTCAGTTATTTTTTTCCATCTAGAAATTTAAGAATGACTTGCCAAATATTTAATAAATGGATTGACACAATGCCCCCTCTCAGTCCCAGTTTCAGACTGTCTTGAGTCCCCAAAAGCTTCTGTAGGAATTCCGGGGATGAAGGTGAGTTCCTCAGTGTGGGATGTGTTGGGGGGCACCTTCCCATTCTGACTCTCTTTCAGCAAACGGCTTTGTTATAACTGTGTAAGTGCCCCAGCACGTCGCCAGTGTGGCTGGTTTTATAAAAATGATGCCTGAAACAGAATATGCCCATACTTCATGAATGAGAGAGGTAAAACAGAAAGCTCTTCCTTAGACAATAGGTTCTGTGGGTATCAAATCTGAGGACAATTTGTGCAGTTTTCTTTGACAAAATGTGAGTAGGTTCTAGATCGCTGACCTTTTCTACAAGTGGCTATGAGCAGTGTGTGACCTCTTTGGGTATTTCAGACAAAAACAGTCTGTCCTACCATATTATAGTGAACATTTTAACAATAAGAGAGAGAAACAGCTTTCAAATGAAACATATGCTAGGGAGAGAGCATTTTGAAAATGGTTATTTGGAAATGTTTCCATCATAAGGTGATCTTAGTGCTGAAAACGATGTAAATATGTCAGTTATTAAAAACTCTACACAATTAAAAAAAAAGCTCGGGGCTGGGCGCAGTGGCTCATGCCTGTAATCCCAGCACCTTGGGAGGCCGAGGCGGGTGGATCACGAGGTCAGGAGATCGAGACCATCCTGGCTAACACGGTGAAATCCCATCTCTACTAAAAAAAAAAATACAAAAAAATTAGCCGGGCGTGGTGGTGGGCGCCTGTAGTCCCAGCTGCTCTGGAGGCTGAGGTAGGAGAATGGCGTGAACCCAGGAGGCGGAGCTTGCAGTGAGCCGTGATCATGCCACTGCACTCCACCCTGGGCAACAGAGAGAGACTCTGTCTCAAAAATAATAATAATAATAATAATAATAATAATAATAAACTTGGAAAATTTTTCAAATAAAGAGTTTAACAGAATTTTGAATCAGCTTGCTAAAATTATAAAAACAAAACCTTCCAATTATTTTTCAAGAACAACTGGCGGCCGGGCACGGTGGTTCACACCTGTAATCCCAGCACTTTGGGAGGCTGAGGTGGGCGGATCATGAGGCCAAGAGATCGAGACCATCCTGACCAACACGGTGAAACTCTGTCTCTACTAAAAATACAACAAATTAGCCGGGCATGGTGGCAGGCGCCTGTAGTCCCAGCTACTCAGGAGGCTGAGGCAGGAGAATGGCATGAACCCAGGAGGCGGAGCTTGCAGTGAGCTGAGATCATGCCACCGCACTCCATCGTGGGTGACAGAGCAAGACTCCGTCTCAAAAAAAGAAAAAAAAGAACAACTGTTTGAAATTGGGAAAGATGGAAATTTACCAGCTAAATGTCAATTTGATTGCATCGTGAGTGAAATATAAATGCCATGAAATAGTGGGTGCAGCGAATGATGCACTTCTATCATTTGGTAAGGTCTGTCTTATAGCAATGGCCATTATGAATACTAAGACTCAAAATAAATTGAACCAAAGGCAGGGCGAGGTGGCTCACACCTGTAATCCCAACACTTTGGGAGGTCAAGGCAGGTGAATCACCTGAGGTCAGGAATTCAAGACCAGTCTGGGTAACATGGTGAAACCCCCTCTCTAGCAAAAATACAAGAAGTTGCTGGGTGTGGTTGCAGGCACCTGTAATCCCAGCTACTCAGAAGATTGAGGCACGAGAATCGCTTGAACCCGGGAGGTGGAGGATATAGTGAGCCCAGATTGCGCCACTGTAATCCAGCCTGGGTGACAAAGCAAGACTCCATCTCAAAAAAACAAAAACAAAAACAAAACAAAACAAAACAAAAAAAACGAAGTTTCCATGAAAATCTCTCCAACAGAAGACATCTATATGCTGCCACCCCAGTGTGGGTGCTCCCTCACCTTATGAATCATTGCAAGATTAAGGCAGGAAAAAGGCATGCGTGTGGACAGCCAGCATGGCATCACGGTTAATAGCATGGGCAACTCTGGAGTAGGGCTATGTGGGATCCACTCTGGTGGCCAGTTCTAGCTGAGTGATGGGCTAGTTACTCAACCTTCTTCTACTGCAGTTTCTCCTTCTGTAAAATAAGGAAAATAACAGTGCTTACTTCATAGGGGTTTTAAGAAGATTAATATTTGTAAAGCACTTAAAATAGTACTCTACAGAATATATATATGTACACACATACATAAATACATATATATATGAACTCCTACACCTCAATAGAAAGAAGATACCTAATTAAAATATAGCCCCAAAATTTGAACAGACATTTCACCAAAAAAGATACATAGATTTAAAAAAATACACAAAAGATATTTAACCTCATTAGTTATTAGGGAAACACAAATGAAAACCACAAGGCAACAGCATTACACACCAACGAGAATGGCTACAATTAAAAAAACGGACACTACCAAGTGCTGAGGAAGACTCAGAGCAACTGGAACTTTCATTCATCGCTGGTGGAAATATAGAATGGTACAGCACCTAGGAAAACACTTTGTTTCTTATAAAGTTAAATATCCACATATCAAACAATTCAGCAATCCTACTTCTTGGTATTTAGGGAAGAGAAATGAAAACACATGTACACACAAATACACACAAATGTTTGTTTATAGCAGCTTTATTCACAATTGCCCCAAATTGGAAACAACCCAAATGTCCATCAACAGGTGAATGGATAAACATACTGTGGTATGTCCATACAATGGAATACTGCTTAACACTAAAAGGGAACAAAGTACTCATATACACAGTGTGGGTGAATCTCAAAAGCAATGTCAAGTGAAAGAAGCCAGAACAAAAAGATTACATACTGTGATTCCACATACGTGTCATTCTGGAAAAAGGCAAAAACATAGGGATGGAAATCAGACCAGAGATTCCTGGGGGTAGGAAGAGGGGAATGACTGTAAAAGGGAATAAGGGGACTTCTTGGAGTGATGAAACTATTCTGTATTTTGATCGTGATGGTGGTTACATACCTATATATATTTGTCAAAACTCATTAAGCTGTACACTTGATAAGGGTGAATTTTATTATATGTAAATTATATTTCAATAAACCCGATGGAATAAACAATGCTTTGCACATCATAAGTGCTACATAAACATTTAATAAAGCAAATATTTCAAAGCATAGAACAATTATAGATGTATACACCCAAAATATTACCAGGAATTATCTCTATGGCAAGATTATAATTTTTAATTCCTTCTTTGTGTTTCCTGTATATAAGATAGAGTTTAAAATATATATATAAATTGAGAAACTAATTCTAAAATTCATATGGAAGTGCAAAGAAACTAGAATAATCAAAACAACTTTTGAAGAAGCATAAAGTTGAAAGACAAACACCATCTGATTTTAACACTTATTATAAAGTTACAGTAATCAAGACAGTGTGATATTGGTATAAAGACAAACAGATCAATGGAATGGAATTGAGAGTCCAGAAATAGACCCACATTTAAATGGACAAGTGATTTCCAATAAAGGCATAAAGGCAATGCAGTGCAAAAAAGGATAGTCTTGGCCAGTCGCAGTGGCTCACGCCTGTAATCCCAGCACTTTGGGAGGCTGAGACAGGAGGATTGCTTGAGCTCAGGAGTTCAAGACCAGCCTGGGTAACATGGTGAAACCCAGTCTCTACAAAATACAAAAATTAGCTGGGCGTGCTGGTGCAGGCCTATAGTCCCAGCTACTTGGAAGGCTAAGGTGGGAGGATCACTTGAGCCTGGGAGGTCAAGGCTGCAGTGAGCCATGTTTGTGCTACTGCACTCCAGCCTCCAGCCTGAGTGACAAAGCAAGACACTGCCTCAAAAAACAAAACAAAACAAAAATGATAGTCTTTTTCAACAAGTGGTACTGGAACATATCCATAAGCAGAAAAGTAAACTATACTTTGCACCATATGTAAAATATAACTTCAAGTGGACTCTAGACCTAAATGTAAAATCTAAAACTGTGAAACATCTAGAAGAAAGCCTTTTTGACCATGGAGTAGGCAAAAATTTCCTAGATATAACACCAAAAGCATGGTCCATAATGAAACAAATTGGTAGGTTGTCCAACACAGTGAAACCCCAACTCTGCTAAAAATACAAAATTAGCTGGACATGGTGGCACATGCCTATAATCCCAGCTACTTGGGAGGCTGAAGCACGAGAATCACTTGAATCTGGGAGGCAGAGGCTGCAGTGAGCCAAGTCATGCCACTGCACTCCAGCCAGGGCAACAAGAGCAAAACTCCATCTCAAAACAAACAAACAAAAAAAACTTAATAATGCCAGGTGCAGTAGCTCACACCTGTAATCCCAGAACTTTCTGAGGCCAAGGCAGGATGATCCTTTGAAGCCAGAAGTTTGAGACCAGCCTGGGCAACATAGCAAGACCCCATCTCTACAAAAAATTAAAAAGTAAATTAAAAATTAGCTGGGCATAGTGATATGCACCTGTAGTCCCAGCTAATTGGGAGGCTGAGATGGGAGGATCACTTAAATCCAGGAGGTCAAGACCAACTTGGGCAATATGCCAAGACCCCTTCTTTACAAACATTTTTTAAAAATTAGCTGAGTGTGGTGGTGCATGCTGGTAGCCCTAGCTACTAGGGAGGCTAAGGCAGGGGGATCGCTTCAGTCCAGGAGTTTGAGAATGCAGTGGGCCATGATCTTGCCACTGCATTCCAGCATAGGTGACAGAAAGAGGCCCTGTCTCTAAAGTTTTTTTTTAATTTAATAAGAAGAAAGCAGCCTAAAAAAATGGATACAAGATCTCTCATTCCACTATTAGAATAGCTAAAATAAAAAAGACTGACTATGCCAAGTGCTGGCAAGGATGTGGAGGAACTGGAATTTTCATACACAGCTGATGAGAACTTAAATGGTACAACCACCAAACACTTAGCAAAACATTTGGACAATTTCTTAAAAAGTTAAACATACACATACCGTGGCCGGGTGCAGTGGCTCACACCTGTAATCCCAATACTCTGGGAGGCTGAGGGGGGCAGATCACCTGAGGTTGGGAGTTCAAGACCAGCCTGACCAATATGGAGAAACCCCGTCTCTACTAAAAACACAAAATTAGCCGGGCGTGGTGGCACATGCCTATAATCCAGCTATTCGGGAGGCTGAGTCAGGAGAACTGCTTGAATCTGAGAGGAGGTTGCAGTGAGCCAAGATCATGCCATTGTACTCCAGCCTGGGCAACAAGAGTGAAACTCCATCTCAAAAAAAAAAAAAAAAAATGTTAAACATTCACATAGTGTGCAATCCAGCCATTCCACTCCTAGGTATTTGTCCAGAGCAATAAAAGTGTCCATACAAAGACTTATTCATCAATGCTCATACCAGCTTTATTTGTAATAGCCTAAAACTGGAAACGACCAAAATGTCCATTAACAGATGAATGGATAAACAAACTGTGTTATATCTATACAATGGAATATTACTCAGCATTGTAAAGGAATGAGGTATTGATACATACTGCAACAGGGATGATTCTCAAAGTAATAATGCTGAAAGAAAGAAGCTAGGCAAAAAAGAATACCTGCTGTTTGAGTCCATTTATATAAAACTTTAAAAAATTCAAACTATAGTGACAAAAAGCAGATCAGTGATTTCCTGGGGATGGGGGGAATGGGAAAGAGGTAGAAGGAAGGATTACATAGGAGGAAACTTTTAGGGTGATGAAAAATTCATTTTCTTGATTGTGGTGATGTTTTCAAGGGTGTGTAAATATATCAAAACTTATCTTATTAGGTATACTTGAAATACATGCAGTTTATCATAGTCAATTATACCTCAATAAAACTGTTAAAAAATAACTGATTGCTTTTGTAAGGCAGAAATATTAGAATAAGGATATTGTATTATATCATGCATTTTAATATTTCATTACTGTGTGGCCCTACTTAATTATTCATATACTAGTTAGAAAATTTTGTGATGTACAGATTATGGGTACCCTTGATAGCTGCCTGAATTTGATTTTGTGGTCAGTTCTATAAAATTCTGTATATCAGTCCCATGGCCAGGAGCATAATCCTTTATTAATATATTGTTTCTGTGGGAAAATCAGAATTGGCTTACGTGATATTTACATAGTTCCCTCCGTCTGCCCTGGGCCTCCTCTTCTCAAATCCATCTTACACACTGTTGCCAGACCTACCTTTTTTTTTTTTTTTTTTTTTTTTTTTTGAGACAGAGTCTCGCTCTCTCTCCCAGTCTGGAGTGCAGTGGCACGATCTCGGCTCACTGCAAGCTCCGCCTCCCGGGTTCATGCCATTCTCCTGCCTCAGCCTCCCAAGTAGCTGGGACTATAGGTGCCTGCCACCATGCCCGGCTAATTTTTTGTGTTTTTGGTAGAGACGGGGTTTCACCGTGTTAGCCAGGATGGTCTCAATCTCCTGACCTCATGATCCACCCGCCTTGGCCTCCCAAAGTGCTGGGATTACAGGTATGAGCCACCACGCCCGGCCCAGACCTACCTTTTTTAAAGAAATCAGGCCAAGTGGTGTGGCTCACACCTGTAATCCCAGCACTTTGGGAGGCCAAGGTGGGAGGATCACTTGAGACCAGGAGTTCAAGAGCAGCCTGGGCAACATAGCGAGCCCTGTCTCTACAAACATTTTTAAAAATTAGCTGGGTGTGGTGGTGTATGCCTATAGCCCCAGCTACTTGAGAGGCTAAGGTGGGAGGATCACTTAAGGCCAGGAGGTCGAGGCTGCAGTGAGCTATGATGGGGGCACTCACTGTGGCCTGGGTGACAGAGTAAGACTCCATCTCAAAAAAAGAAAAAAATCAGATTGCGTTCCTTCCTCGTCAAGCCCCTGGGTGGTTCCAAATGATAAAGTCTAAACTCTGTAACAAGACATTCAAGCTCTTTCACAACCACCCCATCTCCCTCACAGTCCTGTCTCCCAGGACCCTGTCCCCCTCCTTATGAGTCTGGACCTTTCACCAGGTGCTTTCATCACTTCAAGTTTTTGCTCAAACTGCCCAACTGTCAAGTACATGCTATCCTTTCACATTACTTGTGCATCTGGGAAATTCTCCTACCCTTCAAGACTCATTTCAAATATCACCCCCTATTGGAAGACTTCCCAGATTTCTCCCAGAGTTAATTACTCACCATTTTCACTGCACTCCCATGGTGCCTTGCACATGCCCATACTAGTGCACTTATTCCATCGTATTGTAGTAATTAAGGTGCAACTACATTAGGTTTAATGCTCAGCTGCTATAACAAGAAAATCCCCAAATACCAGTGGTTTAATCAAGTTCATTTCTCTCTGGCATCCAAGTCCTAACTGGCATGCTTGTTCAGCTCTGCAATGTTGTTGAGATCCAAGTTCCTTCCAGGGTCAAGCGTGCCTCTCCAACAGTCCACCTTCCAGCCATCAGGACAGGGGAAGGGGACAGTGTCTCCTGCCTTTCTATGGCATGATCTAGACTTGTACCAGCACTTGATTCACATCCCATTGGCTAGAACTTAGTTACAGCCACATATGACTGCAAAGGAGACAGGAGAATGCATTTTATCCAGGGGTCCATGCGTTTCACTAAAAGTCAGGTGCTGGACTATTATAAGAGGCAAGGGAAAAGTGGATCTTGGGGTACATTATCAGTCTCTGCCACAGTTCACCAATTTAGCCACCCAGCTATCACTTTTATTTTCACACACAAAAGACAAACGCTACCTTTGGAGGAAAACCATCTCAAGTCCCACACTGTCCTGTGCCCCACACCTCAGTCAGGCCCAGATGTGGCTACCTGTGGCCTGGAGACCAGCACACTGAAAGACACATCATCTGCCCCCACCCTCCCCTAACACCTAATGATGGAATATCGTGGGATGAAATGATGGAACAGGAACAACATACCACAATTAAAAAACATCTCTTTCGGAAAATCAAACCATGGGAACTGCACAGATGGCCCCAGTCTATAGCAATTACCAAATAATGCCAGTTAGAAATTATAAAGACTCTTTGCTCTTCCATTTTCTGGAAGTCACTCCCTTGTCCAGTGTTTTCTTTGGCCCCTGGTTTTGCCCTCTGGGGGGGCTCTCATTAGGTTATCATCCTACATCTGAAGTGGGCATTGGAGAACATACTTCTTTCAGGCTTCCGAACTATTTGCTTCTAGTCAGTTCCATGTGCAGGTAACTCCAGCCAAAGGTCTTGTCTTGACAGAGTTTGCCAGCCTGAAAACTCTGGTTCTATTTTTACTGGCATTTGTGCTCTCCCCAGACCCCTCTCTCAGCTGAATGGCTGTTATCTTCAGGCCATCTGAGACAATAGGCTTGGGTGGAAAGGGAACACCCTTAATCTGATCTTGGCTGCCGGCTTACTCCCATTGTCTGGTAGAGAATTCTTAACTGGTAAAGCCTGAGAATGGCTCAGGGCCATCATCTTACCTCCCACTACGGCTGTCTCTGCAGCACCAATTTAGGTCGCTGCTTCCATTTGGGATCTAGAAGGCGCTTGGGTCTTCTAACTCTTCAAAGCTCCAAATTCCGAGACTCGCAGTCAACTTAGATTACAGGCAGCAGGCAGTGGGTTCTCTCGGCCAAACTGTATTCCCTTCCCTCTCTTCTTGCAGACTGGCCAGGTTTAACCCCACTGCATTCACCGCTCTTTTCCAGGAATTTGCTGAAAGCAGCAAGTCGTCAATACTCACTGATTCTCAAGTTGTCCTAGAGTTACAGGCTCAGAGATCATGTGGTCTCCCTGCCAAAGGACCACAGATGACAGTTTTCCTGAGTCTTTTGACAGAGCACAATAAGGGTCACCCACTTGCCAGTCTGCAATATTGATGTCTTCTCCACCTGACTTTTGTAAACCAAAAATATCTGAGACAGGTCTCAATCCATTTAAAAGGTTTATTTTGCCAAAGTTAAGGATGCACCCATGACACAGCCTCAGGAGTTCCTGACAATATGTGCCCAAGGTGATCGGGGCACAGCTCGCTGTTACACATTTTAGGGAGACATAAGACATCCATCGATATCTGTAATGTGTACATTGGTTTGGTCTGGAAAGGCGGGACAATTTGAGGCGGAGGGGCTTCTAGGTCATGGATAGATTTAAAGATTTTCTGATTGACAATTGGTTGAAAGAGTTATTATCAATAGAAATGAATGTCTAGGTTTCAATAAGGGGTTGTGGAAACCAAAGTTTTACCATGCAGATGAAGCCTCCCCACAGCAGGCTTCAGAGAGAATAGATTGTAAATGTTTCTTATCAAACTTGAAGAGTCTGTTCTAGCAGTAATTCCAAAAGAGAGGAGGTTAATGAGACACATCTGGCTTCTCCTTCCCCTCATGGCCTGAACCAGATTTTCAGGTGAGCTTTGGAATGCCCTTGGCTGAGAGGAGGGTTCCACTCAGCTGGTTGAGGGGCCTTAGAATTTTATTTTTCCTGTACACTATGAAGCCAGTGTCATGTCTTTGAGACTCTTTTATGACAGTACTCTCCTTTCAGATATACTGAATTAGTTATGGAATAGATTTTGGCAGCTATAACTAGAAGACCACACATGACAGCAGCTTAAACAAGAGAGAATTTTATTTCTCTGCCATGAGAGAGCTGAGCTGGTGTGATGGTTCTGCTGTACAAAGTCACCAGGGTTCTGAGCTTCTTTTGTCTTGAGCCTCCACCATCCAGAATGTTGACCTCAGCCACAGGATCCAACATGATTTGCCCCCAAAATCTCATTCCAGTGAACAGGAATGGCGGAAGATGCAGGGCAATGTGCAATTTAGAAGTTGTATATGTTCCTTCTGTTCACCTCTGCCATGGTCTGAATGTGTCCCCCCAAATTAATGTGTTGAAACTTAATTGCCAGTGTGATTGTATTAAAATGTGAAGCCTTTGGGCGGTGATTAAGTCATAAGGGCAGAGCCCTCATGAATGGGATTAGTGACTGACATGGTATGGATATTTTGTTTCCTCCAAATCTCATGTTGAAATGAGACCTCCAATGTTGAGGTGGGCCTAATAAGAGGTGTTTGAGTCATGGGGGCAGATCCCTCATGAATGGCTTGATACCCTCCCTATGGTAATGAGTAAGTTCTTGCTCTGTTAAGTTCATGTGAGAGCTGATTGTTTAAAGAAGCCTAGCATGTCCTCCTCTCTCTCTCTTGCTCCCTGTCTTGTCATGGGACACACTGGCTCCCCCTTTTCCTTCCTGTAAGCTTTCTGACTGTAAGCTATCTGAGGCTTCGCTAAAAGCTGAACAGATGCTGGTGCCATGCCTGTACAGCCTGCAGAACTGTGAGCCAAATAAACCTCTTTATAAATTACACAGCTTCAGGTATTCCTTTATAGCAACACAAATGGACTAATACAGTGACCTTACAAAAGAGGTTGAAGGGAGTACCCTAGTCCCTTTCTTTTGCCCTTCCACTGTCTGAGGACACAGCAAGAAGGTGCCATCTTAAGAGTAGAGAGTGGCTGGGCACAGTGGCTCACGCCTGTAATCCCAGAACTCTGGGAGGCCAAGGCAGGTGGATCACTTGAGGTCAGGAGTTCCAGACCAGCGTGGCCAACATGGTGAAGCCCCATCTCTACTAAAAATACCAAAATTAGCCAGGCGTAGTGGTGGGTGCCTGTAATCCAGCTACTTGAGAGGCTGAGGCAAGAGAATCACTCGAACCTGGGAGGCGAGGTTGCAGTGAGCCAAGATCGTGCCACTGCACTCCAGCCTGGGGGACAGAGTGAGACTCCATCTCAAAAAATAAATAAATAAATAAAGCAGAGAGCAGCCCTTACCAGACACTGCATCTGCCAGTGGGACTTCCCGGCCTCCAGAACTGTGAGAAATTACATACATTTCTATTATTTATAAATTACCCAGACTTAGGTGTTTTGTTATAGCAACTGGAACAGACTAAGACAACCTCCCTCTGGCTAAAACATGGTCATAGGACTCCTCTTAGTTGCAAGGGAGACCATGAAATGTAGTCCTTATTCTGGGCTGCCATGTGCCCAGCTAAAAACATGGAGATTCTAGCAAATGAGAAAAAGGGGTGTAGGGAGATAATCAGTCATGCCTGCTACAGTCTGTCTCCTCTTGAAAGAACTCTTTGAGGGGCAAAGACCACATCTTACCATCTTTACAGGCCCAGCCAAGTGCCCAGAAGCGTAAGTGACCACATATGTTCAAGTTCCATTTTCTCAGATTATGACTCAGTTCCATCATAACGGGCATTTATAGTGCAACTTGTGTCTAAAGCACCCTTTAGCTATTTAACTAAGGTGCCTCTAGCCTTCATGTCTTCAACTTCTCTGGTTTTGTGGAATCACCTTCCATTTTCCAACATCCCTGAGGGTTCTTTGGGGTGAGCGTTTCAATTCAATGGGCTCTCCAAGGTCACTTTGCTCCTTGTTGTGGCTCTCAGCCTGTGCCTACTGTTGCCTCTCTGAACCACCTCTCTCTAAGCTGATGCCCATCTCTCTTTCATCCCTTCCAATGAACCACACACCCAAGGCTCTTGTGTGTGGCCAACGTTCGGTCTAGTTCGGGAGGAATGGAGGGTGATTACTGCACAAGGTCAAAAACAACTTCAAGAACACATATCACATCTTCAAAACGTGTTGGTCACTCCCCACCACAGGGAATCTCTCACTGGCAGTGCTTCTTGGCCAGTCCTTACTCTTCCCCACACCACATTCTTTAGGCCTCCCTCTCTCTCCTGATGCCAGGTATCTCTCTGTTCTCATCCGTTTCTTGTGCCTTGACGGCGCCCCTGAGCGGCCCTCACAGCATCAGCATTCCTTTCGCTTTACCATGCAGAACTGTTCAGCTCTTGCTTCATCTCAGACGTACATATTCAGGAGCCCTCAGTTTTCTAAACCCTCGACCCATCACTGTGTTTCTGTAGGCAGAAGGCTACAAGCCCTGAGATGAACGATGCTCTTCCCAACGAAGGCAGAGGAGACAACAGTCCATTTGTGTTCTCCCCTCTGCAAGTACAGGATTTCATTTGATTCTCAAAACCACCGTAGAGGAGATGGGAGGCACCTGAGGCCCAGAGACGTGAAGCCACCTGTCCAAGGCCATACAGCACGTAAGAGGCAGGGGAGGGCCCCATGCTGTACTCCAACGCCCCTGCTCTCAAGAGGAGCAACCCTCATTATCTTGTGTCATCTCTGAGTGCTCTGTGACATGAGACTTATTTTCTCTCTTTCCCACTCCTAACCAGGCTGGGCCCACGACAGCCACATGCAGGGCCCACCTGCCCTGTCAACACTGTGCTCAGGGCAGACACGGCTCTAGGGACGCTCTCCTTGGACGCATCCTACTTAACAGTCCCCGGAACACACCCACATGGACTCCAGCCTCAGATTCCCAAATGTCCTGCCCCCACCCACTTGCAGGGCCAGGTCAGTCCCCACTGGAAGGTGGGAGGGGAGGTGGTAATGGGGAGGAGGGAAGGGGAGAGGCTGGGTAAAGCGCTGGAATTGAATAGCTGCTTTCTTCTCAGAGGCTTCCCCCACCTCCAAGTGGTCACTGATTAACCCTCTAGACCAGATAAACCCTCCATGGGAGGAAAAAAATGTGTGTTTATCCTGGGTCATAAAACATCAATATTGACTTCTTACAGGTAAAGCCCCAGGGGAAGAGGAGGTGGGGGCTGTGGGAGCAAGCCAGCCTGAGACACACTTGCCTGACACCCAGAGGCCAGCACATACATTCTCCTTCCCTATTGAGAAGAAGCCAGATTCCCACCCCTCCTCCACCTCAAAGGCATGCCCTGAGCCAGAGGCCTGGGCTCACTGGGCCTCTTCTCTGCAACCCGCAGCTGCATGGAGCCCCTTCCCCTTCCTGCACTGCCCCTCCGCCCTGCTCCCTGCAGATAACAGAGTTATATCGGACCCAGGTCAGGAGTCAGATTGCCTCTGCTCTGCTGTTTCCCAGCTCCAGAACTTGGACAAGTGGCATGATTTATGCCTCAGTTTCCTCGTTTATGAAATGGCCATAGTAATAGCACCCTGCTCTCATCACTGTTTAGGATGATCAAACAAGATCACGCACGCACATAACAAGCACTAGAGCTGGTCCTGCTCTAAACAGCATCACTCACTCTCTCTCCTCTCCTCCTGCCTCTTGATACACATCCCTTCGTGGACCTTCCTCCTTGCTCTTGGCTGAGGCCTCCCTGATGGGGTAGACAAGGCCATATTCACACAGGGCCAGAAACCAGAGGTGGTCATGGTCCCGCCAGGGATGGGGGGTCTCTCATCCCTCTTCCCTCTGGCCTAGAATGAATCAGCTCTCCTAACACCCTCTTGGGCTGGCATTTTCCATCAGAGGGCCTGAGGAGGGTGTCTGTGGCCATGTGCTGCTCCAGATGGGGCCTCTGGGTCTAAGCATGCAGCTCCACACAGCTCAGGGACCCTCACGTCTTCATTCTGTGGGTCTTCTCTCTGTCCTCCATCTCCTTCCTTTTTGGGGTAAAGGTGTTTCTCCCCCTCCTCCCTGTCCTTCTGAGGGTAAGAATGAGGACGTTCTCCGTGCAGTATCTCTAGCCACTCTGGCCTGGGCACTTTCTACCACATTTAATCCTGGGCTTGGGGAGCAGTGGGGGAGGCATTTGGGGCTCCTTGATCCTTACTCAAGGCCGGCGCCCTCCACTCCCCTGGCCCCAGGTGAGCCCCACCTGATGCCCTGGGAGGCCCAGGCCCCAGCCCCACATGCCCTCCATCCAGCTGGACAGCGGGGCCCTGTCCCTGGGTACCTGGTCAATAATTAACACTGAGCAAACTCGGGCCATGGCCAGGCCTCCCAGGAGGGTCAAGATGAGACAAAAGCCCTCCTGTCTGGCTGTGCTGCCATCTTGGTGGAGGGTTACTGGCCCCTCAGTCACCCCAGAGTGACAAACAGCCCTATCTCCATCAGGCAATTGGAGCAGCTGCTACCCAGCAAGGCACTGATGACACTAGGCCCTGGAGGAGGACAAATAAGGGTGGACGGGCAGTCACATGCCTGTGTCTTAGCCCCAGCTTCATGTTTGTGAGTAAGCCTAAGACAGAGGCTGGTGAGCTGAGGGTTCACTGTGGGGCTCCTCAAGCTAGGGTGCTTTTGTAACTTGGCTCATGGGGGGTGGTCACACCAGAGACCTGCCCCCATCCCTTTGAGAGCAACTCTCAGCTCCCTCTTCCTTCTTCCCACTCTCCTACCCTTCCTTCCTTCCTTCCTTCGAGTGTTTTCCGTATGCTAAGCTCTTAGTGTCCTTCCAGCTCTCCCCATCCCCCAAACTTTCCACTCCTTCTTGGTGCCTTTGCTTACAGTATTCTCATAATCTTGGAAACCTGTCCTTTTTCTCCATCTGAGAAGCTCCTTCCTCTTCCAAGAAGTCCACCTTGAGCCCGCCCTGATCCAGTCCTCTTGGCACCTCCCACATGGACCCTCCTCTGCAGCTTCGCATCTCATTGAGCACTTGTGCTGCCTCCCCAGCTGCATGGGAAGCTCCTTGTGGGCTGGGAGCCTCAACTCCCTACCCCTACCATGCTTAAGGGGCCATGTTAGTAGGTTTATCAGCAATGCCACCCTCAGCCACAAATTAGGCAAGAAGTGATATAATACATTCTTGCAGAACAGCAACTCAGGAGGCAACTTCTACACTGGTCAGAAAATTCCAGATACAAAGCAGTTCCCAAAGTCAGCCTTGCCAGCCCAGCTTCCCTCCAACTGGCTGCCCAAGATGTCTGAGAACTCATCATTATCCCTTCCTTTCCCCACCCCCGCCCCACCCCCACCAGCATGCCCCCAGGTTTTGGAGCAGACAAAGACGTTTCTGACTGCCTCCTGATCCAGCCTTAAGTGCATTCCCCACAGCCTCCCAGCCCTTCCTCCCTGTGGCAGCCCCACACTCACTGCCAGAGCGCCCTCGGCATTCTTTCCCCAGCAGTGACAGAGCAGCTGCCAGTGACGGCCTCTTCTTGCCTGGCTGCCCTGGTCCTCCCTTCTCAGACACATGTTCATCTTTTCCCTTGGCTCACACTTCCTCCCTCTCAGCCTTCTCGGCATCAACCCACCTGTCCCTGCCCAGGTGTGCGTTGAAACAAAAGTTCACAGTCAACATAAACTCACTACCATCTATGCTACACTGACCACCTAAAAGTTCAAGCAGAACCAGAAGCTCATTCCAGGGAAGGCATCCCATCCCTAGGAAGACTAAGGGTGACAAGTTGGCTTTTTATTTCAGGCTGAAATCGAACTGAGATGTAGGGACCCACAAAACCTCCCACCCACCCCAGCTGAGGGGAGGAAATGAGTGACAACTTGGGGGCAGGTAGTATCGGAGTTCAGGTGTCCCAGGGGAACAGACACCTCTGTGCTACCAAACAGCCCTTCTCTAAAATATTCTGCTTTGTTGTCTCATAAATATCCTCATTCTTATCAAACAATGACACCAGTTTAGATTCTACAAATGATGGCAGCTGTCCTTAGGGAGTGCAGGACCTGGGGAGAAGGGCAGGCTGGGAGCCACGGGTCCTGGGCTGGGTGACAGCCTCTCTGGATCAGCCACCACTCACACCAGCCAGACCCTTTCCTTCCCTATGCCCATAAGACTCCACCCTAGAAACGACGGAAGTTTCCCTCCTGAGCCCTCCAGCCCTCACCTGCTCCTTCAGAGAGGGTCCTGCGGTGGACATCCTCTGTTTCCATGCCTCACAACCCCCACCAGCCACCCCCAACTCAGTGCCCTACCTAGGCCAGCTCTGCCATCACCAGCCCACACAGATCTGTCCACTGGCAAGGGGGACACTCCCCTCCTTTGTGACAAGTGTGGAACCCAGCCCCAAGAACAAGAAAGGAAGAAGTGGGGAGAGAAGGGGAACCAGCAGGGCCGGGAGGCCCAGTGGGAGTCCCCTGGGCCCCTCAGGTTTCCTTCTTGATGCAAGATGGGAGATTGAGAGGTGATAGGCATGTTCCCCAAGAGCTGTTGTAATTTATTCTGTCATTCATTAGTAAGCCCCCTTGCCATAGCAAAGATTCCTAGGAGCTGGGCTCATGGCTTATGCCTGTAATCCTAACACTCTGGGAGTCTGAGGCAAGAGGATCGTTTGAGCCTAGGAGTTCGAGACCAGCCTGGGCAACATGGTAAGACTCCGTTTCTTTCTTTCCTTCCTTCCTTTCCTTTACTTTTTTCCTTTCTTCCCTTCCTTCCTTCTCTCCTTCCCTCTGTCCTTCCTTTCTTCCATTTTTTTCTTTTCCTGCCAGGCCTTCCAAAGACTTCTGGAACTTGTTCACCTCTTCCTGTCCGTACTTCTCTGCATGCATAGCCTGAGTTACCGCTTTTTTTTTTTTTTTTTTTTTTTGATACAAGGTCTCACTCTGTCACCCAGGCTGGAGTGCAATGGGGCAATCTCGGCTCACTGCAACCTCCACCTCCTGGGCGCAAGTGATCCTCCCACCTCAGCCTCCGGAGTAGCTGGGACTACAGGCATGCACCACTATGGCCGGCTAATTTTTGTGAGGTTTTTTTTTTTGTATGTTTTGTAATTTTGTATTTTTTGTAGAGACAGGGTGGGAGAATCGCTTGGGCCTGGGAGGTGAAGGCTGCAGTGAGCCGTGATCGCGCCACTACACTCCAGCCTGGGTGACAGAGTGAGACACCTTCTCATATATATGTTCCTAGGAACCCCTCCACCCTATGCCCCAGCTCAGGGCACTGAGCACCTCCTGAGGGCATAGAATGTAGGCAAACCCTGGGAGTCAGAGCTGCTTAGAGAGGCCCCCCACGGTGCCAAGCCATGGCCAAACGCCCCGCTGGGCTGGGCTGAGAGTTCCCTTATCCGGTGCGGATGCTTTGGAGTGAACCAGCTCACCAGACCCTGTCCGGGACCCCAGCAGAAAGCAGGAATGGAGGGCTGGGGGAAGACAGGAAGGGCAACAGGGACAGAGTGGAGACGCAGGAGAACTGGGGACAGGCTGGCAAGCGGGCGGGAGTGACTGGAGCAGGGAGGCCCCGTAAGGGTCCCAGGCGCAGGACGGGTGCCCCCCAGCCGCTCCAGTCGCGTCCCTCTCCACAGAGCGCTTCCCAGGCCCGCACAGGCCCCGAGTCCAATCCCAGCAAGACGGCGCCACCTGCTGCGGGGAGTGGGCAGCGCAGCTCACTCCTGTCGCGGGGGGGGGGGGGGGGGTTTGAGAATTGGGGGAGGGGGTAACTCCCACCCCAGGAATCACCGCCTGTTGTCCTCCCCCATCACACCTCTCAGGTGGCCAGTGTGCTGCCCGGGTCCCTACCAGCTCACTCCCCCAGACCCCTGCCTCCTCTCCTCCAGCCACCCCGTGGCCACAGCGTCCTGGGGGGCTTCACCACGACTGCCAGTTCTGCCCCAGGGCTTCCCCCCTCACAAGGCCTCACCGTCCCCCAGAGAAAGGCCAAGGTCAGTAGGCTGAGCATCCCTCTGGGATGAGGACGGCAGACTGGGGTTGGGATTCGCTGGGCCAGTCCCAAGCTGAACTGCTGGGGTCAAGAGATTTTTCAAAGCAGAGGCCTGGGCTCCATGTAGGACTTGAATTAGATGCTTTAGCTGAGATGAGCTGGGCTGGGTTCAGTCTGTAGGCATGACTAGGGGCTGCCAGGCCTTCCAAAGACTTCTGGAACTTGTTCACCTCTCCCTATCCCTACTTCTCTGCATGCATAGCCTGGGTTACTGCTGTATCTTCCTGGACTCACCCTTTCTAGAACCTTCTCTCTACTGCCCAGCTAATCTTTCTAAACCGTGGAGCTGATCCCTACACACCACTGCTTAAATTCCTGCATAATCTCTCTGTTGTCTTCTGGAAGAAATCCAAACCACCCCACCCAACTAGCAGAGCCACACCTCTTCTGGCCATTCCAGCTCCATCTCTCAGCATTCTCCCACGTGTGCCTGCTGATACCTCATACCAGGGATACCTCGTGCCTGTCATACCTCTGCGAGAAGCAGCCCAGGCCTCACCTTCTGACCAGCCCAGCCCTCTCCCAGCAATGTATGCTCCCCATGCACCCATCACACTTCACAGATGTCACCCCTGTACTGGGTATCATCCCTTACTCAACTGTGACCTCTGAGGACAGGGACCTGGCCTTTGTCTCTGTAACCCCAGCACCTGACAGGCATACAGGAATGAATGAATGAATCTGTGGTCAGGGATGACAGCCCAGAAAAATGGCATGCTGACCAAGTAGAAGACTGGTCCGGCCCTCAATTTCTTGCCTTCCCTCTCCCTCTCTGAGCCCTGTCTCTCCCTTTCTGCTCACTTCTAAGTCCCTCCAGGGCCCTACCTTGCCTTCCCTCTGGGATCTCCCTAGCAGCCTTTCTGTAGCCACGCCACACTCCCCTGTCACCCAGCAGACAGAAACCAGCCCCCTCACTTGGCCAGGCCCCCAAAGGCTTCCCCATCTGACCAGTTTACAGGTACCAAGCCTCCTTCTCCAGGGAAGAGCCACTCAGGGCAGGACAGGGGGCGGGGGCTCTTCTGCCCACTCTCAGAAGCCTCCCTGGCTGCCTGACTGGGGTGGCTCACTCTGTCCTCAGAAAGCCCACATCACTTTGCCTGGACCTCAGACATCTTGTTTTGCACTAGGGACTTTACATCTACCTTGCTTACATCTCCATAAGCTTTTGGAGAGCCTGGACCACATGGGAAGGTGTGGCTTTTTGTTTTTTGTTTTTGTTTTTCTGAGACGGAGTCTCGCTCTGTCACCCAGGCTGGAGTACAGTGGCACAATCTCAGCTCACTGCAACCTCCACATCCTGGGGTGAAGTGATTCTCCTGCCTCAGCCTCCCGAGTAGTTGGGACTACAGGTGTGCACCACCATGCCCAGCTAATTTTTGTATTTTTTTTTTTTTTTTTTTGAGAAGGAGTTTCACTCTTGCCACCCAGACTGGAGTGCGGTGACACAATCTCAGCTCACTGCAACCTCCGCCTCCCGGGTTCAAGCTGTTCTCCTACCTCAGCCTTCTGAGTAGATGTGATTACAGGCATGTGCCACCACGCCCAGCTGATTTTTGTATTTTTAGTAGAGGTGGGGTTTCACCATGTTGGACAAGCTGGTCTAGGACTCCTGACCTCAGGTGATCCACCCACCTTGGCCTCCCAGAGTGCTGGGATTACAGATGTGAGGCACCGTGCCTGGCCAATTTTTGTATTTTTAGTAGAGATGGGGTTTCCCCATGCTGACCAGGCTGGTTTCAAACTCCTGACCTCAGGTGATCCGCCTGCCTCAGCCTCCCAAAGTGCTGGGACTAAAGGTGTGAACCACCACACCTGGCCCCGAGGTGTGGCTTTCAATGCTAAGTTGTCATAAAAGACACTGAGGCTTCTGCCTTGCTCTTTCAGATGACTTATTCTGGAAGAAGACACCTGCCATGCCGTGAGGACATTCAAGCAGTCCTGTGGAGAGATCCATGTGGTGAGAAACAGGGGCCTCTTGCCAATAGGAAGAACAACCTGGCAGGCCTGTCTTGGAGTCAGAGCCTCCAGCCCCAGTCGAGCCTTCAGATAACTGCAGCCTTGGCTGTCATCTCAACTGCAATCTCACGACAGACCCTGAGCTGGAACTACTCTGTTTACCAACGCCTGGCCCACAGAAACACTATGAGATAAAACAAGTATATTGTTTTTAGAAGATATATTTTGGAGTAATTTATTATGCTACAATAGATAATACAGAATTTGGTGATTTTATGATTCTCAACTCCTGGCCAAAGCAAAGCACACAGTGAGTCTCAAAGAAAAGTCTCACAAGTGGAATTGAAAGTACAAAGCTGGCCAGACAAGCTTGTGCAGACATATATGTGGTAGAATTGAAAATCACACACTATGACTCACACAAGATCAGTAAAACCTGCGTCTTTCTTAATTTTTCTTGTACTCTTCTCATCTAGAGCTAATGAGATACTTCCTGCTGTTGACAGGCAATAAATGAATGAACAACAAAAACAAAACAAAAAGAAAGAAACAAAACAAAACAAAAAGAAACGAAAGAAAAGAAATCTTTAACTTGCCCACTATAGGTTTCTCCATTTCTGCATGTTCAAGCAACCCTCCTTTCAGTAAAATACTCAGCGTTTTCTCCCTATTCCCTCTTCTGCTAGCCAAATGTCTCTCTTCCTGGTGCAGAGAGACATTTACAGACTTCATGGTGGTGGGAAGAGGAGTTCAAGGTCGGTGTGGAGTTCTTTGCATTCTTCCCACACACCTTCCCCACACACGATGGGACAGGGCTGGTGGGGCCTGGTCCCTGGGGATCCCTGGTGGTGTTGGTGATGGTTGGGGATGGAGAGGGGTATTGATGAAGTGAGTGGTCCCTGCACAAGGCTGGTGCTGCAGATCCTACCTCTGTGTTCTTGATTTCTCTTTTTTTTTTTTCTTTGAGACAGAGTTTTGCTCTTTTTGCCCAGGCTGGAGTACAATGGCATGATCTTGGCTCATCACAACCTCTGCCTCCCAGGTTCAAGTGATTCTCCTGCTTCAGCCTCCCAAGTAGCTGAGATTACAGGCACGTGACACCATGCCTGGCTAATTTTGTATTTTTAGTAGAGACAGGGTTTCTCCATGTTGGTCAGGCTGGTGTCAAACTCCCGACCTCAGGTGATCCACCTGCCTCAGCCTCCCAAAGTGCTGGGATTACAGGTGTGAGCCACCACACCTGGCCTGTGGCCTTGATTTCTACCCTTTGCCTGGGACCTAGGACCACCTGGCTGCATTCTACCCCTCCAGAAGAGGCAGAGTTCGGAGAGCCACTTCCTAGACTGCTTCTTTAGACATTTCTAACTACCTCCAGGGTGGCGCCATATTGTGTTACACCTTCCTCAATCACTGCTTTCCTAAAGGAGTTCACTGAAATTCCCCACAGCTGTAATCTGAAAGTCAAATTCCACCTACCTTGTGCAGTGAAATTTACCTGCAAATGTGGCTGGGGTGTCTCCCACACAGCCCTCTGAGTGTCCACTGGGGTGAGGGACAGAGCTTTTTGCTTCTCACTTTCTCTCTTCCTTGAGTCCTGCTGTTCAGTAGCTGCATCTCTCCATCCCATCCTGCCTCATCCGTCCTGGATGACTTGCTTTGATTCAACCCTACACTTACTTCCCCGGGCAATGAACTTCACCTTAGCCTTCACCCTGAAGGGCCACAGGAGAACGAGAATTATAGAAAGTGAAAATACATCCCTTTACTATTTTATAAGTGCTATTTCTATAACACACGCATACCTGAAGCACACACACTTGCATGCAGAGACCCAGAGACAAGCTGATTCCAAGACCCCAAACACACTAGAGATACACCACAAATACCCTAGGGCTGAACTGGGGCCTGTTCAGGGAACCCTTGCCTGTGACTTCTCAGTATTATCCAAGGGGACCCACCCACTTCTGGAGCCTCCAGGGGGATCCCTTGTTTACTCTCAAGATGATTGTTCTCACCCTTTCTCTCAAAGGCGTTGGGAATGAGGCAAAGAGGAGGGAGCGCTACCTTTAATCAGATCTTCCTCAGGATAAAAAAAAATCAGCAACTGGAGATGCCCCTGGCTGGTGGACTTCTTTTTTTTTTTTTTTTTTTTTGAGATAGAGTCTCGCTCTGTTGCACAGGCTGGAGTGCAGTGGCGCCATCTTGGCTCGCTGCAATCTCCACCGGCTTCAAGTGATTTTCCTGCCTCAGCCTCCTGAGTAGCTGGGACTACAGGTGTATGCCACCACGCCCGGCTAATTTTTGTATTTTTAGTAGAAATGGGTTTCACGGTGTTAGCCAGGATGGTCTTGAATTCCTGACCTTGTGATCTGCCCACCTTGGCCTCCCTAAGTGTTGGGATTATAGGCATGAGCCACTGCGCCCAGCCAGACTTCTACAGCTTCTACTGCCTCCTGTCCCTGCAGGCTCTTAGATGGGTATCTGGGCTCAGTCTCCTTTGCTGAGCTCCAGACACCTTGGTCAGCTGCTCCAGGACTCTGATTTCCCAAAGGCATCTCCAACGCAGCCACCCCAAACTGACTCATCCTCTTCCCCAGGACAGAGACAGGCCTCTCTCCATCAATCCCTCATCCTCTGGCCCTCTATTCTAACTATCCCTCCCTCTCTCTAACACTGCGACGGGCAGGGGCTTATCTTCTTCTTCCCACCTGTTCCTCCTGTCTCTACCGGCCTCCAACCCCCTCATGGCAACAGGGGGACTTATCTTGATTGGAAAGTGGGTCTCGTGGATTTGCAGCCTCAGGTTGAAAAACCTGTCACCAACTCCCCAGTGCCCACAGGATCACACCCTTGGGCAGAGCAGTAAGCCCCATCCTTCCCTGGCCTGGCCCAAGTGCCCTGCACCCAGCTGCAGCCGAGGTGAGCATTGCAGGGTTCCCCTCCTGGGCTTGGCGCCCTCTGGCTTCGGCCCCTGTCACACACAGGGTTGGAATGCTCTAGCTCCTTGCAGTCCTGCTAAACTCATTTTTCAAGATCCTGCTTGAGTCACCTCCCTAGGGAAAGTGTCCTTAGTCAGAGTTTATCCTTCCCTTCTCCAAGTTACCCTGGAACCATATTCAAGTTTCTCTCAAGGCAATTCTCCCATCCTCTGCCTGGCTGCAGCACCCTCACCTCTGGCCTGGACTGTCAAAGTCGCCTCCCGACTGCCCCTTGCCCTTGCCCCCTTCTCCTTCCAGTCGGCTGTGGACCCAACAGCCCAAATGGTCCTTTGAAAATGCCAGTCAATACACATCTCTCTGCTCACAACCCTCCAGCACCTCCCATCTCACTCATGGTCAAAGCTAAAACTGTATAGTGGCCTCTGACTCCTCCCTCTCTGGTCCCCCTTCCCTTTGGACCTTCGCTCCTACCCTCCATTCTCTCTCCACCCCAGCTTGCACCGGCCTCCTTGAAGCCCTGAACACTGCAGGCCCCTCCTCTCTCTGGGCCTTGGCACGTCCCCAGACACCATGCTCATCTCCCTCGCCAGCTTCATGTCTTTGCTGCAGTCTTGCCTTCTCAGGGAAGCCTATCCTCCCCGCCCTGGGCACCACTGTAACCAGCCCCTACTTCCTGGCCCTCCTCCCCTTGCCCCACTTTTCTTTCTTTCCATAGCATGCGTCACCTTCTAAACATATTATTTAACCGATTTTTAATTTGTTATTTTTTATACTCCATCTCCCTTGCAAAAAGTGTCAGCTTCACTAGGTCAGGGTCTTTACCTATTCTGTTCACCGGTGGCTCCTATGAGCCTAGCAGGGTGCTGGTACATGGTGTGCACTTAATGTTCAGGCAATCAGTCCATCCACTAAAGCTGTTCATTGGTTTTTGTGGGGGCTCCCTTGGCAGTTGGGGAGGTCCTGGAGACTGAGTTCATGCTCAGTCACCTCTGGATCCTTAGGGCTTAGCCACTGCCGTGGCCACAGTAGGTATGCAAGAACCATCTATTGAATAAATAAATGAATGGGGCCCTGCTCCATTGGTCAAGGGAGAGACTTACAGGCTGCGCAGATCAGAGATCCCTCTGCCAAGTGATACTATTGCCAGATTGTTCCTGGACTCCTCACCTGTGCCAGGACTTCACTCTCTCCGGAATCCTGCCTCACTCCTTTCCCCTTGGGTCCAGTTCCCTCTGCCAGTTTGGAAGTGGTTGATATTCATCTCCACTCCATAGAGGCTGCCTGAATACTGCATAAGACTTGATGGTTTCCGAGAGAAGCGTGAACTGTGAGCAGGATCAATCCCTTACCCCAAAGATTTGGAGCAAAGTGGTGCAACTTAAGACTGCAAAAGGTGTTCTGGTGGCCTGGGCATAGGCATCAAGCCAGCCCTGGGCAGGGAGGCTGCTGGTAACCCATATGAAGGTGTCTTGCCCTTCATAGGTGTCTTTGTAAAGACAAGGACTTGGTGCAGGGGCTCAAACAACCCTACACACAGAGCTGGAGCGAAAAGCCACAGTGGCCCAGGGCCTCGCTCACCCCATCGCCTTCCATTTCACCCTCTCCTCGAGGCTCTCAGGGGGCTATCAGGAGGTGATCGGGGCGGGACTGAGCTCCCCAGGCCCAGGCTGGATCCCATTGTAGGCTTTGGGCGTTTCAGGCTGTTTTTGGAACCTCGGTCACGTGTCCTCCCATGTAACCTGAGCCCCCTGACACGGCATGAGTCTGCACTCCAGCTCTGAGCCACATCTGCTTCTCATTTCCGCCCCAGGAAAACGGCCCAATTTCCAGGAGCCGCTGGCCTAAGCCAAGCCTCCAGCCTCTCAGCAGCCAACTCCACCCAGCCCGGCTCCATTACCGAGGTGGGCATTAGGGGTTGGGGGCTGAGACAGCATTAGTGGCAATGGGGTGTGTAGTGGAGCTGGACTGGGGCCAGGAGGTCTGAGTTCTTGGGCTGGCTCTGTCAATACCTTGCTTTGTGTCCATGGGGAAGTCTCTTAACCTCTCTGAGCCTTGACTTTCTCATCCATGAAATGTGTTACTCTACTGATGGAGGTACTATCAGGATTTGGGGACCAAGGTGGCTCCTTGGGGATAAAAACAACATAATTTTCCCAAAAACAGAACTTAGAGGAGTATAGCTGCTGGAGCTGGCCTATGTCAGGAAGAGGCCAGAGCCCAGAGCCACTTTCCCATCTGAGCAATGGGTCAGGCCCACCCCTGGGGTAGTTTGGTAGAGTTTGAGCCTAAGTCTTTGGGGTAGAAAAGTCTAACCCCAATTCTAAGCCTTTCACCTACCAGCATTTATTCAGCCCCTAGTATGTGTCAGGCCCTGGGCAGGGGTGGGGAGACCAAAGTGATAAACACAACTTAAGCTCCTTAGGGTGGAGAGGAGCCCACAGGTAAATATATAAACACAGCCCAGCCCAGTATTGGGAGGTCACGTGGACGAGGTGAGGTCAGGGGGCAGAAGTAACACATTCTATGTATATTCTTTTAGTGGAGACCCTTAATTTTTAAGACATTCTTTTTCTGTTTCTTTTTTTTTTTTTTTTAAGAGATGGGGTCTTGCTATGTTGCCCAGGCTGGTCTCAAACTCTTAGCCTTGAGCAATTCTCCTGCCTCTCCCTCCTCACACCTGGGATTACAGGTGTGAGTCCACCCTGCCTGGCCAAGACATTCTTAACTTGATATTTTTTTCTAATAGTTTACAGCAAACTTCATCCTCCTTCTAAGAAAGACAAGGTCTTTAGCACACTCCCTCCAGGTACCTTCTCCTATTCTCCACATTTTTTTTTCTTTTTTGAGACTGAGTCTCGCTCTGTCACCCAGGCTGGAGTGCAGTGGCACAATCTTGGCTCACTGCAACCTCCACCTCCCAGGTTCAAGCGATTCTCATGCCTCAGCCTCCTGAGTAGCTGGGACTATAGGTGTGCACCATCATGCCCAGCTAATTTTTGTATCTTTAGTAGAGACAGGGTTTCACCATGTTGGCCAGGCTGGTCTCGAATTCCTGACCTCAAGTGATCGGCCCACCTCGGCCTCCCAAAGTGTTGGGATTACAGGCATGATGAGCCACAGTGCCCGGCCCCATTCTCCACATTTCTTTTTTTTTTTTTTTTTTTTTTTTTTTTTTTTTAGGGACAGAGTTTCACTCTTGTTGCCCAGGCCTGAGTGCAGTGGTGCCATCTTGGCTCACCGCAACTTCTGCCTACTGCGTTCAAGCGATTCTCCTGCCTCAGCCTCCCGAGTAGCTGGATTACAGGCATGTGCCACCACGTCCAGCTAATTTTGTATTTTTAGTAGAGATGGGGTTTCTCCATGTTGGTCAGGCTGATCTTGAACTCCCGACCTCAGGTGATCCACGCACCTTGGCCTCCCGAAGTGCTGGGATTACAGGCGTGAGCCACCGCGCCTGGCCGCCATCCTCCACATTTCTAAATCCTGAATCAGTTCCCCCTGATAGAAGCTCATCAGAGACCTCCCCCCCAAGGCAGGACCCCAAACCTTGTATGCCACCCCTGCTGCCCTGGGTCCTGCACCAGCCATGACCTACTATGCCACCTGCTTCCTCGTAGTAGGGCAGGGCCCTGGGCTGATAAAGGTGAAGAAGAGGGCGGCCACATGAGAGGCTGCCCCTTAGCTTTGCCCCCAGCCTACAGGGTGAACAGCAGGACATAAGCAGCACCCTGTGCAGGCTCCCCAGGGTCCTCCCCCTTCCAACATGTCCCTGACAGCACTAAACCATGACCTTGTAACACAGGTACTATCTTTGTTCCTGTTTTACAGATGAGAAACCCGAGGCTCAGAGAGGCCCTGTAATTTGTTCAAGAACAAGAAATCACTACGTCTAAGATCTTATCCTTCTGACTCCTCGATCCAGGTCTTTGCACAGGCATGGCACCACTCTTGAGTACCTAAGTTAAAATTCCAGCTCTATCCCTTAGGAATTTGACCTTGGCCAAGTTCTCAAAGTCTCTGTGCCTTACTTTAAAAAAATACGTTTCCTTAATAAATGCACCTCAATAAAGTTATTGAGGGATAATTTACATACAATAAATGCACAGATTTTATGTGCCCAGCTTGATGAATTTTGACAAATCTATACCCCCATGTAATAACCACACTCAAGACGTGGAACATTGTTCTTACCCCAGAAAGCCCTTCCTTCCGTGCAAACAAAAGGAAGCAAACAAAACTATCTGCCTCATAGTGTTAGGAAAATCGAATGAGATAATACAGGTGAGATCCTTAGCAAGGCACCTGGCATGCAGGAAACGCTGGATAAATGCATTGCTATCATTCCCTGGCTGTCCCCTCCTTGACTGGGGCAGGGATCAGGGCATGTGCTGAACCATCTCCCTTCCCCAGCCTAAGGCCATTTAGCCAGACTAGGAGAAGACTCGGCGGGATGGAGTATGTGTCTTGGAGGAGACTTGGAACCATTTCCGTAGGTCTCCAGAAGCCCTGATGGGGCTAGGGGGTGGAAGAATTGGCCGGCTTTTGCCTATGTCTGGCCCAAAGATAGGGTTTTGCAATCATAGCTCACTGAAACCTCAAACTCCTGGGCTCAAGCTGTCCTGTCTCAGCCTCTTGAGTAGCTGGGGCTACAGGTATATGCTGCCATGCCAGGCTAATTTTTAAATTTTTTGTAGAGACGGAGTCTTGCTATGCTTCCCAGGCTGGCCTCGAACTCCTGGCCTCAAGCGATCCTCCCGCCTTAGCCTCCCAAAGTAAGCCTGGCTATCCTCTGTTCTTTTGAGACTCAAAGGATGAAGGTGCTCATGGCAGGGCCAGCTTCACAGGTTAGTGACCAAGGCAGCTGCACATGGCCCTGCTGTCAGAAAGTCCCCACACTTGGATTAATGCTCCCATGTTATGTGAAATCCTTAATAATTTTTGAACAAGGGATCTTGCATTTTCATTTTGCACTGGGCCCTGTAAATTACGTAGGTGGTGGTGATGGTGGGGAGGGTGGAGCAAGCTGGCTAGTTTCCTCCCTAGAAAAGGCAATGCTATTGCCCTCCCCACTTCCACTCACTGACTACACACAGCTACACATGCTCATTCACCTCCATGGTCCCCTCTCTGTCCCTCTCCACAGTGGGGCATCTAGGAGAATCTGGGTCACTCAAGGCCCTCCACTGCCAGGAGACACCAACAGAACCTGGAAACCTGCTTGGCCTGGAAACCCCCTTGGGAACAGCTCCTGCTCACAGGGCCTGCTGGGCAGGGCACCCGAATTCCCATCCTCTGACGGTCCTCTCCAGCTGCCTCCACCCAGCTCTGCAGCTCAAGTGCAAAACCACAGCTGGGCACCAGCCAAGGGGTCTTGGGTTTCATCACATTCAACTTCCCACACCTCGGCCAGAGGCCAGGGTCGAATGGGGCTGCTGGCCAGAGGCCTGGGCAGCTGGAAGGCAGAGGAGGGGGTGGGGTCCAGTCCTACCCTCGCTTCCTATCCATGGCAGAGTACCTCCTCTCTTAGGCCTCAGTTTCCCCTCTATGTAATGGGACAGGACTCCACAGGGCTGGAGCAGATGCCGAGGATGCAGGGAAGGAAGGCCTCAGAGGCCAAGGCATCGAAGGAGCTCCCAGAACTTCACTGTCCAATATGGTGGCCTCAAGCCTGTCACAGCCATTTAAATTTAAAGGAATTTAAAGGAAAGAAAATTCATATTTCAGTTCCTCAGTCACTCCAGTCACTTTTTTTTTTTTTTAGATGGAGTCTTGCTCTGTCACCCAGGCTGGAGTGCAGTGGCACAATCTCGGCTCATTGCAACCTCTGCCTCCCGGGTTCAAGCGATTTTCCCACCTCAGCCTCCTGAGTAGCTGGGATTACAGGTGCGTGCCGCCACACCTGGCTAATTCTTTTGGTATTTTTAGTAGAGACTGGGTTTCACCATGTTGGCCAGGCTGGTCTTGAACTCCTGACTTCAAGTGATCCACTCCCCTTGGCCTCCCAAAGTGCGGGGATTATACATGTGAGCCACCGAGCCTGGCCTCCAGTCACATTTCAAGTACTCAGTAGGTAGCGACAGGTGGCTCTTGGTCACTGTATTGAATAGCACAGATACAGAATATCTCCATCAATACAGAAAGTTCTATTGAGACACATGCCCTGGCAAGGAAATACCAGGTGCCAGGGACACTAGTAGCTTTACTGTCCTGGGGTGGGGAGCTGGGGCAGGGGACTGTGATTGAGAAACACTGGAGACATTCTCTCACTCCTCTCCCCACCTCACTACTGATGAGGTGGACCCGCCATGAAGGGAGCCAGGAGCCTGACGCCCAGTAGGGGTGTGGACATCCCAGAGGCAGCTTCCATCCTGACTCCTGGAGTGGAAAGCAGGCTTCCTGGGTCCCTGGGAAGAGGCAGTGGGGGAAGCTTCAGAGAGGGAGGAAGTGGCCAGAAGCAGGTGCTCTTCCTAGCAAAGGGCTCCCCAGGAGCTACTTCCAAATGGGAAACATCAGCCCTCCTCCATCCTCACCTCTGGATGAATTCCCTGAAGGCTTCGGGAGCATTCGCATGTTCCAGTACAATGGTCCTCAAACTTCAGCTTGCATGAGAATCCCTGGAAGCTTGCTAAGGCACAGCCAACTAAGTACAAACTTGAAACACGCACACTTCCACTGTCTATGCGGCAGGCTGAAATAGGGATATCTGGGTTCTGTCCACCATAGGGTTCATTATTGTGTGGGCCTGTCTGGGTCAGATCATTGAAAGATATTAGGTTGGTTTTATCTGGGCATCTTAGGGATGCAGCAGAGAGGGTGATATGGCAGACCTCAGGAGAGACTGGTTGGGGCAGAGGAAGGAAAGGGGTGGAAGCGAGGGATGGAGGAGATGGAGGGAGGAGGGAAGAGGGGGATGGAGGGGGAGCTCACTCATGCATCTCCTGCTGACCTTGTTCTTCCTACCTATCTTCTCACCTCCTCCTCACAACCACATTACAGGTTGGCAAATGTGTGGCTCCGAGGGATTACACAAACTTGCAGCAGATACACGGTCCCTAGGGAGTCAGGCTGGACTCTGTTTCCTCCTCCTTTTCTCCCTCCAACTCTGAGTATTTTCAAACGAAATAAGCCTGGGAAGCGGGGAAGGCTCAGAGCTGTGAATACACTTTTTTGTTTTCTGGGCTCATTCGGCTTTGACAGGAAGCTTGGCTGAGTGCGGGCAGGCGTCTGAGCCCTCCCTCAATGGTGCTTTTTAGGCATGCCTTTATACAGAATGTAAAAAGTCACAGTTATAAATATCAGCGGGCTTCAGTGGCCCACTCCGTCCCTCAGCCCCACGCCCAGCTGGGATGTCCTGGGACTTCCCGCTTGCCCTCCTCCCCCAACCCCTCCAGCCAGTACCACCCTCAGTGCATCTGGGAAGGGTGGGAACCGTGATGCGCCTTGGGCTGGAAAACTAAGGGGGAGTGAAACCCAAAACTGAATTTCTCCTTTTTCAGGAGAAAGGTTGTTTTCAATGTCAGGAAACCCATAATCCTACAGCCAGCTGTGAAGATTCCAGAATGCCTCTCACTTTACAGGTGAGGAACTAGAGGGCCCTCCTGGAAAGCTTATGAACACCTGGCCCCAGAGCTCACCCTCCCTCACTGGGAAGGAAAGTCCCTCTTTTCACTTTGTCACCCCCACCCACCTCCCAAGGCACCCACAGCACGGTCACTCTTTGATGACTGTTTGTATTATAAGTGGCTCCTCCAACTGTGTTCCACAGTCCCCTCCATGGATGCCCTGGAGGGAGGAGGCAGGGGAGACACGGTCCCATTTTACAGATGGCCGAAGGGATGAGTGACTACACAGCTCATCCCAGGAGAGCTGCCTGGCCCCGCTTCCTGATAGCCGGCCTGTGCCCCTAGACCTCCCCCGACCCCACAGGCCCCCGCCCCCTCCCTGTATGCACCTCCTGTCCCCTCAGTGAGGCCCAGGAGCACAGTTGATTTAGAATTTCCTGCCCTTCTGACAATCTGTGTGCACAAAACCGGCTTTCTTTAAACCGCTTCGGAGGGCATCTCCTCCAGCCCCTTTCCCTGCCTTCATTAAACGCCTCGTCTGAAGCAGGATAAATCTTCGGTGATTAGAAACATGCTCCTTGTTCCTGTCCCTGCCCCGATGGGAAGCGCATTTCTCAAAGGGTTAATTAACAGCCTTCACACAGGCCGCATTTAGCAACGAACACAAAGCCACACACATAAATAACGTCTGGGGCGGAAGAAGAGGGTGCAGATGGTTTGTGACTTTGCCGTCCAGAGTTTTCTAAACCGGTGTGAACCACGTCCTGTCGGGACCCGGACCATGAGTCAGGGTCAGGCTTTAAGGTGGGCCAGGCCAGAGACGCTAGCGGCCAACTTGGTGCTCTTTGAAAGCAAGTCCTAGAGGAAAATAGAGCGTGGAGCCAAGATGTGGGGAGAGAGGGAGGGGACGGGGTGGGGAGGAGGGCCTGCTGGCTGACCTGGAGAGAAAAGAGCCAAAGAGAGCCAGAGACGCGAACCGGGAAGAACCAAGCAGGAGGCGAGAGACGTTGAGTCCCAGCTCCCTGCAAAGTAGTGCTGAATTTACAGGGGCTCCACCCAGAAATTCAGACCGTGGGGCATAGGGTCCAGCTCTGGCCCTGTAGTGAGAGTGATGGCAAGACATCCCCAGCCTAAGAGGAGTTGTGTGGGGCTGAGAAAAGGGTTTCAGGAAGGATAGCCCTGAGGAACCCTGGAAAGTTCTGGAAGTGGCACAGTGACATTCGCAGTATTCTGCCTCATCCATGCATAGGGTCTGTTCCTCTATGCAGCCTTCAGCTCCCCTGGGGGCTCACATGCCCCTTCCCAAAGCTACGGGAACACATCTGAGGTTTCATAATGCATGGCAACAGGAACGTAGGATTCACTTTACAGAGATCAAGGGATGCCTGAATCCAAAACAGAGGAAAACGAGAGCCAAGAAGCAGAGGGAGCGATGCAGATGTGCACTGGACATCCACAAACTGCAACAGGAATGGGGAGAGGAGAGAAGTGATTGGAAAGCCAGCTTTTGGCGTTCTGCTTGCTGCCATTCTCTTCACCTTTGTGGTTCCTCCAGTTTGCCCTCCTCAGCCCTAAGGGGTCCTCCCCTAGTCGGAGAGGCCCTCACCATGCTCACTCAGACCCTCTCCTCCTAAGAGCCAGGAGGTGGGATGTGGGGAGGGGGACAGTGAGTCCTGAATGGATTTCTGCCCTGGAGGTGAGGGCGCCCCTGGTGGCAGGGAGAGGCCCTGCCACAGCACAAACCGGGCTGCCCTTCCTGACCCAGGGATGAACCAGCCTGGGCACTCAGGCCATGGCTGTCTCCCTGTGCCAGGCTCAGCGCCCTGGGGATGAGGGCGCAAAGAAAGGGACAGGGCCGACAACACAGGCCTAACAGCAGGCGCTGTGTCTGGGAGCGGCAGTTTCTCCCCAAGTAATTTTCCACAGTTTGGCTTTTCCTCCACACACAGGCTTGCTCACAGAGTTCAGATGGTGGCCGGTCCTCCAGAGGGTTACTCTGGGCCACTCACCTGCTCGGTGACCCCACCTGCATTGATTTCTGCCCTCATCACTCAGCTGTCTCTAGCTTGCTTCTCAAAGCCCTGTGCCCATCTCAGGGATATGGCTCCTCTAGCCCCCAGAGCTCACTTCACCCCATCAGGGCCTGGATCTTGGGTAGTTATGGGAACCCCTAAATGCACCATCCTCGCTGGGCCAGGGCCAACATTTCTGTTTTCTCAGAAGGATCAAAGCCCCTTTTCTAGCCCTGCCAGGAGGAAGCAGTTTTGACTCGTGCAAATATCTGAAGCCCATTTGGGATTTTACTTTGGTGAGAAATAAATACACAGCCATCTGCAAATGATGGAAATATGACTTAAGTAACTTTTTGGTCGAGGCTCCTGGGCCAGAGCCCAGATGGAAATAAGACCTTGTATCTCAGTCTTCCTTGCACACTTTCAGAAAAAAGAAAAGGCTGGGGGAAAAAGTTGGTGGAAACTGAAGTTCAAAATGGAGTGTGCTAAATTTCTTGGCCTGGGAAAGGAAAAATAAACATCAAACAGCTACTCCATTCAAGTGTGCGTTATCTTGCTCATCCTCGCCAAGAACTCTCCCTCCTCCCTTCTTTGACCGGGAATTGCTGTGCCCACGAACAGCCCCCACGCCCACCCCTAACCCAGGGCAGGCAAACAATGGGCCAGAAAACCCCGCTCAGCCAAGGCCTCTCCCTGCAGCCCCCAGAGGCCATAAGATTGGGAAACACAGGCTATTTTTATGTGTTATTTGTCTACCAACTGTGGCTCCAGGAGCCTGAGCAACAGTATCATCTGTGGGAGGTACCATTGATTTTTTTGTTTTAACTTGCTCAGACAAAGCCACATTTTCGCAACTTTCAGAAAAGCCAAAAAAGCAACACTCTGCAAGGCTGACCTCTTCCCTGGCTTGCGTTTCTGCCCTCCAGGGAGCTCTTTCTGGGTGTGTCTGGGCCCCTGTTGCTCTGTGCTGGCCAACACCAAGCACACAGCCCCAGATACAGAGGGTCCAAAAGATAGCCAGTGAAACAAGGAAGGGTAAGTGGGCAGAGAGAGGATCCGAGGAGAGGGGGGTAGTGTCTCCAACTGGTGAGGGAGGCACAAACCCTCCCCTCGGGGTCCCAGTGTGATGAGGGCAGTGGGGCATCCCTAATAGAAGAGTGCGAGAAGTCACACACAGAGAAAATGGCTGCTTGATAGCCATCCATCTCCCAAGTCCATGGGTTGGGATGCTCTGTGCAGCGGGTGCACCCAGAGGCAGATACAGGGCTGAGAGGGGGCAGGCCAGGTGCGACTGCCTAGGCTGGGGCTGAAGGGCAGAGGTGGCTCACGCCTGTAATCCCAGCACTATGGGAGGCCGAGGCACGAGTCCAGGAGTTTGAGACCAGCCTGGGCAACATAGTGAGACCCCTGCCTCTACAAAAAATTTTAAAAATTAGCTGAGTGTAGTGCTGTGCACCTGTGGTCCCAGCTACTTGGGAGGCTGAGGTAGAAGGATCGCTTGAGCCCAGGAGGTCGAGGCTGCAGTGAGCCTGTTTGTGCCACTGCACTCCAGCCTAGGTGACAGAGCGAGACCCTGGGGGCGGGGGTGTCGGGGAGAGAGAGAGGAGACAGAAAGAGAAAGAGAAATGCAGATGAAAGAAACATAAAGTGAGAAGGGAGAAAGGAAAAGATGTAGAGAGTGGGCAGAGATGAAAAGACTTCAAGGAGGAAGAAGACGGAGGAAGCTCTTCTCTGTTGACCCCATTCCCAGCCATGATTTCCAGCCATGACCATCAGGACAGATGGAAGAGTGACTGCTCAAGAGGACCAGAATGAGGGACACCCCCCAGAGTGAGCCATTTCCTTTCTCCATCAACACCATGCTCACGTCCTTGGGGGTGAGAAGGTAGAGGTCCTCCAGCACCAGCCTGGCCGGAGCCACGCAGACTTCCCTACACTCTTCACTTCTCAGTTTTCTGATCTGTAAAATGGAGTAATGGTAATAATACCTTCCTCACTTGGGTATCATGAGGATTGATGACATTGTGTGTGTGTATGTGTGTGTGTGTGTGTGTGTGTGTAAAATACTTGGATGCCTGGCACACCTTGAGGGTGGTACAGATGGCAGCTTTAATGTGTGTGGTATGGAGTTAGGCATTCTGCGGGGAGAGGCAGGGTTGTGAATGCTGGAAAGAAGAACAGAGCGGGCAGGCAGAGGAGTCTGAGAGAAGAAATCTGTATGTCCCTAAGCTGGATGGGCCTTGAGACTACTCTGGCCCACTTGTGGCACCCCCAGTGCTGACCGTATCCAGGACCCCTGAAGGACCTGAGGCCATCCCTCCTGCTAGATTTCCCTGGCTCCAGGGCTCCCCACTCTGAGAGCCAAGGTCAGTCTCCTGCCAAGCTCTAAGGCTTCCCACTCATGCCATGCTTTTCCTTTGATGGGATGGTCAAGCCAAGCCCAGAGGAGCACAGTGGCTGCCAGATGAGCCAGTGGCTGGGGCTTAGGGCCCACCCGGAGCCCTTAACACATATCTAGGGCAAGCAGGGAACCAGGGAGAGGCCATGATGCTGGCTGCCCCCGAGGGCCAGCTCCTGGTTAAGAATCACTTTCAGCAGCTGCCGTAGTGCCCTCAGGATCACCACAAGGGCTCGGGGCCCTTCTGTTACAGAAGGCCCAAGTTGGGAAGGAAGTGACAGCGCTTCACCCCTTTTTCACCAGCCTTCAATGGCACCTCCTCCCACCCACCTGGGCTCCTCCCACCCACCTGGGCTGACCCAGTGCCTGCCCTGCCTCCACTGTGGCCGTCTGGGGAGCCAGGCCCACCCCACTACCTTCCCCCCAGAGAGGGGCCCTGGCAGCCAACCCCTCCCCCATCTCAGGGGCCAAGGTGGGAGAAGGGAAGCCAACCATGGGGGCACTGAGAGGCAGTCCCAAGACCCAAGCTGCAATCCTGGCTTAAATTTGCTGGGCCTTGTTTTCCTCATCCAGGAAATAAGGATAACCATTTTTACACGTTGGGAATCTGGTGAAACTATGACACATATCTGTAACCACTTAGATAGCATTCTGACCTGTTCCTTTTGTGAGTGGTGAAATGGTGCAATTGGTGTGTTAATCAACAATCTAAGGTCACTGGTTCAACTGTGGCTTTCAGCTGAACCCGATTAGCATTTGCATTCAAACCACCCAGTGAGGGTTGGAAAAAAATAAAGAGGCTGGGCCTTGGCGCAGTGGCTCACACCTATAATCCCAGCACTCTGGGAGGCTGAGGCGGGCGAATCACCTGAGGTCAGGAGTTCGAGACCAGCCTGGCCAACATAGTGAAACCCCGTCTCTACTAAAAATACAAAAATTAACCAGGCATGGTGGTGTACGCCTGTAGTCTCAGCTACTCAGGAGCCCGAGGCAGGGAGAATTGCCTGAATCCAGGAGGTGGAGGTCGCAATGAGCCAAGATCGCACCACTGCACTCCAGCCTGGGCGACAGAGCGAGACTCCATCTCAAAAAAAAGAAAGAAAAAAAAAATCAAGAGGCTGGCCTTTCTAGAACCTCATGGCAGCAAGGATGACAGTGCTGTTTCTGGAATCTGATGGCATGTGACCTGGACTATGCAAATTCTCCAGTCCTCAGTTTTCTCATCTGTAAAGGGGGATGGTTCTAGCACACTCTGCATTTAGGTTTGTGTGATGATTAAATAAGGTAACCCACGTAGATCTCTTAGCACAATGCCCGACCGTCACGCACAATGCCCGACCGCCATGCTCAATGCAGGTGGTCAGTGCTCATAAAACAAATGATGGCACCCTCTAGGGGCTGATGGGGAGAGATCCTGTGGGGAAAAGCATGGCACAGCAGCATGTATAGCATGCTGCCATCTGGGTGGGAAGCAGAGAGATCAGACCACATGGTCATTTTTTTTTTTTTTTTTTTTTTTTTTTGAGGCGGAGTCTTGCTCTGTCACCCAGGCTGGAGTGCAGTGGCGTGATCTCGGCTCACTGCAAGCTCCGCCTCCCGGGTTCACGCCATTCTCCTGCCTTAGCCTCTCCGAGTAGCTGGGACTACAGGCGCCCGCCACCACGCCCGGCTAATTTTTTGTATTTTTGGTAGAGACGGGGTTTCACCGTGGTCTCGATCTCCTGACCTCGTGATCCGCCCGCCTCGGCCTCCCAAAGTGCTGGGATTACAAGCGTGAGCCACCGCGCCCGGCCCACATGGTCATTTTTGCTCGGATTTTACATAACAACATTCTGGGGAGATGCAGAAGAAACCAGTAAACAAAGTTACCTCGTGGGAGGTGGGGAAGTGGAAGGGGATGGGGTGGGAGCAGGACTCTGAACTGTTCCCCTTTTTTTTTTTTTTGAGACCGAGTCTCGCTCTGTCGCCCACGCTGGAGTGCAGTGCCACGGTCTCGGCTCACTGCAACGTCCGCCTCCCAGGTTCACGCCATTTTCCTGCCTTAGCCTCCCGAGTAGCTGGGACTACAGGTGCCCGCCACCATGCTCGGCTAATTTTTCGTACACTTCTTTAACAATTCATCATGTGAGGGTTTTGGATTTACCTATCCCAAAAATGTTTACATTAACATAAAAGGTGTGCTTTCAGCATTATTATTCCTTCTGGGTGTCAGTTTCTTTCCTAATGAGGAAGGTGGTCTATGCGCCACTGCCTAACTAGAATTTTGTGGAATTCAGAAAGAAAGTGAATATGCAAGTGCCCAGAGGAGCAGGACGAGGCTGAATATGAGGAGGATGAGGCTGGGATAAGGAGGACCAGGCTGAAGATGAGGAGGACGAGGCTGGCATGAGGAGGATGAAGATGAGGATGCAGATGTAGACAAAGATGAAGGAGGGCAGGGGAAGTGGGTAGGGCAGCTCTCCTGGCTGCTCTCATTCGAAGGGCCATGGTGGGACTCACTGAGCCACCGTCCCAGGAGCTGAGCCTCAGTAGAGTTAGATACACCACCTAAGCAGTTTGCTCTGGCCTGGGTCCCTGGCCACTTTCCTCAAACACCCGAGGCCCAAAGAAGGTCCCTCAGCCAGCCAAGCATGCTAGGAGAGTTATCTGCACGTGAGTGGGGTCAGGAGTAGGGCCCCTGTGACCCTTGACACCGGGCTGGAGCTCTTGGGAGCAGGAAGGGGTCCCAGGAATATGAAGTTGTGGGATGGATGAGGGATTGAGAAGGAAAAGGAGAGATTTGGCCGGGCGTGGTGGCTCACGCCTGTAATCCCAGCACTTTGGGAGGCTGAGGTGGGCAGATCACAAGGTCAGGAGTTCAAGACCAGCCTGACCAATATGGTGAAACCCTGTCTCTACTAAAAATACAAAAATTAGCCGGGCGTGGTGGCGGGCGCCTGTAGTCCCAGCTACTCAGGAGGCTGGGATGGGAGAATTGCTTGAACACGGGAGGTGGAGGTTGCAGTGAACTGAGATGGTGCCACTGCACTCCAGCCTGGGTGACAGAGTGAGACTCCATCTCAAAAAGAAAAAAGGAGAAATTTGGCTCAGCTGAAGGCAGGGAGTGGCTGGACCACACCAAGGTGAGGCAGGTACAGCCTAGTCCTGGGCTCAGGGACAGGTAATGGGAGAGTTATCTCATTTATTCCCATCAGCAACTCTGCAGCATAGATTCTATTATCATTCAGACGAGGAAGCGGAGGCTTAGAGCGTCTTGGGTCATGGTATGGCCAGCTAGCGGGTAGCTAAGATTCAGATTCAGGCACTGTGGTTCCCTCAAACCACTACCCCATCCTACCTCCTCACCCCAGATCAGGACTGGCCACTTTCTGGTGGACTCAGTTTATAGCAGCAGGATAGAAACAACCATAGCTTAGCTCAGAAATCCTGGCGGTGGCAACAGCATATGTGGTGAAGAGTTCCTCCTCCAGAGGGTGTCCACGCTAATGAGACACCCAGAGGCCAAGGGCAAACTCTGGGAGGGGCCAGGCTTGGGAATCCCCCAGGACTCCATGCCCCTGAAACTTCAGGGGCACAAGGCTGGAAGAATGAAAGCACTTTTCATGGAATTCCAACAGGAAACCCACGAGAACATTCCTGCTTGAAGGATTCCAACAGGAAAACCACGAGAACATTCCTGCTCGTGGGATTCCAACAGGAAAACCAAAAGAACATTTCTGCTCGTGGGTTCCAGCTGGGAGCTGGAGTCCATATTCCCTGCTAAGGAGGCTGCTCAGTGGGTAGAGGGTTCACAGAAGAGAGCTTGCCTCACCCTCATGAGCTGTCCCCAGCCCCCTAGATGAATTCAAAGATCCCTTTGACCTCTGACCCCTCAGTGGAGCGCCAGCTCCCAGGGTGGGGCAGGTCATTTGGGAGCTGGCCTGCCCAGCTCCCAGTCTTGTTGCCTTTGCTTAAAGTGGCTGGCCTGGCCTGGCGCAGTGGCGCATGCCTGCAGTCCCAGCACTTTGGGAGGCCAAGGTGGAAGGATCATTTGAGCTTGGGAGCTCCAGACCAGCCTGGGCAACATAGTGAGACCTCATCTGTACCAAAAAAAGGAGGGGGGCACATGTGGCGGCTCACACCTATAGTCTCAGCACTTCGGGAGGCTGAGGTGGGAGGATTGCTTGAGCCCAGGAGTTTGAGGCCAGCCGGGCAATATGGTGAAATCCCCTCTCCACAAAAAATACAAAAATTAGCCAGGCCTGATGGCACATACCTGTAGTTCCAGCTTCTTAGGAACCTGAGGTGGGAGAACTGCTTGAGGCTGAGAGGTTAAGGCTGCAGTGAGCCAAGATCACGCCACTGCACTCCAGCCCTGTCTCAAATAAAAACAAAAAACCGAAGTGGCTGTCCTGCCATCTGGCTTCTCAGAGAGCACACAGCCCCTTCAAATGTTTGTCTTTTTTTTTTTTTTTTTTTTGAAATGGAGTCTTGCTCTGTTGCCCAGGCTGGAGTGCAGTGGCATGATCTTGGTCAGCTCACTGCAACCTCCTCCTCCATAGGTTCAAGCAATTCTCCTGCCTCAGCCTCCCGAGTAACTGGGATTACAGAAGCATGCCACCACACCTGGCTAATTTTTTATATTTGCTAGAGACGGGGTTTCACCATGTTGGCCAGGCTGGTCTCGAACTCCTCACCTCAAGTGATCTGCCTGCCTCGGCCTCCCAAAGTGCTGGGATTACTGTGGTGAGCCACCATGCCCAGCCCAATCAGTCTTTTAATGACTGCCCTTCTTTGGCCCTCCAAGGGGCATAACATCATAATCAGATAGGGTGAGGAGTTCTGAGCAGGTGAAAACACTCTCTTAAATTTAATTGCCTCTTGAGACTAATCAGTCAACCACCGAGTGTGCCTGGAGAAACAGGGCACACCCCTGACCCTGCCCAGCCTCTCTGTGGGGCCTAGCAGCAGGGCCTGCCTGAAACTACGTGTGGGGAGGGGCCCTGAGGAACGGGACAGGGTCCTGGCCTTGAGAAACTTCCACTCGAGTAGAGGGGCTAGGAGGTACTCCCACAGGAAGTGCTTTTAGCATGCTAAAAGAGAGATGACCACTCACCACAGGAGCCCTCAACGCCGCTTGTGTTTTCTGTGGGGCACCTACCATGGGCCAAACACGGAGTTGAGCTCCAAGGCAGACTGACGTAGCTCCTCCTCCCACAAAACCGTGGCCTGATGGGAGAGATGGGTGAGTCAACGGCTGTTTCTCAGTAGGAGGGGAATCACAATAAAGGTTTGCACGGGATTCACCGGTAGGACACTCAGCTCTGAGAGAAGAGGGGAGGAGGTCAGGGAGGGTTTCCTGGAGGAAATGATACTTGAGCATGCTGAGGAGTTGGGCTGGAAGTGCCAGTGGGACTTTAGGGGTGGGATTGGGAGGTGGTGGGGCTGACCTAAGCCCTGGTAGTAGTGGTTAGAATTTGGGTCGTGGGACAGAGATAAGACCTTAAGGCAGACAGGGGAGACTGAGTAGGTTTGGGGCACAGGACAACAGACCCCAGATGGGTGGATCTGGAGGGGAGGGTTAGGACAGACAGAGGGTCTCCGAGAGCCGGAGGAGCTGGAGGTCAGCTTGGGACATTGGAACGTCTCTCTCAGTGAAGGAGAGAGAATAAATGAATCAAGGTAGAGGAGAGGGTGGCAATTAAGAAGGCAGGAGGGAGGGAAGCCAGTCTTGAAGGGGGTCTCAGAGCTTCTGCAGGAAGAGTGGGGCATTCAGAAAATGAAAGAAATTCAGAAGGAGCTTGTAGTAGTCCGTTTTCATGCTGCTTATAAAGACGTACCCAAGACTGGGCAATTTACAAAAGAAAGTTTATTGGACTTAACAGTTCCATGTGTCTGGGGAGGCCTCACAATCACGGCAGAAGGTGAAAGGCACATCTCACGTGGCAGCAGATACGAGAAGAGAGCTTGTGCAGGGAAACTCCCATTTCTGAAAGCATCAGATCTCTTGAGGCTTATTCACTGTCATGAGAATAGCACGGGAAAGACCCACCCCCATGATTCAATTACCTCCCACCAGGTCCCTCCCACAACACGTGGAAATTCAATTTGAGATTTGGGTGGGGACAGAGCCAAACCATATCAGAGCTCCCAGGACCTTTTCATCTGCAGCCATGCAGACATTCCATTCCCAAGTCATGGAGTAGCATCTTAGCCCCTATGGTGAAGCATTGGAGCCCTTCCAGGGAGGTGGGCAATGGCCAGAGGCAGCCATGGCTGAGGTAGGAGGGAATGGGTCTCACATCAAGCCACCCAGCAGGGCACTAAGAGGGACCAGAGGCAGGAATTTAGGAGTCAGGACTCCGGGGAGCAGAGGCAGCAAACCAGGGACACGTGATAGCTTCAGGTTATGGGGCCAAAAGCTAAAACACTAAGCCAGGGTCAGGTCAGGAGAGAGAGAGGCCCATGGGCCTTAACCAAGACGTTGGATGTGAGAACAGGGCAGGGGGCCAGGACACTGGATGCGAGAATGTGGCTGGCAGGGCCTAATGTGTGCTGGAGCAAATTCATACCAGCTCCAAGAGCCATTGTTAAATGCCAGCAATTTTTCAAGAAAGTTGTTTAAACGTTGACAAAATCAGCCACAGTGGGAATATTTACACCATGGAAATCAGCAAGTGCTACAAATCAAGGCCACGTTTTCCCCTCCAGAAAGCCGGCACTGCAAAGCCGGCACTGCAGCTGGTCCAGAGAGATGGCTAAGAGAGACCTCATGGGACTGGGGCTCATGGGACCAGGTTCTCGCCCTTACTTCATCACATGACTTTGTGCCATTGTTGATGTTCTCACCTTTGCTTTCCACAAAACACTATTCAGGGGTCAAATGAGAAGCTGCGGCTGGATGTGCCTGCACAGGACAAAGCATTGCATGGAGTGAGAGATCATCATTAGCGGGTTTCCTGGTGTCTTCCTGGATGTCTGATCTAAATTTAGGTCCTTGTAGTCACAGTTGAATCCCAGCCACTGCCTTTCCTTCCTTCCTGCTGGCTCTCTGTAGCACAGCCACGGGAAGTCACTGCTGGAAGGGTCTGCCTTTGTTGTTTCACCTGCAAGTTTGCATGCGTGCTTCTGGGCAAAGTCCCCCCAAACCTTCCCTGTGCCTTCTCCAACTCCAGGCCTGCAGGCTTCCTCCTGTTGAGACACTTGCTGGGCTCGCTGCTCCTCTCCTGGTATCCCAGACTGTCCCACCCTGCCCCAGAGGTTCCCCTATCCTAACCACCTACCCCTCGCTCAGTCACCCCCTGAGAGAGCACATTCTTCCACATCAGGACACCTCAGGCAAGTCCTTACCCTCTCTAGGTCCCACGTGTACTCTAAGGATGATGCCAGCCCACCAACCCTCAAAGGGCCTCTAACAGAGCCTATGTGTCTTTCTGGAAGTAACAGAAACTTCAGCTAATAGAGACTTAAACAATATAAAAGTGACCGGTTGCCTACTAAGATGTCTAGAGGCAGGCTAGCTAGTCCCAGCTACTCGGGAGGCTGAGGCAGGAGAATGGCAAGAACCCGGGAGGCAGAGCTTGCAGTGAGCAGAGATCATGCCACTGCACTCCAGCCTGGGCGACAGAGCAAGATTCAGTCTCAAAAAAAAAAAAAAAAAAAAAAAAAAAGAAGTCTAGAGGCAGGCAATTCTCAAGTTGGCTTTGCAACTCCAAGATGCCAACGTCTCTAAATTCTCTCCCTCATCCCCATATGGTCTCAAGACGGCTGCCACAGCTCCAGATATCACATCTTAAATCTCCTTCCAAAGTCAGGATGTAGGGTGATGGTCAATGTGGCAAGAGCTCTCTTGATGTGCTTTTCTTATTTGATCAGAGATGAAACGTCTTTCTCAGAATCTTTTCCATCCCCACTCCCACAACCCAGTCTAAGGTTGTGAAGAGATAACTTTGCTGAGGTTGTCCATCACAACTTTGGAGGAGTAAATGAACCTATTTCCACATCGATTGTTCATCTGTAAAATGAGGGCTAATGATATTTACCCCAGGAGGTGGTCGTGGGGATTGAATAAGGTGATCTAGGCTGGCCATTCCAAGTACACAGTCCTCTTGGCTTGGTTAGTTCAGAGAGGGACATGTGACCTGATGATACCAACAAGAGTCTTGCTTTAAATTTGGTCTGTGGATGCTGGAGGGGGTCTGTCTTCCTCTGGGATGTTGAACAAGGAGGCTCAAGAGAGCCTAAAGCAATTGCACCTAATTAAGTGATGGTTACCATTTGTCTTGGTAAAAAACAAATTTCAGGAACTAAACTCCATTTCATTGAAGCCTAAACGCATCCTAGGTTTTCTGGAGCTAGTCCCTCTGAGCAAAAGATATTTATGCCCCTGAATTGATCAGATCCTCCTGTTATATAGATTCATGGAGCCCAGTCATTTCCCCTCATAGTTTGCAACAATTTGTAATTAAATATATTACAAATGATACCATGCCACAAAATTCAGGATTCAAGAAATGTTACATTTCTTAAACGTACTACATTAAGTTGCATCTGGCTAAAACCTGCCTTTGTCAAAGTCATAGAAAGTTGATGCAGAAGGTTATAGAAAGACTCCAGAGTTTGTGCCACCCATGAAAACATGTGTTTTTAACATAGTAGGGACTTATTCTTGTCAACCATGGTTGTCCACGGTGCTGCCCACGAGACAGTAGAGGGATTAGGGCAACTTTGAGGCAGGCTTGACCTGGGGGCCTTGCTCAAGTTTCCTGAGCCTGGGCATCTGGGCCCAGTTCTCCAAGGCACAGGGCAGCCCCCATCACCATCCAGGGCCCTGCCGCTGCAGCACTTGATGGGGGCAGATCTCTGGTGCCCCTGCAAAACCCCTAACACCTCTCGCCTTCAGTCCAAAGAGCCTCACAAGCCCCGAAAGCCATGGCCCTCCCCTGGCCAAATCTGACTGACACCTTGTTTACCACCTCCTAAGGGGCATAGGCCTTTCAAATCACAGGGGATGCCCACCTGGCCTGGCAACTTCTCCATTCAGCCGGAAACACAGACCAGAGACTGTTACTTTCCTCCTCGTGATAAGGAAATCTCAAACCTCAAGAACTCAAAGGCCAGGTGCTCCAGAAGGGTAAAGGAAAAAGCAAATATTTCTTCCTTTATCTTGATAAGCCAGCAACCTAGAAAGTGGAAAAATGAGACCCAACTTCTCAACAACTTCTCACTGGCATCAAACCCACCTGTCACATATATTTGTATATGGTGGACAGGGGATCCTGGGGGCTGGTGTCTAATTTGCTCACTATTTTATCCCAGTTTTTTGGCTCGCAGTAGGGCTCAGTAAACATTAGTTCAATAATTATTTATTAATCAGAACTCTTTGTGCTCTAAGTGACAGAAATTCAAACTGAATCAAATTTTTAAAAAGATAATTGGCCGGGTGCTGTGGCTCACGCCTGTAATCCCAGCACTTTGGGAGGCCGAGGCGGGCGGATCACGAGGTCAGGAGATCGAGACCATGCTGGCTAACATGGTGAAACCCTGTCTCTACTAAAAATACAAAAAATTAGCCAGGCGTGGTGGTGGGCGCCTGCAGTCCCAGCTACTCGGGAGGCTGAGGCAAGAGAATGGCATGAAACCGGGAGGCGGAGGTTGCAGTGAGCCGAGGTCATGCCACTGCACTCCAGCCTGGGTGACAGAGTGAGACTCTATCTCACACACACACACACACACACACACACACAAAGATAATTAACTGGCCCTTGTAACTGGGGAAATTGAAGGAAGACCTGACTTCAGGCAAGATTGGAACAACAATATGGTGGAGTATGATTTTCTCTCCAGCTCTATGGCCACCTTTACGTGTTAGTTTGATTCCCGCAACAGCTTCTTCCTCATATCCTTGGGCAATGGCTCCAGCAGCTTCCAACTCTCTTGGTCATCACTCAGCATCTCAGAGGAAGACAGATCCTCTTTCCAGCATCCATAGCTTGAATCTTAAGCAAGACTCTGATTGCATGATGTGTCTATCCCTGAACCAGTCACTTGGCTGGGAGGACTCAGCTGTGTGTGCTCAGAATGACCACCTGGGTCATGTGCCCAGCTCTGGGTGATGGTGGGGAGGTACCATAAGAAAGAACTTCACCAAGAACTGGTTTGGCTCCTGGAATATAAAGGGAGCTATGACCAGCTATATTTGCTTTGGTTTCCTTATCTGTGAAGTAATGGCATTGGACTAGATGGGCTTCAGACCAGGCAAAGAGAGAAAGGGTTGACAGAAGCATCAGATGTCCTCCACATAGTGTTGGGAGCTGAGGCTGGGTGGACTATGCATTCAGTTGGGTTCAGTGATGGTGGGTGTATTAGTTAGGGTAGGAAAGCTGCTGTAACAAACAACCCCCACATCCCAATAGCTCAACATAGCAGACTCAGTCACACCACAGTCCAAAGCATGGTAATGGGGTATTCATCTCCATGCAGTCATAGAGGGCCTCCTTCTTTTAGCAACATCCTCATTCCCTAGAGCTCTGGAGTCTTGTGCTTGTAGTTGCACTGATGGGGAAGGAGTGGATGTAGTACGTGGAAGATGATACAGGAACTGTTAGGGGCCAGGCCTGGAATAGATGTACATTACTCCTGCCCAATAGCCATTGGCCAGAACTTGGTAGCTGCACATGGTAATAGCAAGGTAGGCTAGAAAATGTGTTCAGAAAAAAAAAAGCAAACAGAGTTTGGTGAGTTCCTAGTCCTGCTGCATTGAGGGAGGACTGAGGTGGGTTTAGGAGGTGGCGGGAGCAGCGGGGTAGGATGTCGTGGGCCTGAAACTCTAGGCTGCCTGCCTCCAGATTTTTCACTTGGGCAGGTCATTTCAATTGAGGCAGATTTTTCACCTGAGACTGAGCTCTCTGGGCCTCAGTGTCCCCAACTGTCAAATATAACAAAGCCGCCTCTAAAGCCCCTTCCCATGTAAACATTCTCTGCTTCGCCCACTGCCTAGAGCCTCCATTGCTCTGCCCAGCTCTGTTTCCCTGATCTTATTATCTCTGACCTCCCCTTTAACTTCACGATGCCCCCATTCCAGCTCTCCTTTCATCCCTATCTGCTTTATTTTTTTTCTCCATAGCACCTGTCATCTGACACACCAAATGTTTTTCTCATCTATTCATTGTCTTCCTGCATGACAATGAAGCTCCCAGGAGGCACAGATTTTGTGTTTAGTTCACTGCTCTATCCCAAGAACCTAGAAAAGGGCTTGGCACATCGAAAGCACTCAGTAAATACTTGTGGAATGAATGAATGAATGACTTTTAAAACTTTTCTATCGTCATTCATTACAGAGCAACGCTGCCATCTGGTGCCAGAAACTTGAATTGCAAGCACAAACTGGAGCAGGGGAGGGAACTGCCCAGGGACAAGCCTTGCCAAATTAACCCTATTTCATTGCTTCAAACACCATGGTCTGACTCTGGAGGGCTCAACAGTCCCGTGGGGTCTGATTTTCTGTCCTGTGTGTGTTCCTCTCCAGATCCCCCCATGACATCTGAGCCATTCATTAGGCTCTCGGAGGCATCAGGCACTCCGCACTTGCTCTGTTGCTGCTCAAGTAACGTCTGGGGACCGCTGTGTCTTAGAAGATGGGCTATCAGGGAAAAGACTCCAGCCCTGAGAGAGGATGAAAGAGAGAACGTATGGTGGGGGCCAGTAGGGAGGACTAAGGGGAGGGTGGGGAAGAAGGAAAGGCCTCTGTGGAGGAGACCAGGCCCCCCTCCAGCTTGACTCCACGTTTGCTTTGGTTTCCTTATCTGCGAGGTGAAGGCCTTGGACTAGGTGAGCTCCAGACCATAACTCAGCCTAGCCCTAAAATCCCACACGATTCTTTTTCTTTTTCTTTCTCTTTTTTTTGAGACAGCCTCACTCTGTCGCCCAGGCTGGAGTGCAGTGGCGCAATCTCGGCTCACTGCAAGCTCCGCCTCCCGGGTTCACACCATTCTCCTGCCTCAGCATCCCAAGTAGCTGGGACTACAGGCACCAGCCACCAACACCCAGCTAATTTTTTGTGTTTTTTAGTAGAGACGGGGGTTTCGCCGTGTTAGACAGGATGGTCTCGGTCTCCTGACCACGTGATCCACCAGCCTCGGCCTCCCAAAGTGTTGGCATTACAGGCGTGAGCCACCGCGCCTGGCCAAAAATCCCACGATTCTTAAGAAAGACCAGAAGGTTCATGGTACGGTTAACTTCTGGATTAATGCCTAGAAGACGGGTTTCAGCCACTGGTCAGAGGCTGGCGTCCTCAGTCAGGGGGTCTCCTCATTAATAGGCAGGTGATCTAATTCAGTGGGGGTCTGTCCAAGAGGACACTCCAGCTTCCCTCTTGAGCCTTGCCCCTGCTGGGGCTGAGCACCAGCAGTGTGGCCCCATGCTCTTAGTGCCTTGCAGCCAGGAGCACCACCACCTCCTTCCCCCTCATGCCCCCACACCTATGTGTGTTTGTGCTGCTCCTTTCAAAAGCCTAAGGACTGGCTCTGGCTAATCTCTGATGTCTCTTGGGTCTCTGAGTTCCGAACGAGCCAGGTTGGCTGCTCAGGGCAGGAGGGAAGGGGCCCCGGATGGACTTCTCCCCTTTCTTTTAGAGCTTTGGTTGTTGGTGACAGGAGCAGCTTCAGTGGCTCTGCTGATGCCTGCAAACTTTTCTTCCTGGCCTTCACCCGAGCTCCCTTCAGCACAGCTGTGTAGGGCACCTTCCAAGATGCTGTGAGATTTAGAAGATAGTTTGGGCTCTGACCCCAGAGGGCTTCTTGTGAGTGGGGGCATGCCCCGTGCAGCACAGCAAACGAGCTGTGTCCATGCGTGTGCGAACAAGCATCGAAGTCAGGAGTCCAGGCTGATGGGAGAGTTGCTTGGGAAGCCTTCTGGAGGCGTGGGGTCCCTACGGCTTCTGAGTCCACCCACACTGAAGCACTGAAGCAGAGTATCTGAGGCCTTGGGGGCAACCACCTTGCCCCAGCTCCTCTTAGCACCCAGAGTCAGGGGGAGTGACACCTGTGAGCCTCGCCCCGCCCCAATGTGGGGTCACTGAAATTTGGGCCTGGCCGCCTCATGACACTGGAGCACCTGTATGTCTAGAATGCATTAGGGACTCACAGAAACCCACCTTTCTCCTCCTTCCGTGCCCTTCCATCTCTTATTCTCCTACCCCCACCAGAGGCTCCTCTTCCTTCTGCCCCTGGGAGTCAGCTCGCTCAGGGTCCCCTGTCATGCCCACTGCCCTCCCTCCCTGTGCAGCCCTGCTGTTCCTCCAACCTGGCAACTGGCTCCTACATACTTCTAGGAGCACTCGCCCAATGGAATAACGGGCCGGATTGTCTGTGGTCAATTCTTCACCACTATCCTTTTCCAAGGTCTTCTCTGTGGCTCCGAGAGAAGCTAGGAACTACAGTTCCCAGAATGCCCTGCTTGTGGGGCTACATCTTTTCTGGCTTGGTATTGGGCAGGTGGAAGAGAAGGAGAGGTCATTATTAAATCTAAATCAGATGAAGAGCTTTCTATAAAATGCACAGCAGACTTCGAAGACTTTGTACAAGAAAATGTAAAATGTCTAATTAATAATTTTTATATTAGTCCCATATTGGAATGATAAGCTTCTATGATATATTGGGTTAAATAAAATGTATTAAAACTCGTTTTGTCTCTTTTTGGTACTTTTAAATGCGACTGCTGAAAAATTCTAAAGTATATAAGTAGTTCACATTAGAAGTCTACTGAACAGAGCTGGTTTAAAGTATGCTTGGGGGCTGGGCGCAGTGGCTCACACCTGTAATCCCAGCACTTTGGGATTTGGGAGGCCAAGGCCTTTGGATCACTTGAGGTCAGGAGTTCGAGACCAGCCTGGCCAACATGGTGAAACCCAGTCTCTACTAATATTACAAAATTTAACCAGGCATGGGGGTGGGTGCCTGTAATCCCAGCTACTCAGGAGGCTGAGGCACGAGAATCTCTTGAACCTGGTAGGCGGAGGTTGCAGTGAGCCAAGATCCTGCCATTGCACTCCAGCCTGGGTGACAGATTGAAACTGTGTCTCAGAAAAATAATGATAACTAAATAAAAAAAAAAGTGTGCTTGGGGATAGAAGAGGCACGTGCAAAGCCCTTCATAGCCACCTGAGATGATAAACAATGTTACATGTTGAATGGGGATTGCTGCCACATGAGACTGGTGCAGACGTTGAGAGTTAAGAGCTCAAGAGATAAAAGGAGGTCCCTGAGGGCTCCAGGGTAGGGAAGGAAGGAGGTGAAGGTAGGATGGCGCCCACCTTGGTGAACGGGGGGATGTGGACGGGAGGATGTGGATGGTGCAAGGGCGTGGAAGCCGTGCCAGGCAATGGATTCCACGGGTTAAGAGAGGAATAACTCATGCCTGGCAAGATGCAAAGGCCACATGGTCTCAAGCAGATGTGAAGAAATGGTTATTGAGTCTCCTGTGTCTACAGTCACAACTCTATTCATTCTACCCAATGGTGCAAAGTGTTGGGTGAGGGAGGCAGACAGAAAAGTCCTGTCTGAGCTCTGGGCACATGGGTGCTGTCTCCCAGGGTGCCTAGGTCACAATGCAAACTTAAACCCAAGCCCCATCAACTTCTCCAGCTCTGTCTAGAATGTGGCTCCTTGAGGAGCCAGGTTTTCAATAATTTTTCATTTTTATTTATTTTTATTTTTTACTTTTTCGAGATGGAGTTTCAATCTTGTTGCCCAGACTGCAGGGCAATGGCGCGATCTCGGCTCACCACAACCTCTGCCTCCCAGGTTCAAGCTATTTTCCTGCCTTAGCCTCCTGAGTAGCTGGGATTACAGGCATGCACCACAATGCCCAGCTAATTTTGTATTTTTAGTAGAGACGGGGTTTCTCCATGTTGGTCAGGCTGGTCTCGAGCTCCCGATCTCAGGTCATCCACCCGCCTTGGCCTCCCAAAGTGATGGGACCACAGGCATGAGCCACCGCGCCCAAAGAGCCATGTTTTCTAGAGGTGCTGGGGCCAAGGATCTAGGCTCCACGGGGCAGGGTGCTCTGCCCTGGTCCCAACCCCAGGGGCCCTGCCTCCTTGCCCCAGCCTTGTCCCAAGCAGTTTCCTAGTGGTTGTAGACTTGAGTCAGGGGAGAAGTCACAGGAGGAAAAATGTGTTCCTGTCTGAGATGAACTCATTCCATCTAGACATTATGAAGTATGGCAGATGAGGCTGTGGGAACTATGAAGCCACCACTTGAGAGTGCTTGTGCTTGCATTTTGCAGAATTTCTGGCATGGCTGCCCCTGGTCAGCAGTGAATCTGAGAAAATCTGGGGCCTCTGTGGCCCTGGCCTTGTCCTGTGGGACTGGAATTGAGTCCACAGTGGATGTCGAGTCATTCTGGGAAGGGCTAGCTGTGGTTTCCAGGCCCTCTAAAAGGCTGCCCAGATACTGACCAAGAGGAGCCCAGAGCTGCCCAGGCCAGAGCAAGTGCCAGAGCAGGTTGTCCTGCGGCCCAGAAAAAACTCTGATTCTAAAATCCTGAAGGTGTTTTGTCTCCAAGGGGCCTGCACGTTGAGGGACTTTTGAAAACAGGAGAGCTTTTCCACCATTGTCTCAGGGGCCTGTGCCCTTGCTTACAGAAAAGTTAGACAGCAGCTCAATACATCCTTCCTAAGCACCTCTCTTCTACCCAACCCAGAAGCAGGCACGATGGGGAGAACGAGGGGAAGAGCTGAGAAGCTTTAAGGCTCAGGGTGGAAAGAGCCTTCAGAGGCCATGCAGACCAAAATGCCTTTCGAAGTAAAAATTCCTGCAACCGCATCCCTGGCCATTAGATGTGGTCTTTGTCCTCTCAGAACAAACAGTTTAACAAAACCAAAGACATAAGCAGTGTTCGGGGGACTGGCAGTGTGCATGTGGAGGCAGGGGGTTGTGGAGGCCGGGGGTTGTGTAGCCTGGAGCGTAAGTGCCAGGGGGGTCCTGAGCCCAGGCTGACAGGGTGACCTGCGCAAGTGGGGCCATGCAGGACTGGAAGTGGGCCATCCAGACTAATAGATAGGGGTGTGAAGTGGTGAAATAATAATCATAAAAAGACACCAGGAGGAGGAAGAGGAAGGGGAGGGAGAGGGGAAGGGAAAGAACGAGGCGATTAGAGAGACAGCAAATTCCTCAACCCCTAAATCTCTGCTGCCTGAAATTCCACCATTAGATATTCATTTTGGGGAATTAAGTTTTGTGTTCCCTATTTTCATCTTTCAAAATGAAGCTTTCCTTGCTGAGAGAACATGTGAGGGCCCAAACAGGACATAAGAGGCTGAAAATCAAATAACAGGCAGATAGGAGAGGAACGAAGACAAACTCCGCCAATGTCACAATTTTGCTGGAGATTAGCCAGTACGGCCAGCTGCTAGCCATGTCAATAGACAGGCTATGGAAGTACAGAGAAGACAGGGGAGGTCAGTGTGGAGTAGGGGGTCAGGGAAGGCTTCATAATCCGTTTGGGTCTTTACCCCCATTGACCTCAGGAAAACCCTGACATTTCCCTTTGTTTCCCGGAAGTTCAGCCCTCCAAACAAGTATCCAAACTCAAGAGAGAAGCAAGGTCACTCCGATGCGCTGTGTTCTTGTTGGCTTGTACAGCCTCTCCTTTCCAAAGCACCCATCAGAGAAAAGCCCTTGAGAAGGTTTCACAGCAAAATTGTGAAGGTGCTGGGCTCTGAAGCCAGGCTCCACTGGCTGCATCTATGACCTTGACCTCCATCTCTCTGAAGCTCAGTTCCCTTATTTGTAAAATGGAACTGATGAGAGTACAGTCATTCCTTGGTGTCTGTGGGGGATTGGTTCTAGAACCCTCACTCCCCCGAGGATACCAAAATGTGACAGTACTCAAGTCCCTGATATAAAATGGTGTAGTATTTGCATATAACCTACACACATCCTCCCTATATTTTAAATCATCTCTAGATCACTTAGACTTCCTGCAATGTAAATGCTATATACACAGTTGTTATACTGTATTATTTAGGGGATGACAAGAAAAAAAAAAGTCCGTTCATGTTCATCACAGATGTGACCATCTTTTTTCTTTTTTTTTCAAATAGGGTATTATCGATCCATGGTTAGTTGAATCCATAGATGCAGAGACCACAGGTGTAGAGGGCCAACTGTATTTATTTCATAGGATTGTCATGAGAGCTAAACTGTAAAATACACTTGAAGTACTTGGAATGCCAGGGACTGGGCATGGTGGCTCATACCTGTCATCCCAACACTTTGGAAGGCCGAGGCAGGAGGATCAATTGAGTCCAGAAGTTCAAGACCAGACTGGGCAGCATAGTAAGACCTCATCCCTACAAAAGAAATTTAAAAATTAGCTGGGTGTGCTGGTGCACAGGAGGCTGAGACGGAAGGATCATTTGAGGCAGGAGGTCGAGGGTGCAGTGAGACGTGATCACATCACCGCCCTCCAGCTTGGGCAACAGAGCAAGACTCTGATTTGGAAACAAAAAGAGGCACGCCAGCCATTATGCTTGATAAATTTTGTTATTACTATCACTGATTTTCTGCAACTAGCCAAAGAATTCCTTGTCTACCTAACCAGAATGATTTTCACATTGTTCTTCCATTAATTCGGTACTTACTTTCTGGGCACCTACTGTGAGTGGGGAGCTTTTCCGTCCTCAAGGAATGTACAACCCAAGTAAGAACAGTGAGACATTATCTTAAAGAGCGACAACATGGTGCAGGGGACAGGGATGTGAGTTGAACCTACAACGTTCCTATATCAGTTAGGATTAGATTGGGCTACAAGCAAACTGAAAATCCAACAGGATGGTGTTTTAAACAAGGTGAGAGTTTATTTTCTTCTCCTGTAAACAAACTCAAGAGGTAAACAGTCACAGGCTGGTGTCGTGGTTCAACCCTCGTTAAGGGTCCAGACTGTCTTCAACATGTGGCTTCTGCTCCAGGACACAGTATGGCACTTGAGCTCCAGCCTTGCCATCCTCATCTTCATCCTCATCATCGTCTTCGTTCCAGCCACACTTGTAGAGCTTGTGCCAGGAACCTTCTACTCACTCTTCAAATATGAATTCATGTAATCCTCACAGAATATCTACTATTATGTAGATTTTCTTTTTATTCCCATTTTACTGCAAAGGAAACTGGCACAAAAGGGTTAGGTAGCTTGACCAAAGTCACACAACTCATAGGTGGCAGGACTAGGATTTGAACTCTGCCAGCCTGGCTCCAGAGTCCAGCTAGCCAGAGAAGGGCATTCTCCTCCCTTTAACGTCGCTTTGGCCAGAACCTAATCACGTGCCTCTGCCAACTGCCAGGAAGGCTGGGAAATGCGGTCTTTATTTAGGACAGCAAAAACCCTGGAGTTCTATTACTGAGAAAGATGGGGAAATAGATCCTGGGGACCAATTTGTAGTCTCTGGCATGGACCCCTCTAAATGCACCCTTTCACCCAAAGTGAGACACTCTCAGCAATAATTCTGTATAACATGACCCTTCCCTTTGTCCCTGCCCCTAGAGAGGCTGGTCAGGGCTGAACTGGGATGAAGGAGGAGATTCCATCTTTCCATGTCAGACTGTGGCGTGTACCCTTGAGTACCATAAACAGCAGATTCCAGCCAAGTCTGCAAGGCCACAGTCTACAGAGAGAATAATTAAATGAATGTTCAGAGAGAGAATCCTACCCAAGCAGTATTTCCAGATGCCAGTGCCAGGGTTTCCTGAGGTGCTGTGCATTCCTGCCCTTGGACACCACAAGGCCCACTCATACGCTTGTGATAAGAATCTCCTTGTTTGGGCTGGGCGGGGTGGCTCATGCCTCTAATCCCAGCATTTTGGGAGGCCAAGGTGGGAGGATCGCTTGAGACCAGCCTAGGCAAGATAGACCTTGTCTCTAAAAGAAAAAAAAAATCCCTTCGTTTGATCCAATGGGTTTTGGACAATTGTCCAATTGCCATCAAAGAATCCTAACTTCACAACCAGGCAGATATGGTACAGATTGCTACTGTTGTCAACGAAAATGCTTGAGGTATGGAGGAAAGAGAGAGATTGATGTGGCCCAGTGGAGCCTTCAGAAGGAGCAGCAGAGGCTTCATAATCTGGGGTATTACAGCTGACATACAGTGCTGACCACAAGTTGGACGCTGTCTCAAGTGCTTTACACGTAGCCTCACTTAATCTTCACAATATCCAATGAAGCAGGTGCTACTGCTATTGTCTTCCTTCTACAGATGAGTAAAGCTAGGCAAAGAAGGGTTACAAAACTTTCTCAAAAGGTCAAGCTCTAGAGGAAATAAAACTGGATCTTGTACCTGGTCAATCTGGTTGTAGATTCCGTGCTCTTAACCACCATCTGGGTTTGAGCATTTGGTGTCTGGGTCTTGAACGAAGGGTAGGAATGTGATGGGCAGAGACAGGACTGTCCATGCCAAGCAGGAGGCATGAGAAAGCCACACCATGGAGTCAGTAAGCACAAGGCTGCCTTTGTGGGGGTGGGGATGGCATGGAATCTGGAACAGCTGCAACACAGGTTCACAGGAGCAAGAGGGGGCCGCTATGCTGGAGAGCAAGGTTGGGAGCTGATTCAAGGAGGAGACTGTGAATCTGTATAACAAGTTTGGGCCTTACTTTGGAGGCAATGGGGAGCCCTTAAGGGATTTTTTGGGGGGTGTTTGGGGTTTTTTTTTTTTTTTGAGACGGAGTCTCGCTCTGTCTCCCAGGCTGGAGTGCAGTGGTGTAATCTCGGCTCACTGCAACCTCCACCTCCCGGGTTCAAGCCATTCTCCTGCCTCAGCCTCCCAAGTAGCTGGGATTACAGGCACCCACCACTACACCCGGCTAATTTTTTGTATTTTTAGGAGAGACAAGGTTTCACCACATTAGCCAGGCTGGTCTCGAACTCCTGACCTCAGTTGATCCACTCACCTCGGCCTCCCAAAGTGCTGGGATTACAGGCATGAGCCACCACATCCGGCCAAGGGTTTTTAAGTTGGGAAGAAACACACTCTGGGCCTGGCTTTGGGATGATTGCTCAGGACGCTGGGTTACACTTCAGGAAGCGGACAATCAGGAGGTTCTTGCAATAAATGATTCCAGACTTGGGATTTCAAGGAGGATGGAGATGGTGCCTCTAGGGGTTGAGACGCAGGACTTGGGGCTTACTAGGAGACTAGGGAGAAGGAGGAGCTGAAGGCAATTCCAGAGAGGTTCTGGACCTGTTGGTGGCGTGGAAGTGGGGGCACCAGGGGGAGATGAGTTCCAGTTGGACAGCAAGACTTTGAGGTGCCTCTGAGACACCTTGGTGAAGAACCTTAGAAACATGGGAAAGAAGTCCGGACTTAGAGACAGACGCAGCTCTGAAGTCACACACATAGTGTGACCCCTGAGGCTGCGGCCACAAATGATACCCCCAGGAGAAGGAACCTTGACCAGATGTGGTGGGAGCAACAGAACCAGCAGCCAGAAGACAGAAAAAAGCCTGCTTGGTGGTCCAAGGATTGCCAGGAGCATGCATGGCTTCGAAGACCAGAGCAGGCTTTCAAGGAGGAAGGCAGGACCCTCGGTGCCAAGCATGGTGGGGGAGGAGGGCGGGAGGTGGTCCAGGGCTGTGACATCTGTTGGGGGACAGGCCCTGTTAGAGCTTCCACAACCTTCCTGTTGCCCTGGCCATGGCTACAGCGCTGGAGATCTGCAGAGTCGAATAGTTGAGATTTATGGTGGAAAATGGCCCCAGGGACGGGGGCAATTTGCTGCTCACAAACAGATTCCAACTTGTCCATTAAAGTGCCTCATTCCAGTCCCAACACCAGGCTGGTTCACACCTCAGGTGAGGAGTCAGGCCTGCCCTGATGATTAGCACATGGGCCCCGCTCTGTGGGGAGTGGCCTTCCTTCTGCAAGGAAGCCACTGCAGCCTTCAGAGGCAGGGTCATGCTATCTGCAATGCCTCCAGAGAGAGGCAAGGCCTGGCGACAGTCTGTCTGCCCCAGCCTGCCCTGGACTCCATGGGGCAGGCGCCAACCCCCCTGGAGCGACTCATGCGGAGCTGGGTAATAGAGGGCAAGAAGGCTGTGCTGTCCGGCCCCAGCCCTGCCACTTAAGAACCGGGTGACCTTAAGCAAGCCCCTTGGCCTGAAATTGTTTCTTCTTCTGTAGAGGGGGACAATAATTCTCACCTGGAGAGGGTGTTGTGACAATTATATGAAACACATGTGTGAAGCGTTAAGCTCTGTGCCTGGGGTGTGGCACTCACTCAATAAACCAGAGTGACGGTTGTTACTGACTGTCCCTAAAGTCTGGCCTCTTCTCCAGAGCATGAGGGGCCCAGGGGACTCTGCTGAGGGGCAGGTTACAGGACAAGACCTCCGAAAGAGCCAGTTGCCTCTCTCTTCTAGCCTCTCTTTACCCTTCCCTCCTCTTTCCTGGAGAGGGATGGGCCCAGAGAGTCCTCGGCTCTATGTCCCTCCTTCCCCTCCTCCCAGCCGAGCTGCAGCAGGCAACTTACCCTCGTTCCTCAAGGACCCCAGCCAGGAACTTGGAAAACCTTCCCAAGGTCTCCAGGAAATGCGGCAGGGTGAGGACCCAGCCTGGGGGAAGGCTCCTGCTGCATTCAGAACCTCCAGGCTGCCCCAGGCAGGGGCAGGGTGGGACCAGTAGACCAGGGAGGAAGAGGCAGAGGAGGACAGGAATGCGCTGTCACCTCCCTGAGCCACTGGCCTAGGGGCTGATGGGCAACCCACAGCATCCTCCCAGGTGTTTGTTGTGTAATCCTGTTTCTCATCCCCTCTCCCTCACCACGTCATCTTTAGGCGTCTGTATAAATGTGGAAGCAATTGACTAATTTTGAAGCAAAGCAGAATTCTTCACACTCTTGCTTAATTTTCACCTCCCTGGGCTGCTAACCCCCAATGCCCTCAGCTCAGCCCTGGGCTGCCTTCCTCATCTAACAGCACTAACAGCACTGCAGTTATTTTCTTTGCTGCTGCTTCTTTCTTTTAAAATTGGGTCTGGAGCCAGGAGGGAGAAACAGACTGGGGATCTGACTGTGCCCCTTGGGGCTCCCTCCCTCAGCCTTCTTTGCTGGAATCTGCAGGAGAGTGTGCACCAAGTAGCTGGGGAAGGCACATGCCAGTGGAAGATATCACCCTCTCGCCTCCCAGGCCCTCAGCCCTGTCCCCAGTGTGAGGGGGGCACTGGGGGTGGAAGATGTGCCCCAAGGTAGCAGCTGAGGCAGATAGAGGCCAGATGTGTTCGAGTGCCCCCATCTCCTGCAGTCTCCTGCAGTTACACAAACACACACACACACACACACACACACACGCTCTGTGACAAGCATCATTAGCCTAGGTAGTGACTGCCAAAATCACTCATCAGCTACAGCTGAGAGCCAGGTGGGGCATGAGAGGAGGGGTGTGATGGGTGGAGCTTATGATTGGCAGCAGACTCAGTTCCTGCCTAAGAAGGTGTTTTGTGTTTTGTTTTGTTTTGAGATAGGGTCTCACTCTGTCACCCAGGCTGGAGTGCAGTGGTGTGATCTCACTCACTGCAGCCTCCACCTCCTGGGTTCAAGCAATTCTCGTGCCTTAACCACCCCCCCCATATAGCTGGGACTAGAGGTATGCGCCACCATGCCCAGCTAATTTTGTATTTTTAGTAGACACGGGGTTTCCTCATATTAACCAGGCTAGTCTCGAACTCCTGACCTCAGGTGATACGCCCGCCTCAGCCTCCCAAAGTGTTAGGATTACAGGCGTGAGCCACCATGCCCAGCCTAATAAATTTTTGTAGTGTGCAACTAGGGAGGCTGGATTGGCAGATGAGAGTCATTTAGAAACAGAATAAGATGTAGGATTTTAAAATCTGAGGTTCTGAACAGACACTGGGGTCTACTTGAGGGTGGAGGGTGGGAGGCGGGAGAGGAGCAGAAAAGATAACTATTGGGTACTGGGCTTAATACCTGGGTGATGAAATAATCTGTACAACAAACCTCTGTGACATGAGTTCACCTACGTAAAAACCTTCACATGTAACCCCAAACCTAAAATAAAACTTTAAAAAAAACAAACCTGAGGTTCTGGAAACAAGTCCTATTGATGTTCACAGGGACACAGGCGGGGGCTCTGGAAGGTCTGAGAGCTGGGCAGGCCTGCTTGGTGTCTGTGGGGGACAGGGAGCACAGCCCAGACAGGGAGGCAAAGTGGCCATTCCCCAAGTGGCAGTCATGAGACTTGTGTCTCAACACAGTGGCTAAGTGTGACCTGCTGCGGCCCAGGTGGGCAGCTCCTCTCGGCGCTACTTGGGGGTTGGTGCTGGGGGAGGCTGCGGCTTGGGTTTTGTTTTTCCTATGAGCACCTCTGGCCACCAGGCATGAAGCGGAAGCAACCCCACCCTCGTGTGACCCCATAGCTCTTTATCTGCCTCTCCAGCTCCAGCTTCTTCTCTAGTTATTGCTAAGCTTGTCCTTTTCTCTCACCGGGCAGGGGCCCCTCTCTGAGTCCACTATGGCCCTCATGTTGCCCAAATGACTGAGCCAATGTATAGCAAATCCTCAGAATGGATCTTTGCAACTCCTGGTGTTTGTTCTGCTTGCTTCGATTGGGAGTTCTGGAGAGTGGAGTGGCGCAAAGCTGTTGGCTTTTGTTCTCCAGCCTCGATCATAATCCTCAGTGGGGATCCTAGGCCCTGGGGCCTCAAGCCCCATTCCTAGTATGGGAGAAGCTTAAACTTCAATGAGGGTTGTAAGCAAACACCTCACTTATCTTACCCTCAAACCTCACATGGAGGTAGAGGCCCAGAACCCTAGAGGGATGGGGGCTAAAAAGGGATGGGGACAGAAGGAGAGGTGGTGCCGGAACTAAGGACCCCCCTGGGGTGCTGGAATGTGGAGTAGGTGATGCGAACTCACCCATTTCTTGGCTAGAGGGAGAAGGGTAGATCATTGGAGACAAGATCTGCAGTAGGGGAAGGTGGTGTGGCAGATACTGAATTTTATGGTCAATTGCAGAAGAAGCCTCATCTCAAGGGACCCCAGAGGCCCTAGGGGTTTAAAGAGCTTGGGGGCCCCCAACACCTACCTTTCCATCTGCATCATCAACACAAACGGCAACCAAAGGCTTGCTCCTGACACACTTAACCGACCTCTCCAGGGTGGAGGCAAGAACCACTGGAACCATTCCCAGACCCACCCTGGCCAGCGTGGCCCCACACCACAAGCCTGCCAGGGCATGGGAGGAAACCAAGAACGTGCCACCCAAGATAAAGGTTTCCGTCTGATTTTGTGGTTCAGCTGAAGCCATGTTCTTAATTGTCCAAATAAACAGTTTACAGCCTGGAGGCCAGGACACGCCAAAACACGCCACTTCCTTTTCCAGCACCAACTGGGTGCTACCAGCACCAACTCGTCTTCTAAGTACTAAGTAGTGCCCAGTGGGCCATGGCAGCCTATAAGAAGGGCTGACTACCAGCTGTGTGACCCTGGGCTTAAGGCCATGAGGCAGGGCTGGGCAGTGACTCTTCGCTAACCTGGGAGTGGGAGACCTTCACTGTAGCTGCACCACTTACCCGCCGGTGACCTTGCTCAACCTGCGTCTTCCCTGGGCCGTGGTTTCTGCATCTGTAAAATAGGAGAAATGCACTAGGACAGTGGTTCTTAAGGTGTGGCCCCTTCAGCATCAGCATCATTTGAGAACTTATTAGAAATACAAATTCTAGGCTGGGCATGGTGGTTCATACCTATCATCCCAACAATTTGGAAGGCCCAAGCAGGAGGAGTACTTCAGGCCAGGAGTTTAGGATCAGTCTGGGCAACAGAGCGAGACCTCGTCTGCACAAAAAAAAAAAAAAAAAAAAAAAAAAAAAGAGTTTTAAAAAATTAGCTGGGTGTAGTGGTGCACACCTGTGGTCCCATCTACTTGGGAGGCTGAGGTGGGAGGATCACTTGAACCCAAGAGTTCAAGGCTGCAGTGAGCTATGATGGTACCACTGCACTCTAGCCTAGGTGACAGAGTGAAATCCCCAACTCTAAAATAAAATGAAAGGAAATACAAATTCTCGGCTTCTCCTATTCAATCAGAACCTCTCAGGCAGGGTCCAGAAATAGGTGTTTTTACAAGCCTTGATGCTAGCCAAAGTTAGGAGATCTATACATTTCTGTCCAGCAATCACTCATGAGAACAATTTAGTTCACATGTAATATCGTACCCTTAAAAGAAGTATCAGCCCTTCTTTGAGAAAGTTTAACAGCTCAGCCCTGTCTTTGATCACAGTCAGCTCTCACGTTAGCCTCAAGAGAGCTCTGGCCTCGGGCCTACCGTGCTCTGAAATCTGCCCTCAGCTCAGGACTCCGGTTTCTGGGCATGGCCTGGGATATAACAGCCTCGAGGAGCCAGTCCAGGCAGCCCCCAGTGGCTATCACATGGTGGCAGAACGTGGCCTCCAGACAGATCGCCAGAAAAGCCCCACCAGATTCCTGACGAGCCAAAGAGCTGAAAGGAGGACCACACTGACTCCAAGGATTATAGGAGCTATTAAAAGAACCAAAGTATATTTTCTTTTACCAGCTTTATCTAAAGAAAAAGAAAAACGCTCCAAGGAGAACATTCCCTGTATAGGACACCAGCTGTGAGTATATGATTCTTTGCAAGGAACTTCTAAATGCAAGCAAGGCTGCTGGTCCCATGCAGAGAATTATGAGACATCCTCCCTCACTTAGATCCAAATCTTGGATCTAGCTACAGTGACATCCTCAGACATCTGAGTGTCCCAGCACGGTGGCTTGCCCTCAGCAACTGGTCTTCAGTCCCTTGGTTTCTGAAACACCAGCTCTGGAATTGGCACAGGCCAGCTCACACACTGCAGACTCTGAGATTGCAGGGCAGGCCCAGCTCAGGGAGGCGGAGGCACCTAAAGACCCAGTGGGGACAGAGGGACGATGGGAATCTGGGGCACGAGCAGACAGATCTGGAGCAGGAGCAGACAGGCCTGGAACCATCACGGCTTATTGGGCTCCGCTCGACGCCTACAGCACGGGGTAGATTCAGCAGGGCTGCTCTTTGGTGGGGATGGGGAGGGGTGGGTAAAGCCAGCCCCTTGGTCCAAGCCGTGCCACCCTCCTCCCAGGGCCTGGACGCTTGAACCCTAGGGCTCATTTCAACCGAAACCTGTTTCCCCCCAATTCCCGGGGCCTGAGTGAGGGAGCATGGGAGTTCCGAGCACTCAGGAAGAGGCGAGACTCGAGAAGTGGGACAGGGGGAGGGCCCAGCAAACACATCTGTCACCAGGAAAGAAGGGCTCAGACCAAAACTCATTTCCACCTAAGAGCCTGTGGGTCTGTTTTGGGAAAGCTGACTAATCCTGTAATCCTGCCCACCAGGCAATTTTTCTGCCTGGCTTCCAAGTGGTAGTGGGAGAGAACCTGGGGCCACTATCCTGCTGAGGAATGTATTCTCTTAAAGGGGAAAAACCACCTTCGTTAGGTGTGGTTTGTTCCACAGAGCCCTGGTTTAGAAGTTGTCAGCTGTTGTCCCTTGAGGGTGGTACCTGTGCCTGGCAGCGGCCAGTCCCCAATGCAGGGAACAGGGAAGGGGCAGTGGCAGAGGCAGCCTTGCCTTCTCAGTGGGCAGCAGGACCACCACGCCACCTCTCTCCTGCCTCACTGCCCAGATCATAGGCTGGAGAGCAGCTGCTCAGCACCCCCACCAGGAAGCAGGGTACGAATGCAGAATCTCAGCCTCTGCTGACCTACTGCAAAGGAACCTGGATCTTCACAGGATCCCCAGGAAGCCCTGGCCTGGACGCTGTCTGTCCCTGGGCTGGGCCCTGTGGCTGCTCTGCCAGTTGGGCAATAGGAATGAGCACGGCCCCACTCTCCGGGAGATAGATGCCAGTCTTTTCATTCAGACCACTCAGATGGGAAGTGAGGGGCATCTTCAGCTTGTCCACATGCTCAGCATGGTGGAGAACCCTGTTCCGGGCAGAGACCCTCAAGGCAGCTGTCTGGTACTGGTGCAGACGCATGCTCACACATGCATACTCAGGAGTGTGCACACACTTCCCCTGCCCCACGGTGACTTCCACTTGCCAAGCCAGCAACACACACACAATGACAAATTAAGAGCAGAGTCCCTCCAAGTCACAAAGTCACCAAGTTACAGGAAAGTGGTGTGTAGGCTAGATTTGTCCCTCTCCTCACATTGCCTCTGTTTGATGTGATCACTTCAGAGATGTGTTCACCCGGTGGGGCAGAGCGGGAGGAGGTTGACATGAAAATACCTTTTTTTAAATCACACTCTTAATCCTGGCCAGGCAAAGTGGCTCACACCTGTAATCCCAGCACTTTGGGAGGCCGAGGAGGGCGTATCACCTGAGGTCAGGAGTTCAAGACCAGCCTGGTCAACATGGTGAAACCCCGTCTCTACTAAAAATACAAAAAATTAGCCGGGTGTGGTGGCAGGCACCTGTAATCCCAGCTACTTGGGAGGCTGAGGCAGGAGAATGGCGTGAAACTGGGAGGCGGAGGTTGTAGTGAGCCAAGATCGTGCCAATGCACTCCAGCCTGGGTGTCAGAGCGAGACTCCGTCTCAAAAAAAAAAAAAAAAAAAAAAAGGAATCCTTTCCAGGTCATGTAGACAAAAGCAGACAATAGTCTCAACAACACCACTCAGGGAGACTGGCTAAGGGGAAACCCCGCTGGTCCCTCCCGTTGTGTATTTTCAGGTGAGAGTGGGAAAGGAGAGGGGGCTCTTAGGGCAATTTTCTCGGTGCACTGTTCTAGGCCAGCTTTTTCCTGTGAGTCTCTTGAATGATCTTTAACACCTCACAGCCCATCTGCCCCCAGACCTCATGCAGCCCCTGAGCAGGACTGGACATCCAGATGGCAACAAACACATACTGTCTCTTTAAGAGACTGGCCTGAGAGTTTGTTTACCAGGAGGTTTGTTTGGGTCTCAGTGGGAGGAAAGGAAGAAGATAAAAGCAGTTGGGACACTAGAAAGAAAAAAGAAAAAGCCAGAATGCAGAGAAAGCAAGATGAGAAAAGCAAGTCCAGAGGGAGAATTTATTTTTGCAGCGAGGATTCCAGTCCCCTGGGGACTGTTTCCACAGAGCAAGCTAGCTAACCACCAAATGCATAGGTCGGGTCAGACACAATTCCCTGAGTGGGTCCAACAGCAGCTGCCCTGGGCTGTGCTGAAGGTTCCCTGCAGAATTCAGGCAGAGCCACCATTGGGTGGAGGCAGCTGGCACTGGAGGCTTCCTCCTGTCTTCCCCACAAGGAGGGGGTTGGAAGGAAGACAAGGTGAGAGGCAGCCTTTCGGAGCCCAGTGACAAATTCTGGCTTATAGGAACTGTGGGACAAAAGCTCTCAGCCTGAGCTCAGGGTAGGGGCTTGAGGGCACCCAGGAATCCTGCAATTGTTTGCCCTTTCATGGGGTGCGCCCTTGTGCACACAGATCAGTAGGATTCCTGGGAGGGAATCCACAGCTCTCACGGCTTCACAAAGGGTGTCTGGGACCAGCAGGTAGAGTCCGGTTGAGGCCGGGCCTGAATCAAGCCCCCTGAGTGTGAGGTAGGGCCACTGGGACCCTGTGTTTTAGGTGTGCTGGTGAATGTTTCTTCGAAAGCTGGGAGCCATTGTGGGTGACCAGGCAGAGAAGTGACACAAGGAGAGCTGTCACTCCAGAGGCCATGACTCGAGAGGCATGGCCAGGAAAGAGAGAGGTTTGGGGGTGGCTTTGCTACATACAGTCCAGAGCCCAAAGAGGGTGCTATTGACACTGGGTGAGCTTGCAGTACAGAGAGCCCCAAAAGCCTTTCCCTAGTCTCTGTTGAGGCTGTTCTTGGTACCAAGCAAGCCCGTCCAAACAGGCCAGACACAGCGCACACATGTGCTCACACGCATCCGTATAACACGTGTGTACACACACCGCATTCCTTTTCCCTGCTCAGCCCACCCTGAAGAGCAGGGTCCACTGCAGAGCTGGACCTGTCCATACTGGCTTTTTGAGGCTGTATCTCTGCCGGGAGGACAGTGGAGGGCAGCAGGTCATGCTGAGGACACTGTCTAGCTTGACCTGGGGCAGGCAGAGGCAAACCAGGCCCTCCTCAGGCGACAGCTGGGCCCCAGTGTTTTTGGAGCTGGTTCCCGGGGTATTCTTTTATGTCATATTCTGAGGATTTGAGGAACAGCCTGTAAAGGGGATTAGCCTATCCATGCTGCTCCAAGCTCCAGCAGCACAGGCTCCAGAGCATCCCCTACAGGTGGGATGAAGGAGGAGAGCAGCATGGGACAGCGATCAGGGCCCCCCAGATTGCTGGACTGGGTATTAACATCTCTGTCGGCCTTCACACCTCCCACTCCTCTGGAGTAAGGTACCTCTGTCCCCACCATCACATGTCACCAGAGGGACTCCCTACGTAGGGAAAAATTGCAATCTGTGAGATCAAGCCCCGTGCACCAGGAAACTGGCTGATTATACTTGCCTCAAAAACTCAAAATGAATTACAGCAGCCTGTATGCAAGTTTGGTTTCTCCTGGGGGAGCCAAGGACAGTTGTTAGACTTTGCACTTCTTAGGGACTGGGCCACACACCCCAAGAGCG